>NC_072432.2:51780192-52099230 GCF_028878055.3 Symphalangus syndactylus
AAAGTGCTGGGATTACAAGCATGAGCCACCGTGTCCGGCCCATATCATAATACTTTTTAAGGCTGTTGGGTAAAGGAATGCTTCTAAACCTGCTCAGGATCCCCATATAAATTCCAGGGTCACTGGGAGGCCAAGGCGGGCAGGTCACAAGGTCAAGAGATCGAGACCATCCTGGCTAACATGGTGAAACCCTGTCTCTACTAAAAATACAAAAATTAGCTGGGTGTCATAGCACACACCTGTAATACCAGCTACTTGGAGGCTGAGGCAGGTGAATGCTTGAACCTGGGAGGCAGAGGTTGCAGTGAGCTGAGATGGCTCCACTGCACTCCAGCCTGGGTGACAGAGTGAGACTCCGCCACAAAAAAAAAAAAAAAAAAAAAAAAAAAAAATTCCAGGGCCATCAAAAACCTAGAGAAGGGGACATAGTTTAGCAGAAAGAAACATATTAATGAATTCTGTTTAAATCACGAAGACATGGGTGCAAGGTTAGCCTTAGGCACAAATGTGAATTTGACAATGTTTGTCTTCAGGGTTACCAGTCTTTTCTTTCTCAACCATTCAGTTTCCTCCCTGGCATAGCCCTTTATTAGAATCAGGAAAAAACAAAAACAAATCTCACTGTAAATTAAGTTTAATAACTTTGTGCATTTTAAACTTATTTCTAATTAGAAGATGACAGGCTTCATTATTATCAAAGGAGCTTCAGACTTCATTGTGGGGGACTAGAAAGGAAGAAGACTTAAGAAGTCTTTTCTGGCAGCCTTACAAATTGCAACTCACAACCTACCAACTATTCAGCCTATAAGGCTGATTCAGTTAGTGGGGCTATTTAAAGATTTGTCTAATGCATGCGGAGAAGTTAAACAGAAGTATCATGTCTCTTCTTGCTCTTGGGTGGTGTGAAATTCATTTGCCTTGGAAGGTTTTTTTAACTCTGTGAATGTTTGCACTTTGAAAGACCATATTCTTAATTTGGAATGGCAACTGTGCCAGATATCTTGGCAACTTTACAAAAAACAACTTAAAGGAAAATTATACACAATGAAGGCTGTCATAGTATGTTGCATTGATAGGGAAAAGAATGGAATTAATATAACATTTTCTTCTTAACTTCAAATTTCAAAATTAAAACACATTTTAATACAAGCAAGAAATAAAATAATAAAATTCTGGAACATATAACTTTTCTGCTCTTTATGTTCGCAGTAACTAGAAACAAGAAAATATTTTCTATTTAAGCAACAACTATAACCAATAATGGTGATAATTTGTTATTGTGAATTCATATAAGATAAATTAGCAATGGGAGATTTTTGCAGCGAAAGAGAATTTTAATGCCTCTCTATTTAGCTGAATAGACCTTTGGAAATGATTCCTTAGTTGGAATGTGTTTAGGTTACAATGATGTTATCAATAATAATATAGTCTACCACTATTTTTTCAGCACATATTGTGTGCCAAATATCAATACATATTTTTAGTGTCTATCAAAAAACCTCACAGGTAAAGATAGGTCTTGTTCTTCCTAATTTGCAGAAGAAACGGAGGCTCAGAGAGTTTTGTCAGCTTACTCAGGCACCAGTAAAGTGGTCAAATTGAAATTCAGACCCTCATCAAGCCAGACTTAAAGGCTTTGTTCTTTCAACTATATCCTGCTATGTCTCCAAAAACAAAAATTAATCCCTATTTGTCATGCCAGTATATAAGTGGCAGTGGCTATAAGGGAGGGACAGTTAGTTTGGACCAGGGAAAGTAAAGCAAGGTCTTGTTGGAGGGAGGGCAATGCGGAAACACCAAGGGTTAAAGGTGATTCCAGCTAGATTAGACCAGGAAAAATAGTATTTATCATTATACTTCCAGGAGAAACAGGAGCACCGATGGTGGGTCATGGCTGGTGGTTGAACCAAGTAGACTCATTAGTAGCAGGAAAATATATTGCAAAAGATTTGAAAAATAGCTAAAGAAAAGGTATTCCAGTTGAGGATCTTAAAGAAACAGCATGCTTACATTTGGCAATTTGAGGAATATCTAATAAAAGAACTAATTTAAACATGTGGACAGGATATAGAGAAGTAACAAGGGACAAGGTGATCTCCTGAGGAAAATAACAACAAGAAGCTGTTACCACTCATACACCTGAAGTGGTGAGAGACAGTGACTCCTGAAACCTGGAGATGATAGCCAGTGTGGAGAGGGTCATATCACAAAAGCTGTGACCTTTGCAGCCCCTGATTCACCACACAGGTAGGGAGCTGGAGGAGTAAATACTTCAGCTCCTGTCCTACTGTCCATCCAATAACTCATTGTGGCCTTTGTTGGTACGACAGGAAGCTGCAGGGCAAGGTAGTCTGTTGATAAGTTCCATGCTGCCCAGTGTCCTGGACACAGAGTAGACTGGAGAAAGTTGGAGAGGAGATCTGGAGGTGCAAGGGGAAGTTAGCCAGTACAAGATGTCAGGCAGAGAATCAAGAAACTTGCTTCAGAATCAAGCATAGGGCAGAGCTGGGGCAACTGAATAGCTGGATTAGGATCAAATGAGACTTGAGAGCTGAAGCTCTAGCTTCCTTTTTTCACTGTATTGGTTAGAATCATTCATTCCTTCACTCATTAATTAATTGATCGCTAAATTTATTCAACAAAACATTTTTCAGTTCTACTATACGTCAAGCATATGGTTATCGTACTAGGTTCAGTACACACTAGGAGCCTAGTCATGAGGCGTGTTAAAAAGGCAAACAGAAACCTCCTGACATGCTTATTAATTACTTATGTATTATTCTATTATCTGTCATTACTTTGCCCTAAACTCTGAAGGTGGGGCCAAGGGGTCTTTTTAGGTTCGCAGTCTGCTTTGTGCTGCTGCAACAGGGTACTGGAGACTGGGTATTTTATAAAGAACAGAGATTTATTTTTTATAGTACTGGAGCCTGGGAAATCTGAGGTCGAGGGACCCATATCTGGTGAGAGCTTACTTTTTGTGTCATCCTGTGGCTGAAGGCAAAAGGGCAAAAGATTGTATGTGCATGAGAGAGGGGAGGGGGAGGAAACCCACTCCTGTGATAGCTAACCCACCCCTGCTATAGTGATCTAATCACCTCTTAAAAGTCCCACCTCTCGAAAGTCCTCCCTCTCAACACTGTTGCATTGAAAATTAAGTTTCCAACACAGGAATTTTGGAGGACACATTCATAGCAATTCATAACAAGTCATAGTGCAACAAATCATAGCAGTTATATTAAATAGTTAGACTCACAAGTTTATCATAAATTACACATGGCATCAAATTTGCTTAGAAGCATATGGGACAAGAACCTTAGTTGCCCAGCAGGGCAATGTCAGATTACTCTTTCATGGAACTAGCCCTCACGGCAGTGCATGGTGAAGTCTGTGCTGCAGCACAAGAGCTATACTCTTTGGTTTCTCTTTGCTATGAAAGAATGATTCTCAGAGCAGCTGTGAAAATTCCCCTGGTTTAAAAACCGCATGTCCCACAGGAGCCAATATCTCTTGTAACAACTCCATAGGCAGGGCTTCTGTGGTCTCTGAAAAAGGCATGTCCAGTCACAAAAGTCTAAAGCTATAGTATCCCTATCAGGTATTTATGATTTATTTATAATTTTTCTCACTCCACATGCAATTAGCCAATCAGATTATTTTTACCCTAAGCAATCCTGCCTATTAGCATATTTGACATACTTCCTTTATTAAGTTGTCAAGGGAATAGATCTAGAAAGTGAATTAAAGATCAAATTCTAAGGGAGAAAGGGAAAATATTTTGTTAACCCTTTACCCACACACATTATGCTTCTAATTGGTGATTTGTTGGATCAAACAGAACTAGAGAAAGGCTTAAAAAGGCACGTGACAGTTAAAGTTCCTAACTTGGGTAGGGTTTGGCATATCTACAGACAAATTCAGCTCCTGTTACAAAAAAGAAAACCCATATTCCACTTTGCACCAGCAAATGATTTTAAATTGTCAAAGTGACCAAACAGTATCATCCAAAGAGGTGATCAACAATTATGTGATGAATTATTATTGAAACTATTATTATTGTGAAGGACAAGTTGCTGGATCTACTTCTGTATTAAGGTAGGCCTTGGAATGAGCTGATATCTTAATATTTAGTTTGCAAGGCACTAAAACATTACAAAGATGCTGTATTTTCTGTGTCATGAAAAATGGATTAGCATAGCCATTGAAATATGTGTCAAACATCTCAAAGGTTAATTGCTTCTCCTTTGTCCTCTTATAGGACACTATACTTTTCTTACTATGTTGTAGTGTACTTTTTTAGTAAAAAATTCTCCCCACTGGACAGTAAACCCTCTGAGGACAATAATGATGTTTATCTCATCATTGCATCCACAGCATATAATGCAATGCCTTGCATAGTAAATACTCAGTAAAGTTAGTTGAATAAATGAATGAATGAATGAAAGAATGTAACTATAATTCATATTATAGTGGACTGAAATTTTGGATAAAATATTTCTTATAGGACTAACTGTCTTTGTTCCATGATATTAAAATCTGACTTCCCTATAGTTTTATTTTCTATAGAAAGCCAGTCACGTGTTTTCTTTTAAGAAAGATATATGAAGAGTGACCCATTGATCGTTACAGAATGCAGACATCTTTGATTTGTAGTACATTTTTCTACGGGGAGCTACTGTGGAAATTATTCGCCGGGATGCCTAAGAACTCTCCCTTGAACTTCAATGGACTTTTAATATTATCTTCAAGGTCCTTGTAGAACAGTTCTTAAGACTCAAAGATGAAATTCAATTCACAGAATCCACTACAAGAAAATAGATTCTCAAATTTATTTAGGGAGTGATGCAGTACAAATCCTACGTAAAGAAAGAAACCACTGTTTGAAGTTTACCAATTTACTAGACTAATAATTCCATATGTTACATTTGATAGTGATTTAAAATTTACAAAATATTTTATGCGCTATTTTAATTAAAACCCTATTTTAGAAATGAAACTCGTATTTTACAAATGGAAAGCCTCAAAACAGAATGTGACATTGAACACAGAAGCTCTAGAATCAAAAAGCCTGGGTCCAAAATGAGACTGAGTGATCTTGGGTAAAATACTTTATTTTTAGGCTACTCAGTGTCTTCATCTGGAAACTGGGGAAAATGTTAGTGCTTGTTGTATAGGGTTATTGTGAAAACTGTAAAATGTAAAACTCTTAGAAGAGTGAATGGCTATTATTAACTTACTTGAAGCCAAACAATTAATGAATAGTAAAAGAGAAATTTGAATCCAGGTTGTCGGTTTTCAACTTTAGTATTATTTTCACCAAACTCCATTGTATATGTAATATTTATTTAACTTTTATTTAGAATGATGCAGATTTTGCCCATGTAACACTTCCTCTGACATTTGGAGATAACATAGTTTAATTATAAATGTATAGTTTATCTCTGAACTGTGATCATCTTGGTTAAATTTATTAGATAATGGCGGATAGCTGATGGTTTTCATTTGTAGATGCAAATGGCTTGGAGGGTAATGTTGTAAAATTATATCTTTATATATTTATTACAGAAAATTCAGTGTACCAAGTCACTAATCACCTAATGATTATTCAAAATTATAGAAAAGGCATCACTAAGATATGAAAGCAAGGCTTTCTTTGATCTATCATAAATACCTCAGTTTCCCACTATTGGAAATATAAATCTCTTGATGTGGTTTGAATGCTTCCTGGCTGTATAAAACACAGATTCATTTTCACATTCACAGCATCATTTTTACCTCTATGCAGAGCTGTTAGGTAAAATATCTTATTTAACTTAGAAATAGTACTTTACAGAAGACATATAAATATAAATCTTGGTTACAATCATGTGAGTGAAAGGCTATGGTAGGTTGGAAGAGAGTTTGAATATTCTATGTTTGTATTGTCTGTGGGACCTCTAAATGTAGATGTTTAAGAAGACATTAAATATATGGATTTGGGATTTAAGAGAAAGATTTGGAATGGAAATATAGATATTTCAGTAGCTAACATGAAGGAGATAGTTTCAACCATGACAGTGACTGAGATGTCTCAGGGAGAAATATGAAGAAAGAGCCTATGGAAGGAAACTTGGGGAACATTAGAAGTTAAGGGATATGTAGCAGGAGCTGCAAAGGAGACTGAGAAAGAAAAACTCAAGAGTCAGGAGAAAAGCCCAGAGAGACTGTTGTCCTGGAAACCAAGAGATCCATTCTTCTGACAAATATTTTTTGTTATCACTTTATATAAAATGATAAAAATCAGTGAAAAGAGCAAATTCGCTTATATGCTACTGAAATGAGACAGAAATAAATAAGTAAATTATACATTTTGTTAGACAATGTTAAGTACAATAAAAATGTAATAAAGGAATGCAAGAGAGACTGGAAGTGCAGGAGTCAGTGCTGCAATTTTAAGTAACAGTCTGGTTAGGTAAGTCTCACCAGGAAGGTGGCATTTTAGCAAAGACTTGAATGAGGTTAAAGGAGAGAGATATAAATAATATCAAAAAGGATGCGGTAGTCTATATTTTTCAGAAGGGTTAGATAAGATATGAATTGAAAGTTTCCATTTGGGTTTTTGAAGTTTGGAGTCAACACTGACCGAGACAAAAGCAAAGATTTGGTGGCTGGAGTGGGATAAAGGGCAGATTGCATTGGATAGAGGCATAAATTTATGGTGAGGAAGAAAAGACAGCAAGCATGCACTATTCTTTCTACCAGTGTAACTGTGAAAGGAAAAGGAATAAACAATGTGGTATCCAGAGGGGACATGGATTCATAAAGATTTTGAACATAATTATAGATATGGAGGGGGTAAGCCAGCATAGAAGGGGTTTAAAACCCAGGAGTTGACAGGAGGATGTTAATTTATAGGAGGAGGCACCTGAGAACAAGGAAAATGGGGAAGAGAGAATAGTACATAAATGGAGAACGAGCTCCTCCACTTGGAAAAAAATGAATAAGGAAAGGTTGAGTTAGTTATACACAATCTAGTGATGGGAAGAGGCAAATGACAACTTTTGTCTATGAAGTAAGGAGTTCAAGGTGATTTGTTAAAAATGATAAGGTAGGTAATGACAATAGAGATCCTGCAATGATTTCATGTGGACTCTGCGGGACAAAGAATAAGGAGATGATCAGGACTGCAGACCAATTTTCAGAGTTCACTTGAAGCCGGAATCCTTTTTTCGTGAATTTTTCATATCATTCATCTTCACAATTGAGCATTGTGACTTTTCTCTAGTAGGTCCTATCAGTCTAGGCATAGAAGAAGAATGAATAGACAGCTGAATTGATCCAGGTCTGAAGTTTTGGCTGGTGCATGTGATGAATTGATCAGGAGAATGAGTTAAGGGAGTCTGCAAGAGTATATTCAGAATGACACTTAGATTAGTTGTAGAAAAGAGAATAAATAGGAATGGACTGATGAATTGGGAACAAATGGAGAGATTAAAGGGAAAAGGACATGGAATGTGTGTGAGGAACTGATATAAGAGGATGTGGTTCAACAAATTTGAACTTGGAGTTTAAGAGTTAAAAAATGGAATCGTTCTAGGTAATAGTTAAAATGTGGATGCCTGAAGTCAAGTGGAGGTGAGTAATAAATAGAACTGAGGACAAACAGTGTGAGGCAAGATTATCAAACTGGTCAACCACATGAGGACTGACTTCATGGAGCATGAAGGCAGTGATGAAGAGGGAGACTGTGAACCAGGTATGAAGTTATTGTTGAATCAGTGGAAGATAAAAATGAGGAAGAAAAAAGGGAGGCGATAAATGGATCACGTGAGCCCCAAAGGAAGATTTAGCAACATTTAAGACATTCTGCTAGACTCAAGAAGACTGCCTAGGGAATTCACTGTGAGTGGATATGGTACATGGATTCAGTATTTATCCTTTTTATTAGCAAATTAAGCTACAGTGTATCATATTTACCAATTTACTGTAACCCAAACCAACCTGAGCTGGTACCGTAATGAAATGGACTTTTGCTTCTTTCAACTATTCTGTTTGGATGAGAGCAAAATACAGTAAAATAAGTTAATATTAGGGGATTAATAAAAATGCCAACTTGTTGGTCATTTATGGTTGGAGATAGATTCATGCTAGTGTCCTATATCTTCTCTATCTTCTTCTTTAAGATGACACAATAAGAAATGACATTTGAAGGAAAGACAGAGGAATTGAGATAGCATGGCCAGCTATCTGTTATAAAAGACCTAATGCAACCATTAAAAATGTAAGATAGGCCAAGGCGGGCAGATCACAAAGTTAGGAGATCGAGACAATCCCGGCTAACACAGTGAAACCCCGTCTCCACTAAAAATACAAAAAATTAGCCGGGCGCAATGGCGGGCGCCTGTAGTTCCAGCTACTCGGGAGGCTGAGGCAGGAGAATGGCGTGAACCCGGGAGGTGGAGCTTGCAGTGAGCCGAGGTTGCACCACTACACTCCAGCCTGGGCAACAGAGCGAGACTCCGTCCCAAAAAAAAAAAAAAAAAAAAAAAAAAAGAAAAAAGAAAAAATGGAGTGTAATACATAAAGTTCAGATATTTGGAAAGAAGTGTGTTGAGTTTCAAATCATTGACAAAAACTAAAAATAAAAAAGAGTATGATTTTAGTTTACCTATAATGTGGCTATTTGCTCAGAAAAAAATCTAGATACTTACTAAATAAATATTTGCTCTTTTTGAGATATATATCTTATTCCCATGAAGGTCTGAAATTTTTTTTCTCTAATTTTAATGGAACTGTCAGATCTCAGAATAAGCAAAACGGAAACAGAATGTTGGTAATTTTGGTCAATTTTAAAACGGGAGAATTGAAGGAGTAGGAACTTTTATAAAACAACTTTATAGCTATAATTTTCTCATTGTAGCTATAACTCTGTAGGTTTTGACTGTGGGCAATTAAAATGAGTAGGCCAATTTTAAGGATATAGTTCCACTATTCTCTGGAGAGGATGAGCAAGCTACTGACACATTCATCATGCACTGGCATGAAAGCACTAGTTCGGCCAAGTATGAGATTGGTTGATTATAGAGACAAAAGCTACAGACAATCTTATAATATACAAAATACAATAAAAATTACTTGTGGGAGAAGATGGAGAAATATCTCGATTCTGATGTGCTTGCTGTAAATGAGGTTCCTAAATGTAGAAACTTGTCTGGTGCTTTAATTGTTTCATTCAGTAATACTGTACCTGTCTGACACCTGCTCACATTCCTTTCCATTTGTTTTCTCTATTATTTTTTCCCTTCTTCCATTTTTCAATTGAATAATTATATTTTAGGTACACACCAGGGACCATTCGATGCTGTGAATAAATAGGTAAAACATATTCTCCATTCTTAAGGAACCTACATTCTATTGGGGTGAAAATTAAGACAAACAGATATCTAAGATGAGACAAATACCATTACTAAATAGTAAGGTAGTGCTGGATTATTTCAGAGGCCAATTTTAGTTTATGTTTATGGTCTTGGCAAAGCAGAGGGAACCCTCCCACTCCATCCCCCAGAAAAATAAAATTTGCTTTTGATAAACTTTTCTAGAATTTAGCAATTGAAAAAAGTTAAACAGAACCTTGATTTTTTAAAAAAACATTCAATATAGTTACCAAATTGACATTAAAAATAAGATTGTAGTTTGAATTAGATATATGGTGTGGTCTCCAAAGTCCCAGCCTAGCACTGCTTGTGGGCAGACTGAACAGCAGATGTACTGTCAGGACAACGTACATGCCTTCAGAAAGGAATGCAGCTCTTCCTCTTGAGATGTCTTCCTCTGACTCAGTGCCCTGTCTTAATAGGTCATGGTGCATTGATGAAGAAGAGTGAGAGTCAGAGAGAGAGAGATGTCACACACAGAAAAACTTTATATCAAATTCCATTCATGCTCTTTATTCATTGACACAGGGATATACATTTCTGAAAACTCTATACAGCACATTAGAAAGAGCAGGTGAGTTTATTTTAGAACCCACCATGAACTGCTGTCGGTAAACTGGATGAGTAGCAAAATCCCAGGAAAAACTCAGCCAGGAGAGCTTCTCCATTTTCCTACTCTTTACCCACCCTACCCTCGATCCTACCACATCTCCAATTTAGTCTCTTCTTCTTCTTTTTTTAAATTAAATCAGAATATCTTTATCATTATTTTTCTTCAGAAAACAGAATTCCAGGGATATGTTACTCTGATTAAGCAGATTGGTTCCCTTGGCGATGTCACTTTTATGTTACATCTTTGTAAAGGAACTGCATTTGGATGTTAGCTTATCTTCTGTTGAAAAATAAGTGTGATCAGAGCAAGCGTTTTGGTATTTCTGAGAATACTTACAAAAACCCCAATTTTTACAAGCTTTTTAAAAAAGATGTTCTATTTAACATTGAGAATGGAGATTGCAATCTTTCCTCAGTGATTTTAAGAATCAGCATCATTTTAGGCTTCTAATGTGGGAACAAATATCTTTTGTGATGGACAATTCCTTCATAAAACTTCAGGGTTGCTCCCTGAAGTTTTATTTTAGTGAGAAAATTATTGGCCGCTTGGTTCAAAGCAACACTTTAACTGCATGATTGAGCTTACTTCATCCCAGCTATGATTTCAACTGTTACAAAATTGGCCACAGAGGAAAAATGATAGTTTTCTCCTAGAGTCAATCTGTCATGTCCGCTGGCTGTGTTGTGGCTCATGACCATTGGTGAAATTAATCAGCTTGGCTGTTTGAGAACATGTTTCCTTGACAGTAGTACATTGTTAAGGTCCCAGGAAGCATTGTCCATGACTTCTTTACAACATGACTAGATTTTCAGAAACTATGTGGTTTACTTTTTTTAACTTTCTTTGCCATTTTCTTGATTCCACAATAAATAAGTTTAAAGAGAGTCAGGGAATGTTAGATGACTCCTCTATGAAATTGAGATGTAATTTAATTAAATTTTCAGAGATAAGTTGATTCCTCACTTCAGAGTTGGAGAGATGTTGCCTCCTTCTAAAATTTTTTTCACTCTAAAATTCTCTAGGCTTTCAGTAAATATTAATAGCAGAAGCATAGTTCAGCGGGAATAAGCTATTTTTATGAGATGCTTAACTTGAGGATGTAGAATTGCCTTCTGTTAATGTTGTTTAAAATAGAATAGAGTAAGTCTATCTGGGATGTTTTAAGACCTCTGAATGAGTACTTAAGATGACCACAAATGCAATATAAGGACCACTTTAAAACCAGCCGCTTGCCTCTGTGATTACTGGAGAGAAATGTTCATTTCAAAACCCTTTCTTGCCCAAGAGAAACAGATTTATTTAATCAATGATCATAGCTCTTTGGATGTCATAAACTTTCTGAAAAGTTCGTAAAGATCAGCATTCCTATGAGTCTAGCTGGACTATTCACTATGACAAGACCTTAAAATGTTTTTTAGTCCATCGTCCTCTTTTAGACAAAGGCAAAGTATGAGACATAGTCATCAGATATTATTTCTAGATAATCTATTTTTGGGCACTTGTGTCCATCCTTACTTCATATGATTTCCCCCTTTTTAGACATGAGGCTTTTTGTAGTTCAATGACTTAGCATTTTTATTTCCCATTCTCATGATGGTTCTGTCAAATGCAGACTCCATAGTCAGAAATGAGGTTTGTTTTGGTATCATTGTATAATTATGAAGTTTCTTTGGTTTGCTCTCATAGGTATAAGCATCTTGACTGCAGTTGTCATTAGGGGGCCCACCTGGCCTAGAAGTATATTTTCAAAATGTTTGAAAAGATGATTTAATATGGGGTTCGATACAATAAAAATGTATTCACCTTTTGTTGGCAGTGGTCAAACCCACTATCTGGACCCAAAAACTATATCCCATGTACTGATCATTGCTGTAGGTGGTATGTGCAGATAGACCTGGTTCTGACTGACCCCAAGTCACTTCCAAACTGTATTTTCTCCTGCCTTCTTGCATTATAGAGGCTGGAAAGATTTTTTAAAGTTCTCTTTCCAGCTTCCGTTGCCAAAAGGGGTGACATAGTTCTATCCAAGTGGAAGTCTGCTGGGATAGCATCTGAGAAAATGTCACTTTCCAAATTGACAGGGACAATTTGGTGGGCACAGGTCCACCCCTACTTGTTTTAGCAGCTAATGTGGATGTGGTGCTTAGAATTACAGCAAACACCTTGTGATGATGAAGGAATCTGCACAGGAGAATCATAGACACTGGCCTTGCATAACTGAGCCACTAAACCAATGCCAGCAGCCACCCACCTCCAGATGTCTTTTGAAGCAATAAAAATAAGCTCCTATTTATTTTAGCCACTGTTAGATTTCATTATATGCATCTGAAAGCATATGGTGTGTGTGTGTGTATACGTATGTATGCGCGTATAATAAAATTCTGGCTTTAGCCATTAGTTTCTCCTCACTAGTGAACTGACAGAAGCCAGATGTTGATATGACCAAGGGAATTTACTTGGGCCTATTTAGATTTCTTCTCCTTTATTATTTTGGTTTGCTGATTTAGATTAGTTCTACATTTTCCTGTGCTAAATTATACTTTTAAAAACTATTTCAGAGCCTTCTAAATCTTTCAGAATTTGTTCAGAACTTAGATTTCCAATAGTGCCTTTATTGATAGCACATCTATATTCTCACCATTACAATACTCAGATTTATGGTTTGTTCTTTGAAATATTTAATAAGATTGCAGTTCAGCAGCTCTTTATTAGAATAATAATGATATTACTGCTCTTTGGGATTTTCAATCTGTTTCTCTTTGCCTCAGTCTATAGGAGTAAATCTTTCTGGTTAACCCTGCATTGTGTTAGAAGGAGATCGTATATCCTGATTATCAGTTTAGGTGGGCAAGAAGAGTTGCTCTGTGGAGTCTGACTTGAGAAAGATTCTTCTTTTATGAAGCATGAGCTCTATAAAACTTCCTTGTGGTATCATAAAAAACCTTTTCTGGCTGTAGCCATTTGAGATTTAACTATTTCATCAATTAATGTCTACTAGCTTCTAGGCTGCCTTCTCATAAAATTCCCACTGCCTATAATATGCATATGGTAGGTGGTTAATAAAGGTATATTGTTTAAATGTTGAATGATGAATTGAGATTTTAAAAAAACTAATTATTGAGTTATCTTGATAAGTTTTCTTGACTGTTGGTTAGAATACAGTTTGTATCTCACACAAGGTTGTGAGCTGGCTTTACAAAAAGATGTTAACAAATTAATTTAACATTTTAAACAACCAGCAATTTTCAAATAATCTCTCTAAACTGATTGTGAAACACAAGCTTTAAAAAATTAGAAAAAAACCAATGACACACTGAGAAATTATATGGCTGTCAAAAAGTAACCACAGGGTTTCACAAAAATCAGGATCTCATAAACACCATATGGCAATTAAGTACTTCTTTTGCGCTTTTTGCTTCTGGCCTGAGACAGAGAAATGCAAAAACCAAAGAAACACAGCTTTGACTCTTTACTTAGCTCTGTTAACCCTACAGAGATTATGTTGGCAGAGGGGAAGAAAAGTGGCCAGCTACTTGATATATGACAACAAAAAATTAGAAGGACCTTTGAGATTGGCCAAGCCTGACATCCTGAAAATTGTCTCTTTTTAAAATTTTTTGAAGGATGTTATCACTTGGAACTTTTTGCCATTAACCAACATTCCCAACACTTCCATAGTTCGATGCTGCTGACCATGTTTTTCCCAGTCCCTAGAATGCCTTTTCTCTATTGTAAAACTCCTAGTCGTCTTTCAAGACCCAAATAAAATGTCACCTCTACTGTGAAGCTCTCATCAAGTCCTCCAAACCGTCTTAGAAATTCCATTTTCTGTATTCTCAGATCACCTACACAACACACACACAACCACACACACAGTGTTTATGTATTATAGCACCATCACCTATTATGGTAATTTGTTGATTTATGTGTCTTTCTCCCTTCTAGACCTTAATTCTATGAGAGAAGGGGCTGTGACTCATTTATCTGACTAAATCATAGCCTAACGATGCCTCAGACAGAGTAAGTGCTCAATAAATCTTTGTCCAATGAATGAATCTCCTGGAGAGGAAACAACTCAGCAGTAAAGATTCAATGGGAGTTAACAAAAATGTATATTAACAGGACTTGGGATCAGGGCAGGGAGAAAACATGAGTTAGATTAAACAGTGATGGTTAACTTTTTAGAATTTGTAAATATGGTGCTCAATTATACCAGTATTTCTCAGGATGCTTTTGAGTAGAAGAAAGTGATACCCTGATTCAAGTTGGCTTAAACAATGAGAGAACATAGAGGAAAATACAGAGACAGAGACAGAGCAGGCTGAGGGTACAGTACAATAGAGGCTTCGCTTTCTCATCTTAATGATTCTTTTGGTTCTTCCCTCTTCCTTCTTTACTTTCAGCTGGCTTCCTTCATGGTTGGCAGTTGGTTGACGGTTGGCAGAATTGGCAATAACATGCATCTTTATTCTCTCTGGCTGAAGCTGAATAAACCTCCCCTCCCACCAAGGAGTAAAGATTCTTACCTTTAGTCTGATTGGTCCAACTTAGGTTGCACACTACCCTGGAGCATTACGGGATGTTGAGGAATACCATTTAGTACTTGGTAGGGTGGTTGGGATGATCGTGATTGGCTACTAATCAAGAGACCCTCCTGAAGTTGTAGGGAATTAACTTCCTATGCCAGACAGGCTGTATGTGGGAGGAGTAGCATGGTGACCAGCAGACTCTAGTGTCCCACTGCCTGCATTCCAGTCCCACCTCTTCTGTTCACCTGCTCTGTGAGTTCAGGCAAGCTGACTCTCAGTTTCTTCATTTGTAGTGGGGGTGGTAACAGGACCTACCTCATGATATTACTCTGAGGTTTAAGTGAGTTATTAGATGTAAACTACTAAGAACACAAGGTAAGCACCATGAAAGTGTTTGTTAGTTTTCCCTTCTTAATGATTTAACCAAAATTGGTGTTGTGTTAAAAGGGCAACAGTAGGGAATACATTCAATTTAAGCAAACAAAACTGTTCATTATATAAGTTTTTGTTTTATTTAACAACTTGACATTGCTGTTGTTGTTGCTGTTGTTGTTGAGATGGAGTCTCGCTCTGCTGCCCAGGCTGGAGTGCAGTGGCGCAATCTTGGCTCGCTGCAAGCTCCGCCTCCTGGGTTCACACCATTCTCCTCCCTCAGACTCCCAAGTAGCTGAGACCACAGGCACCCACCACCATGCCTGGCTAATTTTTTGTATTTTTAGTGGAGACGGGATTTCACCATGTTAGCCAAGATGGTCTCGATTCCTGACCTCGTGATCTGTCCACCTCGGCCTCCCAAAGTGCTGGGATTACAGGCATGAGCCACCGCGCCCAGCCCAACAACTTGACTTTTAAGGTTATTTAATTTATTTTTGAATATTTCTTTGTAATGATGAGTTTCAATTTTTAAATGAAAGGATAAATGGAAGGATAATAGCATAGAAAAACATGTGATTAACTGTCTATTAATCACGTCTGGAAAGTAAGAAACATTATTATGCCAACCTGTTGGCCATATAAACCAATTACAGATAAAGTATTTAAAAAATAATTTAGATTAATATATTTTGGGGTTTAATTAGATTCTTAAACATCATCTACTTTACCCTTTCATTTTGCATATCAGAAAACTGGACCAGAAGGAATTAAGTAAACTTTCCCCAAATTGTACAGTTGGTGGCAGAACTGGTTTTAGAGGCAATGATTTTAAACTTCACTCAAATATTTTTTTACTGACCCATATAACATTCCTCTTGAGTGGTAGACTCACAATGCCTAAATAACTAAAGACAAAGATATGTTCTCCTTATTAAGAATTGGCACTGTGGGCCTGCAACAGTGGCTTACACCTAAAATCCCACCACTTTGTGGGGCTAAGACAGGAGGATGGCTTGAGCCCAGGAGTTTGAGACCAGCCTGGGCAATATAGTAAGACCTTATCTCTATTAAAAATTTTAAAATTAATTTTAATTAAAAATTTTAATCAAAAGGTGTGATGGCATGCATCTGTAGTCCCAGCTACTCAGGAGGCTAAGGTGGGAGGATCACTTGAGCCTGGAAGGCGGAGGCTGCAGTGAGCTGTGATCACATCATTGCACTCCAGTCTGGGCAACAGAGTGAGAGCCTGTCTCAAAAAAAAAAAAAAAAAAAAAAAAAAATGGCACTTGTGCTAGTGTGTGTTTTGTAATTTGTGGTATAGAACCATGTATACAGTTGGGCTCAGCAAATGAATGTTTTCAAAACACTCGAATATAAGCTGTCTAAAGAGCTCTTATAGTTGGTATTATGACATGTACAGGACTAAAAGAGACAGGCTACCCAGGTACTGAATATGACTTAAGTCATATTTTCCAGGAACATGGTTACAAATACTAGCTCAAAATTTTAGATGTATGAAATGAAATAGAATGTTGAGCAGATTTCCTGGAGATAGCTATATTAATGTTTATAAGAAGGAGAAAAATACATATCTAGACCACATATTGGATAAAATTCCCAAATGTTAGATACTGCAAAGTGTAACATAGGAAATATTGTGTCAATGCTGAAGGATGGGGAAGCAATCTAGAGCCTTCCAAATTTCACAGTAGAGTTTTAAAAAGAAAATTTCTCAGACTCAAAGAGATCACATGATACAATTCAAAATAAAAAATGTGAGAATACTTAATAAGAAGCTCAGCCCTTTGATTATCCAGCCTAGAGCTGGTTTTTAAATTGGTTACTAACATTTTATGGCCTTACCAACATGTCTTCTAGGAATCACAAAATGCACGTACACACTTTATGCTACACTTTATGGGCCCTCTCTGATGTTCACTGGAAGCATCGTAAGCCACTTTACAATTCCTACAGGAGCCTGTTTTTATTAGGGTGGCTTCTCAGCTGGCAGTTCACTTATTCATGCTGAAGGATGCTATTATTAAGAACTGTTTTGAACTGAAACACTAGAACTCGACCTTCATTTGATGCATCATTAAATAGAGACATAAGATCAAGTAAGTGTTAATGAGCAGTGATATATTTTAAAATCTATTTTAAAAATTGCAGGCATCTCAAATGCAAGAAACTTTACCTTTCATATCTTTACTGTTGCATAAATTTTGCAAAATTTACTTAATTCTTTGGTTTCATGTTATTATTAATCAAAAATGATCTTGTATGAATAAGGTATAATTTCACAAATTATGAGGTACAAAATGGTTGATTTTTTTTCGAGTGAGTGTTTTCATAAGTGCCTAAACACTGCTTTTCTTTTTCCTACAGACTTTGTCTCTCCTCCTGTTTTATGCTTCTTTAGTTGTAACCTAAGAGCTATTAAAACATCTAGAAAGGTATATATGCTTTTGCAGCACTGTGGATGTGCCAATGTCAGCCTCTACTTATGTGACTCTTGAAACAATGCTTCTATTTGAGCTTCTTTCCTGTGCTCCAGCACTAATCATTCAGCAAATATTTATTGAGTTGCTATTGTGTGCCACTTAGTGTTACTCAAAATGAAACTCATGCCATTTGTAACGGTTTTGACTAGTAAAGAGTCACAATCTGACGTTTTAACAAGGTTCCTCTGGTAGTGATGTGTAGTCATGAAACTTATATTCTAGTGGGTATGGAGGAGTTCAGGAGGTAAGCACGAACAATAAACAAACAAATAAAGTTAATTGTACCTTTACAGAGAACAGTGCTAGCTATCGATAGACTAAAGCAGGAAAGAGAGATTCAAACTACTAGGATTGGGGGAGGGGGTGGGAGGTGGGGAGAAGTTTTAAATAGGATGGTCAAGGAAGACACCACTGAAAATATGATTAAGCCCTGAAGCAAGTCAGGGCAGGAAACACATGGGAATTTGGAAGAAGAAAGGTTCAGGCTGAGGAAAGGGCATGTTCAAGGGCCCAGAAGTGGGAGCATGCCTTTATCAGAGGCTGTGTGCAAGCCTGGCTAGAGTGTAATGAGTGAGGTGAGGAAGAGGAGAGAACAAGTTCTGAGAGGTCGCTAGATTATAAAAACCTATCAGGCCATTGTGAGGGCTTTGGATTTCACTTAGTATGAGACTGAAGCCATTTGCGGTTTTGACCAGTAAAGAGACACAATCTGGTGTTTTAACAAGATTCCTCTGGTAGTCATATGTAGTAGAATAGACCAATGTGTGTGATTAATGACTAAGTATCTCCACAATTAAGGCTTCTAGGCACCTCAAACTCAACATCTGATGTATCCAAAATAGAAGCTATCATCTGGGCGGGGCCAAGATGGCCTACTAGAAGCAGCTGAGTTGGGAGGCTCCCATGGAAAAAAACCATAATAAACGTATGAATCCTTCACTGGCCACCAAGGTATCCAGGTTCTCTCATCAAAATTGACTAGAAATCTGGCATGAGCCAAGGAGAGAAGGAAGAGCCACACGGGGAAGGGGACCCCCCTCCCGCCAGCCAAGGGAGGCAGTGAGTGAGCACGCTACCCGGCTGGGAAAACTGTGCTTTTCCCACGGAACTGTGCAACCCAATGATCGGAAGATCCC
Source organism: Symphalangus syndactylus (assembly GCF_028878055.3). Lineage (NCBI taxonomy): Eukaryota > Metazoa > Chordata > Mammalia > Primates > Hylobatidae > Symphalangus > Symphalangus syndactylus. The sequence goes on from NC_072432.2 coordinate 51,798,760, forward strand.
ACTCGCAAACCCATGCCACCAGGGACTAGCGTCCCAACCCCAGAACGCGCAGATTCTTCAGCTGGAATCTGCTTAAGCCTATCGAACTTCCAGGGGGAGGGATATCCAGCACCTGCCACTGCCTGTTGTCTAAGCGTTTGAGCTCCTTTGGGGAGGGGCAGCAGCCATCACTGGGACTCGCAACTGCCTAACATGCTAAGCTCCCTGGGCAGGGGAAGAGCAGCACCCACTTCTATAACTCCAAGCTGCGCTTCTCCCCTGCTGGAGCCAGGGAGGCTGGATGGCTTGGTCCCAAGACTTGTCCCCACAGCCCAACACACTGGCTGTCGCAGTCAGGGGCTACAGTGGCTCTTCAGGTCTAACCCTGACCCATCCTTCCTCAGTGGGTGGGTCTTCCCTGCAGGATCTCCAGTAATTCCAGCCAGAGGCTCAGGGACAGAATTTGGATCTCCCTGGGCCTGAGCCCCTAGCGGGAGGGGCAGCTGCAGTCTCTGCAGCAGACTTAGCCTCTCCTCCTGGTAGTTCTGAAGAATCTGGGCAGCCCAGACAAGTGGGTTTCCCCCAGCAAAGCACACCCTCTCCACCAAGGGACAAAGAGCTTCATTAAATGGGTCCTGCTCCCCGTGCCGCCCAACTGGGTGAGACCCTCCAACAGGGGTTGTCAGACACCCTATATGGGAGCAATTCTACTGGCATCAGGTTGGTGCCTCTAGAGGCCAGGGGTCCCAGAAGAAGGAGTAGGCACCCATCTTTGCTGTTCTCCAGCCTCCTTGAGTGACATCTCCAGGCATGGGAACAAATCAGATGAATAGGGCCTGAAGTGAACCCCCAGCAAACTGCAGGAGCCCTATAGAAGAGGGAACTGAAACAATCCTGGCTAACACAGTGAAACCCCGTCTCTACTAAAAATACAAAAAATTAGCTGGGCGTGTTGGCGGGTGCCTGTAGTCCCAGCTACTCGGGAGGCTGAGGCAGGAGAATGGCATGAACCCCGGAGGCGGAGCTTGCAGTGAGCCGAGATCGCGCCACTGCACTCCAGCCTGGGGGACAGAGAAAGACTCCGTCTCAAAAAAAAAAAAAAGAAAGAAAAACAAACAGAAAGCGACAATAACACCACCACCACCACCACCACCACCAACAGCAACAAAAAAGACCCCCACGAAAACCCCATCCAAGGGTAGCACCTTCAAGGACCAAAACTAGACAAACTCATGAGGATGAGAAAGAATCAACAACAAAAAATGCTGAAAACCGAAAAGGCCAGAGTGCCTCTTCTTCAAATGATCACAACATCTCTTCATCAAAGGTGAAGAACTAGACAGAGGATCAGATGGAGGAATTGACAGAAGTAGGCTTCAGAAGATGGGTAATGAAAAACTATGCTGAGCTGAAGTAGCATATTCTAACCCAATGCAAAGAAGCCAAGAACCTTGATAAAAGGTTAGAGGAATTGCTAACTAGAACAACCAGTTTAGAGAGGAACATAAACAACCAGATGGAGTTGAAAAACACAGCAGGAGAACTTCATGATGCATACACAAGTATCAACAGCTGAACTGACCAAGTGGCAGAAAGGATATCAGAGTCTGAGAATCACCTTACTGAAATAAGACACGCGGACAAGAATAGAGAGAAAAGAATGAAATGAATGAACAAAGCCTCCAAGAAATATGAGACTTCATAAAAAGACCAAAGCTACAGTTGATTGGAGTACCAGAAGGAGACGGAGAGAATGGAAACAAGCTGGAAAACACACTTCAGGATATTATCCAGGAGAACTTCCCCAACCTAGCAAGACAGGCCAACATGCAAATTCAGCAAACACCATTAAGATACCCCACGAGAAGATCAACCCCAAGACACATAATCATCAGATTCTCCAAGGTTGAAATGAAGGAAAAACTGTTAAGGGCAGCCAGAGAGAAAGGTCAGGTAACCTGCAAAGGGAATCCCATCAGACTAACAGTGGACCTCTCAGCAGAAACTCTACAAGCCAGAATATATTGGGGGCCAATATTCAACATTCTTAAAGAAAAGAATTTTCAATCCAGAATTTCATATGCAGCCAAACTAAGTTTCATAAGCAATGGAGAAATAAAATCCTTTCCAGGCAAGAAAATGCTGAGGGATTTCATAACCACCAGGCCTGCCCTGCAAGAGCTCCTGAAAGAAGCACTAAATATGAAAAGGAAAAACCAGGACAAGCCACTGCAAAAACACACCAAAATATAAAGACCAATGACACTATGAAGAAACTGCAACTAGTATGCAAAATAACCAAATAGCATCATAATGGTAGTATCAAATTCACACATAACAATACTAACCTTAAATGTAAATGGGCTAAATGCCCCAATTAAAAGATACAGACTGACAAATTGGATGAGAAGTCAAGACCCATCGGTTTGCTGTATTTAGGAGAACCATCTTACGTGCAAAGACACACTCAGGCTCCAAATAAAGGGATGGAGGAATATTTAGCAACCAAATGGAAAGAAAAAAAAAAGGCATGGGTTGCAATCCTAGTCTCTGACAAAACAGGCTTTCAACCAACAAAGATCCAAAAAGACAAAGAAGGGCATTACATAACGATAAAGGGAACAATTAAACAAGAGGAGCTAACTATTCTAAATATATATGCACCCAATACAGGAGTACCCAGAATTATAAAACAAGAGACCTACAAAGAGACTTAGACTCCCACACAATAATAGTGGGAGACGTTAACACCCCACTGTCAGTATTAGACAGATCAGTGAGGCAGAAAATTAACAAGGATATTTGGGACTTGAACTCAGCTCTAGACCAAGTGGACCTAGTAGATATCTACAGAGCTCTCTACCCCACATCAACAGAATATACATTCTTCTCACTGCCACATGGTACTTATTCTAAAATCGACCACATAATTGGAAGTAAAACACTCTCAGCAAGTGCAAAAGAACTGAAATCACAACAAACAGTCTCTCAGACCACAGTGCAATCAAATTAGAACTCAGGATTAGGAAACTCACTCAAAATCACACAATTTCATGGAAATTTAACAACCTGCTCCTGAATGACTCCTGGATAAATAATAAAATTAAGGCAGAAGTCAAGAAGTTCTTTGAAACCAATGAGAACAAAGAGACAACGTACCAGAGTCTCTGGGGCACAGCTAAAGCAGTGTTAAGGAAATTTATAGCACTAAATGCCCACATCAGAAAGCTAGAAAGATCTCGGATTGACACCCTAACATCACAATTAAAAGAGCTAGAGAGGCAAGAGCAACTAATCCAAAAGCTAGTGGAAGACAAGAAATAACTAACATCAGAGAAGAAATGAAGAAGATAGAGATACAAAAAACCCTCCCAAAACTCAATGAATCCAGGATCTGGTTTTTTTTGGAAAAAATTAACCAAATAGATAGACTGCTGGCTAGACTAATGAAGAAGAAGAGAGAGAAAAATCAAATAGACACAATAAAAATGATAAAGGGGATATCACCACTGACCCCACAGAAATACAACCTACCATCAGAGAATACTATAAACACCTCTAAGCAAATAAACTAGAAAATCTAGAAGAAACAGATAAATTCCTGGACACATACACCCTCCTAAGACTAAACCAGTAAGAAGCTGAATCCCTGAATAGACCAATAACAAGCTCTGAAATTGAGGCAGTAATTAACAGCCTACCAACCAAAAAAAAAGCCCAGGACCAGACAGATTCACAGCTAAATTCTATCAGAAATACAAAGAGGAGCTGGTACCATTTCTTCTGAAGCTATTCCAAACAATTGAAAAGGAGGGACTCTTCCCTAACTCATTTTATGAAGCCAGAATCATCCTGATACCAAAACCTGTAAAAGATACAACCACAACAAAAAAAACTTCAGGCCAATATCCCTGATGAACATACATGCGAAAATCCTCAATAAAATAGTGGCAAACTGAATCCAGTAGCACACAAAAAGCTTATCCACCGTGATCATATCTGCTTCAGTGCTGGGATGCAAGGCTGGTTCAACATATGCAAATCAATACATGTAATCTATCACATAAACGGAACCAAAGACAAAAACCACATGATTATCTCAATAGATGCAGAAAAGGCCTTTAATAAAATTCAACATCCCTTCATGTTAAAAGCTCTCAATAAACTAGATATCTGTGGAACATAATCTCAAAATAATAAGAGCTATTTATGACAGACCCATAGCCAATATCATACTGAATGGGCAAAAGCTGGAAGCATTCCCTTTGAAACTGGTATAAGACAAGGATGCCCTCTGTCACCACTCCTATTCAACATAGTATTTGAAGTTCTGGCCAGGGTAATATGGCAAGAGAAATAAATAAAGGATATTAAAATAAGAAGAGAGGAAGTCAAATTGTCTCCGTTTGCAGATGACATGATTTTATATTTAGAAAATCCCATCATCTCAGCCCAAAAACTTCTTGAACTGATATGCAATTTCAGCAAAGTCTCATGATACAAAATCAATGTGCAAAAATCACAAGCATTCCTTTACACCAACAATAGGCAAGCAGAGAGCCAAATCATGAATGAACTCCCCTTCACAATCACTACAAAGAGAATAAAATACCTAGAAATACAGCTAACAAGGGATGTGAAGGATATCTTCAAGGAGGACTACAAACCACTGCTCAAGGAAATAAGAGAGGATACAAACAGAGGAAAAACATTTCATCCTCATGGAAAGGAAGAAACAATATCGTGAAAATGGCCATACTGCCCAAAGTAATTTATAGATTCAGTGCTATTCCCATCAAACTACCTTTGACATTCTTCACAGAATTAGAAAAAACTATTTTAAATTTCATATGGAATCAAAGAAGACCCTGTATAGCCAAGACAATCCTAAGCAAAAAGAACAAGGCTGGAGTCATCGTGCTACCTGATTTCAAACTATACTACAAGGCTACAGTAACCAAAACAGCATGGTATTGGTACAAAAACAGACATATAGACCAATAGAGCAGAACAAAGACTTCAGAAAATAACACTACACACCTACAACCATCTGATCTTCAACATACCTGACAAAAACAAGCAATGGGGAAAGGATCTCCTATTCAGTAAATGGTGCTGGGAAAACTGACCAGTCATATGTGGAAAATTGAAACTGGACCTCTTCCTTACACTTTATACAAAAATTAACTCAAGATGGATTAATGACTTAAACATAAAACCCAAAACCATAAAAACTCTAGTAGAAAACATAGGCAATACCATTCAGGACATAGGCATGGGCAAAGACTTCATGACTAAAACACCAAAAGGAATTGCAACAGAAGCAAAAATTGACAAATGAGATCTAATTGAACTAAAGAGCCTCTGCACAGCAAAATAAACTATCATCAGAGTGAACAGACAACCTACAGAATGGGAGAAAATTTTTGCAATCTACCCATCTGACAAAGGTCTAATATACAGGATTTACAAAGAACTTAAACATTTACAGTTAAAAACATCAAAAAGTAGGCAAAAGATATGAACAGATACTTCTTAAAAGAAGACATTTATGTGGCCAAGAAACGTATGAAAAAAAGCTCAACATCACTGATCATCAGAGAAATGCACTTCAAAACCACAATGAGATACCATCTCACACCAGTCAGAATGGTGATTATTAAAAAGTCAGGAAACAATAGATGCTGGCCAGGCTGTGGAGGAATAGCAACGCTTTTACACTGTTAGTGGGAATGTAAATTAGTTCAACCATTGTGGAAGACAGTATGGAGATTCTTCAAGGATCTAGAACCAGAAATACCATTTGACTCAGCAATCTCATTACTGGGTAAACACCCAAAGGAATATAAATCATTCTACTATAAAGACACATGCACACATATGTTTACTGCAGCACTATTTACAATAGCACAGACACGGAACAAACCCAAATGCCCATCAATAATAGACTAGATATGTGAAATGTGGCACATATTCACCATGGAATACTATGCAGCCATAAAAGGGAATGAGATCATGTCTTTTGCAGGGACATGGATGAAGCTGGAAGCCATCATCCTCAGCAAACTAACAAAAGAACAGAAAACCTAACACAGGAACAGAAAACCTAACACAGGAACAGAAAACCAGACACCGCGTGTTCTCACTCATAAGTGGGAGTTGATTATGGAGAAAACATGGACACACAGAGGGGAACAACACACACTATGGCCTGTGTGGGGGATGGGGGTTCGAGGGGAGGGAACTTAGAGGATGGGTCAACAGGTGCAGCAAACCACTATGGCACACGTATACCTGTGTAACAAACCCGCACGTTCTGCACATGTATCCCGTTTTTTATTTTTTAGAAGAAATAAAAAAACAACCTATTCTCTTCTACCTCTAGTTTCCTCCTTTTCCTGGAGAAATTTTAGTTGATGATACTATTATTAATCATTCACCTTCTTCCCTGCTTTTACTCACATCCTTATCTCACTAGGTTCTTACTAAGTCCCTCTTCAACCAGGACCTGCGTTTCCATCTCCAAACTATTTGTTTAGTTCAGACTCTCTCCTTGAAACCATCACAATAGCTTGATGCCTTCGTGCCTCTTTTAGTCTTCTGAATCCCTCTAATTCTAGCTAATACATTGTTGTCAAAATATACTTGAAAAATACACATGAGATCGTATCACTCTTCTTAAGACCCTTCTGTGGTTTGTTTTGGAACACAGTCTCCTTAATTTGGCATTAATAATGACTTTATAATCTGACCTAAATTTCTATCCAGATTTACCACAGTGTAGGATTCAGAAGTCTGATTCCTTCTTCCAGTCATATCATTTGTCTCTTGTCCAGTTAGCTAACATCTACTCATCTTTCAGGACATGTGGTAGACTGAATAATGTCTTCCTCACCCTCCTCCCAATTTCCATGTCCTAATTCCTGGAACCTCTGAATATGTTATATTATGTGATAAAAAGAGACTTTGCAGAAGTGATTAAATTAAGAATCTTGGCTTGGGGATATTATCCTGGATTATCTAAGTGGGCCCAATATAATCACAAAGGTCATTATAAGAGGGAGGTAGGAAGGTCAGGATCAACAGGAGACATGAAGACAAAAACAGAGGTCAGAGACAGAGAGAGAGTGTGTTGCAGATGTTACACTTCTGGCTTTGAAGGTGGAGTAAGGGGCCATGGACCAGGAATGCAGGAGACTTTAGAATCTGAAAAAGGCCAGCAAACAGCTTCTCCCTTAGAGCTTCCAAGAGGAACTATCCCTGCCAACCCCTTGACTTTAGCCCAGTGAGACTGATTTTAGACTTCTGACCCCAGGAACAGTGAGATAATCCATTTATATTGTTTGAAGCTACTAACTTTGTGGTAATTTGTTATAGGAGCAATGCACAACTAATACAAGACATGAATCAAATGTGTTAATTTTTTGAAGCTTCTCCTCAGCACACTGTTCACCTCCACCGCAGCTGACTCAGGTGCCGGGTCCCCGTAGCTCCTTTTCTGTTCAGCTGTCATCACTTTGTTCACAGTATTGTAACTATTTGCTTGTCTGTGATGCTTGAGGGCTTAGATTTTAACCTCATTTGTCTTTACATTAGCAGTACAATGCTTGGCAAGTAGGAGGTGTTCAGTAAAAGATGAGCGACTTTCTACTATAATGTGATACATGTCAATTATCACAGAACAGAAAGTTTGAAAGCATCTTATTAAATTTATTGAAATATAACATGTATACAGGAAAGAGCACAAAGCATAAGCTTGCAGCCTGATGGATTTTCACAAGGTGAGCACACTTGTATGAACCAGCACCCAGATCTGGAGATAGCACTTAATGGGTACCCCACAAGCCCTCTTTGTCCTCTCCCTCTTCTAGAGAAGGTTTGACTTCTAACACCTGGGAGCATGTGCAGACAAAGCACACTTTTTGGTAAGAATTAGGAATTCTGAATAAAAACTGAATCTCCCTTTTGATCGAGTAAGAATGAGGATAAGAATGTGTGGGACTCATAAAAGTTCTCTCTTTTGGGGCCTCCATTGCTTCATTTGGAAAATGAGGAGATATTCAGTTCCTCAGTTCACCTCAATGTATGAATCCAGGACTTGTTTCTGTGATATATGAGTTAATTTGTGCAAAAAACACAGATGTGATGCTTGAAGTTTCTATATTATTAATTTAAATTATACAAATAATATGATTTATCTAATAATCTAGAAAATGAATGTAGCACAAGGGTAAAGGAGAGATGATCTGGTATGATTTTCTAAAACTCTTCTCTTTTCTCCTAATCTGTTACTGCACGTATTTTAGAAAATGTGTGAGAATATCAGTTTACTTTATCAAGTAAATAAAATGGCAGAAAACTTTCCTTACAAAGAGATGTATTTCCTGAAAGGGTCTTAGAGATTGTTGATTTAAGTCTAATAAGTTTCCCCTGAATTTAAAATATAGTGTTTCTATACTATTATAAACTTTGAGAACTGAAGGATTAACTCTGGGGTCTTAAAAATCCATATTAATAAGAACATTGATGATGGTGATTTTAAATGGAAGATGGTGATTTTAAATGGAAAAAGTTGATTTATTATTCAGTTGCTTGGAGAAGAAAACAAATTCTCTTACTTGTTAACACATTTGTCATTTGTCAGAAGATAAGACATTTATTTTAATATAGTATTTATTATTGAAGAATTTGCCCTAGATATTCACGGATTAGATAAAAGTGCCTGAGATATGATAGTAAGAAAGTTAAAGTGAAAACCAAATACATAATAAGGAAATAGAACAGAAACTGTTTATATTTTAATAAGTAGTATTATGATATTAATTATATCAACTTTAACTCAGAATTTTGAATATAACCTATTCTGAATTTTGGCATACATTTTTATGAGACAAAATATAATTATTACTCAACAGATGATAACAAAAAGTACTATTTATTAAATATATAATACATATCAGAAACTTTACATTAATTTTTTTTTTGTCTCTATGATGCTGTATATCAACCTCAAAATGGAGATGTTGTTTTTGTTGTTATTGTTGTGTCTTGCATGTAAGGAAATGGAAGTGAGATTAACATCAAAGTCTCTTAGCTAATCCATTCTGGAATCTGTATTTGAGTCTAGAGACTCTGACTTAAAGTTTAATTTTCTTTTCATCACCTCAGGCAGCTTCACTTTGATACATATTATGGTTGATAAGCCCCTCATTTTACACATTCTTCTTGGTTTGAAGAAAAGGCCTTTGGCAATAATCCTTTTCCTTTTCCTCTCACTGCAAGTCCTATCTAGAATCAGTGTCATGTTGGAATGCACAACTCAGAAGGAAGGCACACACCTTGGGAAACACAATACCATATCCTGGAATTCTAAGCATCTTTTTTGGATTCCTGTAATGACTACCACAAAGATTGGCAAGTTTGGAAAATTAGAGCAAAGCAAAGTGGTTAGACAAATCTGCCGTTGCTCTGCAAGGTGCCTAGTGAAGATAGGTGCTAACTCAAATGAGTGAGAAACACCTCCTCCCAGTCTGCTGTCCTAGGTGGTATCTTTCTACTTCTGCTCACACTCGGAGGCTATGGATTACCTTGGAAATCCATCACCAAAATGTTGGTCAGGAGAAATCTAGCCTATCTCACCTGCTTGGATAACACCACATATTTTAAAGGAAAGATTGCCAAGCACTTGCTTGGTACCACTGGGTTAGCTCTCAAAGGAAGCTCCTTGGGGAGGGAGGCTGATGCCTGGGGAGAAGCAAAATAGCTGAGAAAAGCCCATTTAGGTGAGTCTTTGTGGCAGTCAGTCAGAGACTTTATATTTTTCACTTGATTGTTTTTGAACTAGCTTTTCTCCATACTACGGTTTCTGGTTATTTTTGTTAGTAGGCCTCAAAGAGCCATCATTTATTCTGACTTCACTGGATACTTAGATTATGTAGATGGATTTCTGTGTAACCCAAACTAGATAAATGTATGTTTTTGATCTTCGGATCTTTATTTTTGGTTCTTTGTCTATATTTGACTATAAGCAAAGAGAGTGGCTATGATTCTACTTTTTGCACCTTCTGTGATGCCAAGAGCTTTTTTGTTTCTGACATACGACCCTGGGCCAAGACATTTAAACTCTTTGGATCTCATCTTTGAAATGGAAATAGTCACTGCTTCATATATTTTATCAAAAAGCTTGTATTACATGAAAACTATTGGAATACCAAGAAGGTCTTGGAGGCTTGCAGACACAAGCAGCCGCCCCTTCCACCCTGCCTGGCCTGTCATGCAGTCTTCACTCCAGCACAGACCATGACAGCCATACCTCTACACCTTTCTTCATGCTCTTGCCCTTGACTCGTATGTTTTATTACTAACAACAAAGCATACAGAAGTTAAGAAAAATTAAATAGAAGAGGAAGAGAAAGGGAACCTAGATTTCATGTCTTACTAGGTATTCCCTGAGAGATATTCTTAAAGGATCTAGAAGAGTGGGGCAGTGGTTTGATTGAGCTAAATGTTTGAATTTGGTTAAACATAAAAATACATACATAAAAGTTGATTCTAGGCTGGGCGTGGTGGCTCATGCCTGTAATCCCAGCACTTTGGGAGGCCGAGGCAGGCAGATCACGAGGTCAGGAGATGAAGACCATCCTGGCTAACATGGTGAAACCCCATCTCTACTAAAAATACAAAAAATTAGCCGGGCATGTTGGTGGGCGCCTGTAGTCCCAGCCACTCGGGAGGCTGAGGCAGGAGAATGGTGTGAACCCAGGAGGCAGAGCTTGCAGTGAGCCGAGATTGCGCCACTGCACTCCAGCCTGGGCTACAGAGCAAGACTCCGTCTCAAAAAAAAAAAAAAAAAAATTGATTCTGTTATACATTTTTGCAAAGATGTTTTAATGTCCCAGGGAAACAATTGTAACTCCCTAGTTAAATTTCTACCTTGGTGGTTGCATTTGCATAGAATCTAAACAAATTTAACAGGTCATTTTGCTCATGTTTGTGGTATACACCAGGGTCAGCAAACTATATGGGTCAAATTTGGTCTACCAGCTGTTTTTGTAAATAAAGTTTTATTGGAATACAGCCCATGCTCCTTTGTTTATGTATTGTCTCTTGCTGTTTTCATGCTACACTGGCACAGTTGAATAGCTGTGTTAGAAACCCATGGCTTTCAAAGTCTAAAGTATTGACTATGTGACTTTTTACAGACAAGGTTTGGTGACCCCTGGTATAGACGAATTCCAGTTAAACTGAACCCATCTATGTTCCTCTGTAATATAAGGGTACTTGATTTATATACAGCCTGATGTCTAGGATTCTAAATTTCTAAGAATAGCCCTGGTTTCATGGGCATTTGGCTTAATGCTCTACTGTTGCCATGTTGAAATAATAATTGTTGAAAACGGTCCATTTTCATTTTACATAAGGCCCTGCACATTATGTAGTTGGTCCTAAGAACATATATTTTTGCAACATTAAAGATCAAGATTTTCTTTAATCCAAATGTGAGGGAAAAATGAATTACAATCCCTATAATTATACTTTTTTTCTTTTTTTTTTTTTTGAGACAGAGTCTTGCTCTGTCACCAGGCTGGAGTGCAGTGGTGCAATCTCAGCTCACTCCAACCTTCCACCTCCCAGGTTCAAGTGATTCTCCTGTCTCAGCCTCCCGAGTAGCTGGGACTACAGGTGCCCGCCACCACGCCCAGCTAATTTTCGTATTTTTTTTTTTTAGTAGAGACGGGGTTTCATCATGTTGGCCAGGATGGTCTTGATCTCTTGACCTCATGATCTGCCCTTCTCGACCTCCCAAAGTGCTGGGATTACAGGCGTGAGCCACCGCGCCCAGCCCCTACAATTGTACTTCTATATAGGTTACCAACTTTGGCAAATAAAAATGCAGGATGCGCAGTTAAAGGTGAATTTCAAATAAAAAACAAACAATTTTTTAGTATAAGTATGACCCAAAGATTATATGTATTTTGTCTGTTAATTCTACTTCTACCCAACTGGTAAAAGCTCTTTAGAGGTAATAATAAAGAACTCATTTTAAATATCTACACTGCAGTTATAGGACATGCCACAGAAATTATTTTAATAACCAAGTAATTCATGAGATTAAGAATCCCCTCCTTGCATTTTCACTTTCTTGTTAGCATTGGTCTTGGCTGAAGATTCTAATGCTTATCAATTCATATTTTCTGATAAAATGTTCAAATGGACCTAAAATTAGATATTCTTTCAGCATCCCTTTTCCAGTTATCCCAGGTCTAGATTTTTAGACCATTCTTCCCAGAGATGTTAAATTGCCACTCCTATCTAAGCAGATAAAAAAGGTCATGAATAAAATAAAAAGCAGACTGAGCAAGTATTTAAAAGGGCAGAGGCTTTATAATTACTATAAAACTAGGTGATTAAATGTTGACCAGATGTTGTTATATGACATTTTGAGGTTAAAAACATGAAGTAGTAATATTTTGCTAAAACTTAAATTGCATAGAAATAAAGGGGAATAAATCAAGGGTAGTTTTAAAGAAATAATTTATAAATTAGTTCTATACTACGGAAATTAATAAGTGAACTTGTATAAGTACAATTTCATTAGTATATAGGTAATATTAATTTTTATATATTTAGTTAAGTATTAGGCTGATGAGTCATATAGATCAATAATTCCAGAAATTTATCCTCATGGTTTTTTCCATGTAAGCAGAATAGTCACAAAAATATATTTCTGATGTAAAATTAGAAGAGATAGTCATTTTTAAAATTAGTAGAAAACAGTAGGTTATCAGAATATATGTAGGCCTGTCATACTCTTTTGAACATTCCCTAAGCAACGGGTATGCCAAACCTTTCTTTATATGTTATGTGCTGTTTTCTTTGAGTGATACAATTTAAAGTCATATGGTAATTCATACACTGACAGTTCACATGCTTAATTTCCCTTTTAAAGATGAAGTTAATAACCTTTAAAATGAAACACAGTACCCAATGAGAAATATATTTTTTAATCAATCAAATTGTATATATTTACTTTTCTAAAATCACTTAAAGATAAAAACGTTTGGGAAGTACCTTTTTTTCTAAGGCATGATTGATTATTTTCAGATCTGACAACTCAAAAGTGTTTATGAACATGTCATTATATTTTATTTTACTTTGAGACAAGGTCTCACTCTGTTGCCCATGCTAGAGTGCAGTGGTGCAAACATGGCTCACAGCAGTCTCGACCTCATGGGCTCAAGCAATCCTCCTGCCTCAGCCTCCTGTGTAGCTGGAACCACAGTTGCATACCAACATACCTAGCTAATTTTTTTATTTTTTTTTGTAGAAACAGAGTCTCACTATGTTGCCCAGGCTGGTATTGAACTCCTGGGCTCAAGTAATCCTCTCTCCTCAGCTTCACAAAGTGCTGTGGTTATAGGCATGAGCCACCGTGCCTGTCCTAAACATGTCATTTTAATTTGAATTTAGAAATACATATGCATGGATTTTTTTTCATAAAATAAAATCCTAAGTAGTTAGAGAGTAAAACATAAGAAAGTTCCTATATATTTAATATTTTCAATCATGCATACAATGAAAAAAGCCAGTTGTTTTCCTGCATTTTTAGTTAACCATTAAGATTGTTAATTTCCTTCACAACACAGGCCATATTAGTTTATTCTACTATAAAGTGGATAGCTTTTAGATAGGGACAGGTACTAGAAAAAAGAGAGTCTGGATACTTGTAGGGTTTGTAAGTTATTTCCATGTGATTGAAACTTGATAAACATTTACTAATGTAATAGGAATTCCTTTTTCAGGTGTAGGCATAATACAGATTCATTTTAATGACCCCACACATATTGCTGCCATATAATCTTTTCACAATGGCTACTTTATTATTTTATTATAACAAAATTTCAGCTCATTGATAATATTTTAATGGTGTATAATTGATGTATTTGGGAGTGTGGGCAGCAAAATATTTTAATAGTACATGATTGTTGTATTTGGGAATGTGGAAGTGTGAAAAAAATTAAACTTCACGTGGACCCTGGAATTGACTTTGCTCTTCCCATTGGTATTTAATTAGGATCTTTATGTTTAAACTTAACAAAATTTCAAGAGTGTTGCTGGGCAACCTTTAGTTGCCTTGAAAACTCATAATGAAGGTTGAAATTTTCAATATATCAAGTATTTGTTTAAACTTTTCATTCTTACTTTCTCTGAAAGACGATACATTTAGAGACTTGTAGAACTATAAGTGAATGTTGCTATGTTTTGAACTATGCATAGTCTTGTTATTTAATGAAATTAATGTAGTTGAAATATGAACTTAAACTATATTTTATAGTCACTGTTGCTCATGAAGGACTCAAAATAAGACATTAAGCTAGGCTGAGAGAAATCATAGCTTACCTGGGAATCTGTCTTCATTCATTCAACAAACATTTATTTAATGCCTACTATGTAAAGTGCTGGGGATACAAACATGGATCAGATATTTCTGTCCTGAAGAAGTTCATTGTATGGTGGGTAACAGACATTTATAATTAAGACTTAGAAATAAGATACACTTATAAATATGATACAAAGGGTGATAGAATTATGCTTACAATATCTTGTGAACACCCTGGAGTGGCAATTTCCCAGTCTAGGTCTAGCAAGAGTGATCTGGCAAGCCTTCCGAGATGAATTTGTAACTTAACTGAGTTGTAAAATATAAAAATAAGTTAAAAAGTAGAAGTATATGGGAGAAGGATTTCAGATAGAGGAAGCTGCAGGAGAAAAGGGGAAGGAAAAAAGAACATGATATTGTGATACACGACATTTACTGTTTTTTCTGTGACCTCGATTCTCTGGCATCTGGGGCCTTGATCCTGGAGAGATTGCCCCTCCCAGAGCTAGCTAATTCCTAGAGATAGCAAATGACCGTTCTTCAAGTACACTTTTCATATACACACAAGCCAAACAATGCAGAGCCCATGCTCCTAACCACTTCCTCTATCAAACTCTCTTACACACCAACCTAATATTCTCCTGCCCTAAATCACCCCAGGACCAGGTATCAGACAACTAGGGACAGTTTCTATAGCCCAGAGTCCTGCAAAATTATTCAAGCTATCCAATCCTAAGCTTACTCAGTGCACCTACCCTGCCTTTCTCATTCCTTTTCAATAAATGGCCAATGAGGATTTGGGCCATGCTCTTTCCTCTCACCTCCTGACCTACCCTGGTCATTCCCCACATGGCCCTGCATGGTGTGCAGTGTCTACTGTTTCTAGGGATCTGTGAGTATGGACTTTTTCCTTCATGACAGTCATTTCTGTGTCAGCATGTCTTATATCTGATTAAAACAAACCCTAAGTACACTTTTAGAACAGACATTATAAGTAATTTAGGGTTAAAACAAAATGTGAGGTAAGGACAGGAAAGAAACAGGGATAGAGAGCCAGGCAGGGGTCAGATTGCACAGGACAAAGAAACTTGATCTTAAATAATGTGGGCAGATCCATATTAATATTGTTTTAGGCTATATATTTTTTTGGTCCCTGTGTGAGTAATGCCATTATTCTGAGTATCTCTGAAGAGTTTTAGTTTGGTCATACATAATCTCCAAAGCTCCTATCTTGTAATTGACGTTGCTGACAGGTGAGAAAATATTCTTAGAGACCCGAGAATAGTACCATCTATGCGTCTTTTTTCTTTTCTTTTTTTTTTTTTTTTTTTAGAGGGAGTCTCGCTCTGTCGCCCAGGCTGGAGTGCAGTGGCGGTATCACGGCTCACTGCAAGCTCCGCCTCCCGGATTCACGCCATTCTCCTGCCTCAGCCTCCTAAGTAGCAGGGACCACAGGCACCCACCACCATGCCTGGCTAGTTTTTTGTATTTTTAGTGGAGACAGCATTTCACCGTGTTAGCCAGGATGGTCTCGATCTCCTGACCTCGTGATCTGCCTGCTTCAGCCTCCCAAAGTGTTGGGATTATAGGCGTGAGCCACTGCACCTGGTCGCGTCTTTTTTCTAATCATCTTTATATTCTGCAAAGTAGATATTTACACTTTTGTCACTTGTAGGAGAACAAATAAGTGGGGACTAGTGTCAGAGAACCCTTCTTATTTCTGATTCATCAAGGGCTCTGTGTTACCATGACAAGACAAATTGCGACATTCACAATATATTATTACTGGACATAAAACCATATTTTTTCAAAAAATCAGGAAAAGCAATTCATCAAATCCAATGAAAATATGTTACCAAGTGAAACTAGGTAAATTAGATTTGCACTGCTTTAGGAGTATACATGTGTCACATGGAGGACCTGTAATCATTTGAAATGATATTGGCAAATGCTCAGGGACAGCTATGTCAGACTCTTCAGGAATTCATTCTCACTATGGAAATGGCTTTCAGACCTGCTTGTAATATAGAACATAGAATGCTATAGTACGCTGTCCTAACATGGACTAGAAATGAAATTCCAGGCACATCTGTCATTTCTTATTTTCTGGAACTCTTTCTCTTGAGGAGAAATTAAGGTGATGACTTCCTCTTGGAATTTTGCATTGTTGGGTAAATTACTTAGAAACTGATGAAAATAATATGCAACTTAAAATGTCCAATTAAAATCCCTTAGAAGTAAAATATATTCAAGGTTTAACGCTGGTTACTGTACTAACGTATGTGCAACAAAGGAATTTTGAAATATCTTTAAACTCTGGCATAATGTAGTATGATATTGCCCACTGAAATTAGTGATCTTTTAAACTGCCACTGGTAATATGCTAAGTTTTTCTTCTATTTTTATATGTCCCGTTGTATTTAACAACATCTAAGGATTTTAAAACACACTATGATCTTGAAATACAAATTTCCACTTGAAACTGGGTAAAGTCTGGCTTTAAATGGAGAGTAAGCCTAGCCTATTTAGATACCCAAGTGACAGTTCAGAAGCTTGTGGCTTAGTTGTCCTGTGAGCCCCTCACACACTTAGCTTTATGTTCTATAAAATCATGCCTGCCAAGCTCGCTTCAGTGAAAACCAAGTGTGTCAGCAGATGCTGAAAGCCAGAAATCCCTATGCAAGGAAAAGCATTTCTAACTTTCTAAAAATGAAACTCAGTATTTGATTAGTGAATACGAAGACCATTTGTATTATCCTATATGCTGTCATAATCAAAAGGTTTTTCTGGATATATTGTTTCAGAAAACTATTGTTAAATATCCCTCTCTGTATCTACTTTCTTTTTCTAAATGTATATGAATGTGCATGTCCATGTCCATGTCTATATGTATATGTATATCTAAATCTACATATCTATTAGGGGAGATAGGCTTAGAAAACGTTTATGGAGAATGTATTGGAGAGAAAGTTAATATCAAAGCTTGTGTCAGTGGGCACCAATAGTACACTGCCTTTTGGAAATATTCCCTATTACTCTTAAATGCATCTAGGTAATTAATATGTTAATGTTTTATTAACACCTATTGAGCATAAAGCTTTTAAAATAGCAGTAAATGATATATTCACTCTCTCGTTATGTTACTGATAAAATATGGAAAATGTGTTGGGGGGTGGGTCCCAAAGACCACCACTAAGTTTGATGATTTGCTAAGAGGACTCAGAGAACTCAAAATATAGAGTTACATTCACAGTTAGGATTTATTATAGTGAAAGGTTACAAAGTGAATTAGTAAAAGAAAATGGCCCATGGGGTGAAATTCAAAGGGAACCACACACAAGCTTTCAAGAGTCTTCTCTTGGTACAGTCACACAGGACTTGCCCATTTCCTACAGCAACAGATTGTGACTACATGTCTACCAGGGAGGCTCACTGAAAACTCACAGCCCAAGGATTTATTGGTGGCTAGTCATGTAGGCACCCTGTGTCTTGGATGTACAAAAATTTGAGACTTCCAGGAGGAAAGCAGGTATTCAGCATAAACCACATTGTTAGTACAAACAGTTATGGCCCTCTCATCAGTCCTGACAATGGTAAAAACCCTCTCCACCTCCAAGTTTCTATACTCCAGCTCAGGGCCAAACTTCCAAGCAGGGATTTCTAGGAATAACAGCTTCAGGCCTGCTGTTAACTCTTTTCTGCACAGAAAACAAATATATTGACCTATTTGGATTCTTGCATGAGTATTAACATTGTTTTTTTCCCCTAGGGTATTAACTTACTTTAGCAGTTAAATTTACACACTAATTGAGAACAGTTAACTTCAAGGTTCCTTTGGGCCAACTAAACATCTGCTGTCTATAAATTTTAGATTACTGCAAAATAAATGAGATTTAATTTTCATTGCAATAGAGAATTGTATTTAAGATGTTATTTCTGTAAATGAATAATAAGGCTAGTCTCATTCATCTTGGATAATATTTTTATACTTCCATTTCAGAAGATGAGATTCTCTGACCTTATTTTCTAATTTTGAGGGAGAACACAAACTCAGATTTATCAAATCTTGTGCATTGATGATGTTATGTTAAATTTGGGGAGCAAAGAAAGGGAAGGAATACATATGTTTGTGTATTAAATCAATAGCATTGATATTGGGTTATTGGTATTTGATCGTCAATATATCTACCCTCTTTAATTCATTCTTCCTGCTGACCCGGTGTAATCATTAAAACACAAATCTGATAAAGTCATGCTTACCCTGAAGCTCTTCAATGGTTGCTCTGATTTTCAGTCCCTCACATTCTCTATGCTTCCTCTGCCACTATGTCTTTGCTAGTCCCTCTACCTGGAATTCTGTTCCCTTCCTTTTTTACCT
The DNA here is from genome assembly GCF_028878055.3 of Symphalangus syndactylus. Classification (NCBI taxonomy): domain Eukaryota; kingdom Metazoa; phylum Chordata; class Mammalia; order Primates; family Hylobatidae; genus Symphalangus; species Symphalangus syndactylus. The sequence continues at coordinate 51,817,497 of NC_072432.2, forward strand.
AGTGCACTTCTACTCATTCTTAAGCTTTCAGTCAATATATCACTTCCTTAATATTTCTGACTGTCTAGGACTGATTCCATTAGAATTGATAGGTTCATATAACATATTAACATACTTTTCTTCCCTGGCATTTGTCACAGTTGAAAACCTACATTTCTTAAAATGGCATTGATTAATATCTGTCTTTTCCATTAGACTGACAACTCCTCTGTATTCTTAGTGTCTAGCAGAATTCCAGGCCCATAGTATCCATTAAACAAATATTTTTTACATGAAAACATTGAAACAGTTTCATTTGTTCAGTGCACTCAGATCATTAGAACTGAGGTAGGGTTCCAATTCCTGTATTTGATATTTTGGATCATAAAGAACGGCAACTAAGCTCAAAAATGGTTTACATAAAAACTAGGGCATGTCTAAGTCACCCTCCAGAGGAAGGATGGACATTTCTCCCACAAATTTGGTTCAGGTGTCAAGATTGATGATGCCACACATTCCACAAGAGGGTATGGAAGGCACATTATTTACATAACGAGGCTTTCTGGGGAGAGCAGGGCATATTTCTAAGCAGGTCCAAGAGTGACATGAAAAGCAGGGAAAAGAGACTCGCTTGGGATTTTACTGTGGTTAGGGGGTTGGGGCAAAGTGAGAATTCTTTTATGTATGGGCCAGGGCTTGTGTGATTTGAACTTCCTGTTGGCACCAGAGGAGGGAGCATCTGGGCTTTCTGATTAGTTTGCCCAGATGTGGTGCAGAGGAAGAAGAGGGAGGGGTGAGATTTGGGGACAGGGGAGGCTACTGCCTCCTGCAGGTGGAATTTGCCCGAGGTTCCAGGTTTGTCTCTATCTGTAGCAAGGAGGCCTCAGTGGAAGTGCTGAGCTTTCAAGGTGCTGTTTTCATGACCCAAAGCATAATGTGCAGGTGGGTATGTGGAATTGAGGGCTCAGGCCCTGTGAGAGCCTCTATTCTCAGGAGAGCACAGAATGCAGTCAGCAATGCTGTTCTAATGGTGTAGTATGGTGCCGAACAGGACAGTGTTCACAGGACTCATCACAGAGTCCATACGCAAGTTATGGCCGTTATAGGTGATGCAGATATTCCAGGAGACATGAGAGGAGGTTTCTAAAATGAAGAAGTCTTGGGAGAGGGAGGCACTAGGGTGAATGCCAGCTGTACTGCAAATTTGGGCAGATTCTAGAGGCTTCTGTTGTAAAAGGGGCCTCATTAAAGGGGAGCTGATATGTAACGCCCTAAATGGTAAAATTTAAAATTTGGTAAATAGTAAGTTTAACATGATAAAAAGTAAAATTTGTAATGTGGAATATGTTGCCTCCAGAATCCACAAGGCTTAAAAGATGTTGAGTTTGTGGGTATTGAGGGTCAATGGCTGTTTCTTGACAGTGTCAGGGATGGAGTGATTCTTGACTTGCTAAATAATTTTTAGGAATTTAACCAAGGCGATGAGGCCTTGTACTGTGTGGGGGGCAATGGCACATTTTTTCTTTGTGAACTTATTTGTGAATGTTTGCATATCCTGAATAAGTGTGTGAACTGACTCTCCTTAGAGGAAGATGTCATCAGCGTGATGAAATTCCTCTGCTCCTGGAGAAGGTTGGATGAAGTTTAGAAGTTGCCTTCGAACATTGTGTGTAAGAGTCTATTAGGGGGTGCATAGGTCTTCTGGAGGCCTGGAGGACCAGTCAAGAACAAAATGGACTTCCACTTCAGTAGGAAGATGCTGGACATTGCTTTCCACCTATTTTAGGATCTTCACAAAGACAAAGGTTTACTTTTATTTTTAACTGGTCTGCAAAGGCTATAAATACAAGCTGTACTGTATTATGAAGTCTTAGTCTTTGCTTGGGCACCATGCAGTTGCAACAGAGACCTCAGCTGATCCCATGGGTATCTGTGAAGTTGCAGTGACCCTAAGGTGATGCCCCAAGTTAAGGCAAAGTGTAGAGGTGGTGTGAGGGCTTTGTACTTTGCATTGCACAGTCACTGGGGAAGAGGAGTAACCTTGGGCCCAGAAGCTCTTTTTAGCAGAGGGCCATTTTTAGGAAACGGCTCAGCTGTGTGCTGTCAGCAAGCAAAACTCCTGGCATTTGGAGAAATGAGTGCCTTAGTTTAGAAAAGAGGATTTGAGTGTTATACAGCATCATCCTCTATAAATGAAGAATATATGTATTAGTCTGTTTTTTCACTGCTATAAAGAAATACCTGAGACTGGGTAATTAATAAAGAAAAGAGGTTTAATTGGCTTACAGTTTCCCAGGCTGTACAGAAAGCATGATGCTGGCATCTGTGTAGCTTCTGGGGAGGCCTCAGGAAACTTCCAATCATGGCAGAAGGTGAAGGGGAAGCTGGCATGTCTTACATGTCTGGAAGACAAGCAACAGAGTGAGGGGCAGATGCTACACACTTTGAAACAACCAGATCTCAAGGAGGAGCAAGAGAGAGAGGGGGAGGTGCTATGCACTTTTAAACAACTAGATCTCACAAAAAGTCACTCAGTATCACAAGAACAGTGCTGAGGGTATGGTGCTAACCCATTCATGAGAATTCCACCCCCATGTTCCAATCACCTCCCACCAAGTCCCACCTCCAACACTAGGGATTACAATTGAACATGAGATGCTGTGCTCAGCGGCTTACGCCTGTAAGCACTTTGGGAAGCCGATGTGAGTGGATCCCTTGAACCCAGGAGTTCGAGACCAGCCTGGGTAACATGGCAAAACCTGTCTCTACAGAAAAAAAAACCCACAAAAATCAGCCAGGTGTGGTGGTGTGCATCTCTAGTCCCAGCTACTAAGGAGGCTGAGGTGGGAGAATCGCTTGAGTCTGGGAGGTCGAGCCACTGAACTCCCGGCTGGGTGACACAGCCAGACCCTGTTTTTACAAAAAGACAAAACCAAAAATATACTTGAATATGAGATTTGGATGGGGACACAGATCCAAACCATATCAATGTGGCTCCTTTATTATCTATAAATATGCTTGGTTATTGCAATTTTTACACTGCCTTGTTTGCTGCATAAGATAAATTAGCAGAGTAGCCATCCGATGTGGCTTTTTCCTTCCACATTTTGAATTACTCCTGTCAAGCCAGTGACCTGTAAAAGCCAATGGCATGCTAGGTGGCATTGTTCTTGAGGCGATTGCTCAGGATTTATACCTCCTCACTTCTGTTTAGTTTGGTCCTAGCCTGTTATCACTTCTCCATTTTGTCTTTCTAGCTTCACACCGAATTTTAATTTCCAAACCTCTCCTTGGGTGTCTGTCTGTCCCTGACTGACTGGCATTTCCCAGCCGCCTTCTATTCAGGAGACTGTGGGGCTAGCTCAGTGGACTAGCCTAAGTGACAATTTAAGCTAGGGAAAGGGAGAACATACCCAAACATGTTCATTGGAGAGGAAAATGATACAGAAAATAAAAATAATAATTCTCTGTCATTAGTCAAAACATTGCTTCAAAAGCCCCTTATGTTGTTCGACAATTGAGACATAACTGAATCTGCTGAACATATTTAAAGGTTATAGAGAGCCTAGAGTTTGGGACAGAAATAAATGAGATAAAATAAACAAAAAAGAGACGTTTGCCCTTTGCCTTGATCCAAATGCTAAAATGCTAGTTAGAAATGCCATGCAAATATATTAGGCTGCATGTCATTAGAAGAAACCTAAAATATTGTTGTGTTTACTGTTAAAAATTACTTGTAAAATTTTGAACTTGCTTTTATAAGTCTAAACACAAGTGAAGTTCAATGTAAAAATATACATTTCCTTCTAAATATCAGCCAGTTAATCATATATGTATATAAATATGGAAAATATGCTTCTCTCTCTTTTTATTTAAATTCTTAAATTCTTCAGGACTAAATAGAATTTAAGGAAGAGCTGCTTATGTCATCATTGCCCCTACTTTCCTGCCTCCATCCAATCTCCATATTATTCCTACACTAGTCTTACGTTTTCCAACATTACAGATTACTCAATTCACAATATGCAGAGGTCAAATTAGTATATTGTCAACCTCGTGTTTTTTGTTTGTTTGTTTTTTCTTTTACTCTGGATGACGCATTTGGCATGAGTAACTCTCATAAGTGATAAATGATGGCTCCATACAGGCCAGCCATTTAATGCTTTATTTGGACTTTATTTTTGTTATTGTGACATTTCAACCAATCATAAAATGTCATAGATGAAATCAAAGCAAACTAAGATTATATAGCTTAACATTTTATTTAGTTTTGGGCCATATTAAGATGCGTTTGTTTATACAGTTTTCTCCTACAAAGAGTTTTATAATTGATATCTTAAAATAGTAAATGTAACTCAATGTATCATAACTTACTTAAATTGGATGTGGATAAAATGTGTAAACATATGCTTGGCAAAAGTATGTGCAGTTTTATGTTGTAAGATTAAGTAATATATTGTAATTCATATACACATTTCTAGAAAAGAAAATATTAAAGCAAATAATTTATTATACAAAGCACTTATCTGTAGATGGTTTTCAATGGATGGTTGTTCTCTTCTTACCAGCCCATAACTATAACTTGCTTTGGTTTATGTTAACAGATACTAAAGCCACTTGAATGTAAGAATATTGATATTATACCTGAAAAATATAAAATATTTTTCTTATAAAAGACTGAATTATTTTGAAATCTTCAAAGTTGTCTACTATTTATGTTATCATCATTAAATAATGACCTTATCATTAAATAAATGACCTTCCTCTAAGAGGTTAAGGGTTACTTGACAGCCTTCTTAATTATTTCAAAACAATAAGAGATATATTTCCATATTTCCGGAAATAATGTTATTCTTATTATTAAATAAGAATTTATTTAATATTTTATAATAAATATTTATAATAAATACAAATAAGAATTTATTTAATAAGAAAATATTTCTTATTAAAAGAAACATTATTTTAAAATATCCATTGCAAGTAGGCTAAAAGAATAAATTAAGAAAACATTGATGTGAGAATTTATGGCTTATTCTGCTTGAAGCATTGGATTGTGATTTGAGTTTACTAGGAAAATATCCCAAATATCCTCCTTTTCTTCCTTTATTTTACACAGTACTGGCCAATTAGAAAAACCAAACAGAAATCTTTATGCTGCTAAGTGAAATGAGTGTTTGTACTTGTGACTCAAGTTTGTAGTAATGTGCTTTACTTTGGAATTTAAGAGTTTGGTTGTGCAAGAGAGGATGTGTGCTAATTATGCCTGCAGAAAGGAGCAAGTCTGAGAAATCTGCCCCCAAAACCATGGAAGTCTCTCTCTCTCTCTGTCTCTCTCAATCTCTTTTTGGGAAAAAAGAAAGACAAAGAAAACTATGGAGACAAAGAGAAAGGGTTTAGGTTTGCATGTGTGCTCACGAAGCCTTTCAATAGAAACAGGAATGTGGGGAAGTCAGAGAGATGTATGGATAAAAGGAAGAGAGGTAAACATTATGTCTGGGGCTGTTGTGTCATGATGAATTCCTCCCTACAGGAAGAGTTGGCTGGAAGCCCTGGGTAAAGCTGCTTCCATTTCCAGCCTCCTCTTCACTTATCTCTACTATTGAGTTTATGGTTAATTATTTTCACAAATCATTTCCCTCTTGCCCTCTTCACTGCAAATCAGTTGCTAAGTGACTGGGAGATAGAGTGACCTCCGAATTTATTCTGCTCGTTATATCGTTAGATTTTTCCATATCACTTAAGGGATGGATTTATTCATGTAAGTTCAGCACCTCTCCAGGATTCAAGTTGACATTTCACCTAATTAACAGCCCCTATTGGCCTAGTTATTTTGAGGATGTGTAATTAAAGCAATAATACTACTTGTTCAGAGGAATTAAGATTTCATTTTGCCATTTAAATTAATTGCCCAAGTGTTATTATTATTTTTTTTTGCTTAAGGCTTATTATTATGCCTATATGTGTTATAATCTATTTTGAAAGGCCATCCTTACAAAAATTTAAAATGTTGAACTTTCAAGATTTAAAAATAAGCCTAGGCCAGGCACGGTGGCTCACACCTGTAATCCCAGCACTTTGGGAGGCCAAGGCGTGCGGATCACAAGGTCAAGAGATCTAGACTATCCTGGCTAACACAGTGAAACCCTGTCTCTACTAAAAATACAAAAAATTAGGCAGGTGTGGTGGTGGGCGCCTGTAGTCCCAGCCACTGGGGAGGCTGAGGCAGGAGAATCACTTGAACCCTGGAGGCAGAGGTTACAGTGAGCTGAGATCGCGCCACTGCACTCCAGCCTAGGTGACAGAGTGAGACTCCATCTCAAAATAAATAAATAATAAGCCTATATATATATATATATATATATATACACACATAATATTTTAATCTAATGGGAATTCCTTAAAGTCACTAATTTTGGCCTTTTATTTTTGAGTTGTTTATTTTTGTTCATGAAGTCCTCAGTATAGTGCCTCGCTCAGAATAGATACTGTTAAATATTTATAGAATTATTCATTGAATCAGTGTGATGATAATTGGAATAAACTTTCTTTCAAAAATGTTTAATATTAAACATGACTATACATATAAATAATTCTGCTTCTCTTTATAAGTAATTCTAAATAAAAATCAGAATGATTTTGTGGACAACATTCCATTGCTATTTTTAATTTGAGGTTTGCAGTCAATATGTATTTATCTTCTGTGATTTGAACTGTTATTTACTGATCTATCAAATTATATATACATATAAGCATATATATAGCATTTACCATATATGAGATAATGTATTTTATGCTTTACAAATAGGTATCTTATTAATGAGGAATCATTAAGGAAAAAAATACCATCTTTTCTTTCCAGTAACTATTTAGAAAAAAATACCATGTATAATTCACATGTGTACATATACAAACCTAGCAATGATTAAAGATGTGGAGAATACAAGATGTTACTTGCTGAGTATTCTGTGTGTCAGATGATGGCTGTGGTGGTGGTATATAGGGTTTCTTGCAGTAACCAAGGAGCTGAGTTATATGCCACATAATAGGTATAATGACAAAATGCATTGAGAAATGTTGAAGGAAAAGATGTAACTAGGCAAAAAATAACAGTTTGGATACTTCACTTGTGTAAATGGTTTTTGTGATTGTTAGTGAAACCTGAACTGGTAGTATCTGTTGAACCAATTTAAGAATATTTTATCAATTTTGCAAATTATAAGGATGACAGAAAAAATCTTGTTTCTCTATATTAATACAATTCTGTATAGAATGTTTTAGAAAAATAAGTGAAATACTTGTGTCTAAGTTCAGGCTCCAAATACATGAATTTTAGGAAGAACTAGGGGAGAAAATATCAATTCCTAAGAGGCAATTTTTAAGATGTTTCAAGTGTTTGCTAGCCAAATTTTGGTGAGAAATGTAATGTGTGTTTAATGAATAGCATTTGGGCATTTAGATCTGACTCCTTATTGCCTCATGGATGAGATGTATAAATTTTGAAAGTTTCCTAACCATTTACCATTTAGACCTCTGGTTTCTCTATGAAAATAAGTTGCTCATGTGTTTACTATGTTTTCTTTTAGTTCAAAAGATCTGAATCTGTTATTCTTTCACGTGCTGTAATAATATTTCACCTTATTAAAAATGTGCATTTTTCATTATGAAACAAACATACATAAAAGCACAGAGTTATTAATGTGCATATTTCTATCTATATTTTCTAAAACCATATTTGTAACTATATTTGTTTTAAAAGATTGGGGGCATATTGTAATACTCTTTTGTTACCAATTTTTTCCATTTTACAATATATTCTGAACATGTATCTGTGTCATAATTTATAAATAGCTAAGTGGAATTATGTTCTAACAATAATTACTTGATCATTTCCTTTTTATTGAACATTTAGTGTTTCTATTATTTTATTATAAATAATGCTGTGGTAAACATTCTCAGGGATTAATCTTATGGATTAAAATACAGATATTTGATTACTTCTTTAGTATAAGTTCTTAGGTATGGCATTGCTATTTAAATCTTAAATACATTGTTTTTCTTTCAACTTTTTCTGTTATGACAAAATACACAGAACATAAAATTTGCCATCTTCACCGTTTTTAATTGTACAATTGAGTAGTGTTAAGTACATTGATCACGTGCAACTATCACCAACTGTAGCATGTCGGAATTTCCTTCCTTTTTAACGGTGAATACTTTTCCATTGTATATATATATATATAGCACATTTTGCTAATCTGTTCATCCCTGGATGGACACTTGAATTGCTTTCATGTTTTAGCTATTGTGAATAATGCTGCTATGAAGACAGGTGTACAAATATCTTTTTGAGACCCTGCTTTCAATTATTTTGGGCATATAACCAGGCATGGAATTGCTGGATTATGTGGTAATTCTATTTTTAATTTTTTAAGGTATTGCTGTGCTGTTTTCCAGGGTGGCTGTACTAATTTTCATTTTCACCAATAGGGCACAAGGGTTCACATTTCTCCACATCCTCAACAACACTTGTTATTTTCTGTAGTTTTGTTTGTTTGGTTCTTAACTTTTTTTAAAATAATAGCCATCCCAGTTGATGTGAGGTGGTAACTTGAATACTTGAATAGTTTTTCTTTTTGAGATGGAGTCTCACTCTGTCGCCCAGGCTGGCACAATCTCGGCTCACTGCAACCTCTGCCTCCCGGGTTCAAGTGATTCTCCCGCCTCAGCCTCCTGAGTAGCTGGGACTACAGGTGAGCACCACCATGCCCGGCTAATTTTTTGTATTTTTAGTAGAGATGGGGTTTCACCATGTTGGCCATGATGGTCTTGATCTCCTGACCTCGTGATCCACCTGCCTCGGTCTCCCAAAAGTGCTGAGATTACAGGCATGAGCCACTGTGCCCTGCCAACTTGAATATTTTTTAAAAAAATTATTTAGTGTTAGTTTCTACATATTTTGGATTTGAATCTCTTTTTATCTGTATTATTTGAAAATATTTTCTCCCACTCCATAGGTTGCCTTTTCACTCTGTTGACAGTATCCTTTCATGCACAAGTTTTAAATTTTTATGAAGTCCAATTTGTTTATTTTTGCTTTTGCTGCCTGTGTCTTTCATGTTATATCCAAGAAATCATTGACAATCCAATATTGTGAAGGTTTGTTCTACGTTTTCTTATAACAGTTTGATCATTTTTTCTCTTACATTTAGATCTTTGATCCATTACTTCATTAACTTTTGCATTTGTTGTTAGGTAAGGGTCCAACTTCATTTTTTGCATGTGGATATACAGTTTTCCCAGTACTGTTTGTTGAAAAGACTGTCCTTTCACTGTTGAATGGTCTTGGCATCCTGGTTGAAAATTAATTGACTATTTATGCCAAGGTTTTTTCTGGGGTTCCTATTCTATTTCATTGGTCTATACATCAATCTTTATGCTACCACACAGTTTTGATTATTGTAGCTTTGTAGTAGGTTTTGAAATCAGGAAGTGTGGGTCCTTCCGTTTTGTTCTTTTTTCAAGATTGTTTTGGCTACTTAAGTCTCCTTGAGACTTCATATGAATTTTAGGGTGGATTTGTCTGTTTTTGCAAAAATCAATGTGATTCTGATAAGGATTGCATTGAGTTTGCATATAGCTTTGGCTAGTATTGACATCTTAACAATATTAAGACATCCAATCTATGAACATGAGATGTCTTTCTATTTTTTATGCCTTTTAAAAATACATTTCAGTATTTTTTTCTTTAATTTTCATTGTACAAGTCTTTTACCTTCTTGGTTAAGTCAATTCCTAAGTATTTCATTCTTTCTGATGCTATTGTAATTTGAAATGTTTTTATAGTTTCCTTTTCAGATTGTTCATTGTTAGTGTATAGAAATGCAATTGATCTTTGTGCATTAACTTTGTATCCTGCTACTTTGCTGAATCTGTTTATCAGTTCTAACAGTTTTTTTTTTTTTTTTAAGGAATCTTAAGGGTTTTCTATGTAGAAAATCAGATTATCTGTGAACAAAGATAATTGTAATTTTTCCTTTCAAATTTGGATGCCCTTTCTTTATTTCCTTCTTTCCTGTTTTTTTCCCTAATTGCTCTGGCTGAAACTTCTAGAAATTTGTTTATTAGAAGGTGAAAAAGTGAACATCCTTGTTCCTGATGTTAGAGGAATATCTTTTGCTCTTTCACAATTGAGTATGATGTTCATGATGATTTTTTCATATGTGGTTCTTATTATGTTGAGATAGTTTCATTCTATTTTTAGTTTGTTGAGGTGTTTTTTTAAATCATGAGTTGTTGAATTTTGTCAAATGGTTTCTCTGCATCAATTGAAATAATCACATAATGTTTTTCTTCATTCTGTTAATGAGATATACTACACTGATTGATTTTTGTATGTTGAACCATCCTTGCATTCTAGCAATAAATCTCACTTGGTCATAGTATATAATCCTTTTAATGTGTTGGTAGTATTTTGTTGCTAAGAGTTTGTCAATATTTTGTTGAGGATTTTCCCATCAATATTCACAGGGATATTGGTCTGTGGTTTTATTTTCTTGTAATATCTTTGTCTGGCTTTTGTTTCAGGTCAATGTTTGTCTCATGATGAGTCTGGAAGTGTTCCCTCCTATTCAATTTTTAGGGAAAGTTTGAAAATAATTGGAGTTAGTTCTTCTTTGTATGGTATAATGGTAGAATTCACCAGTGAAGCCATCAGGTCCAGGGCTTTTTCTTTGTCAGGATGTTTTTGATTATTGATTTAATTTCCTTGCTAGTTACAGGTCTATTCAGATTTTGTGATTTTTAAATTGAGTCTGTATTAGTAGGTTTTCTGTTTCTAGGAGTTTGTCCATTTCATTTAGTTTAACAAATTTGTTGGCATACAATTAATCATAGCAATCTCTTATTGTCCTATTCCTTTTTTTAGAATTTGTAGTAATGTCCCCACTCATATATCCACTTTCATTTCTGATTTCAGGAATTTGAGTCCTCCTTCTTTGTCTTACTAAATCCAGCTAAAGATCTGTCAATTTTGTTAATCTTTTTAAAAAACAAACTTTTGATTTTGACAATTTTCTTTATTGCTTTTCTATTCTCTATTTTGTTGGTCTTTGCTCAAATCTTTGTTATTTTCTTCCATCTGTCAGGTTTGAGTTTAGTATGTTCTTCTTTTTCTAGTTCCTTAAGTTGTAAAGTTAGGTTGTTATTCAAGATCTTTCTCTCTTTTGTATTATAAGCATTTGCAGCTCTAAATTTCTCACTTAGCATTGCTTTTGCAGTGGCTTATAGGTTTTGTTATGTTGTATTTTCATTTTAATTTATCTCCTAGTATTTTATAATTTCCCTTATGATTTCTTATTTGATCCATTGGTTGTCTAAAAGTGTTTTTATTAATTTCTACAAATTTCTGAATTGTTAAGTTTTTCTCTGTTACTGGTTTCTAACTTCATACTGTTGTGATAAGAGAAAATGGTGTATTATATTTTGGACTAACATATGGCCTATTCTGGAATATGTCCCATGTGCACTTGAGAATAATGTATATTGTTTTGTTTTGAGGAAGACGGTTCTGTATACGTCTATTAGCTATTGTTCATTTATTGTGCTGTTCAGATTCTCTATTTCTTTACGTAAAATTTGTATTTGTATGGTTGTTATATTTACTATTTAGAATAGCTTGTTGAAGTCTCCAACTACTGTGGTACATCTGTCAATTTCTCCTTCCAATTTTGTGAATTTTTGCTTCCTGTATTTTGATAGTCTATTATTAGGTGAATAAATGTTTATAATTGTTATATCTTCTTTTATATTGAATGCTTTATTAATATAGTGTCCTGTTTGTCTCTTGTAAACTTTTTTTGATTTAAAGTTACTATGTCTGATGTTAGTATAACCATCCCTGTTCTCTTTATGGTTACTATTTGCATAGAATATCCTTTTTAGTTTGTTTTCAAGACAGGGTCTCACTTTGTTGCCCAGACTGGAGTGCAGTGGTGTAATAATGCCCATTGCAGCTTTGAATTCCTGGCTCAAGTGAGCCTCTTGCCTCAGCCTCCTGAGTAGCTAGGAATACAGGTGTGCACCACCATACCCAGCTAATTTTATAATTTTTTTTTGTACAGACAAGGTCTTGATATGTTGCCCAGGCTGGTCTTGAACTCCTAACCTGAAGAGATCCTCCCACCTCAGCTTCCCAAAGTGCTAGATGCACAAATATATTTTTCCATCCTCTGACTGTCAGTCTATTTCTGTCTTTGGATCTAAAGCGAATCTCTTATAGATGGCATATAGTTGGATGATGTTTTTATTTAAAATCCATTCTGCGCATCTGTCTTTCGATAGAAGAATTTAATCTACTTACATTTAAAGCAATTACCAAGAAGGAGGAACCTCTGCCATTTTGGTATTTGTTTTCTCTATGACTCAGAGCTTTTTTGTCCCTCATTTCCTGCATTACTGTCTTTTTTTCTTTCTTTTTTTTTGTACGAAAACATTTTAATTCCCTTCTGATTTTCTTTTGTATAGATTCTATAACTGTTTTGTGTGTGTGTCTAGCATGGGGAATACATTTAATATGTTGAAGTTGTAGCACACCAATTTGAATTTATACCAACTTAACTTCAATAACATACAAAACTCTGCTTTTTTTCCAGCTTTGTCCTTAATCCCTTTATTTAGTTATTGATGTTATAAATTACATTTACATTATGTGTGTCCAAAAACAAGCAGTTCTTCTCAGTGCATTAGCCTCTTAAATTATGTAGAAAGCAAAGAGTAGAATTATAAACCATTATTACAATAATACTAACTTTTATAATCATCTATATATTTTCCTTTACTGAGTTTTTACTTCCTCATATGGATTTGAGTGTCCTTTCATTTTAACCCGAATCTTGCAAAGCAGGTCTAATGGTAGTGAACTCTTTCAGCTTTTGTTTATCTGGAAATGTCTTAATTTCTTTCCTACTTTTGAAAGACAGTTTTGTTAAACATTAGATTCTTGGTTGACACTTTTTTCTTTTAGCACTTTGAATATATTAGCCCACTCCCTTCTGCCCTCCAAAGTTTCTGATTAGAAATCTGCTAATAATCTTACTTCTCAAAAGAAGACATTTATACAGCCAAAAAACAAATGCAAAAATTCTCATCATCACTGGCCATCAGAGAAATGCAAATCAAAACCACAATGAGATACCACCTCACACCAGTTAGAATGACCATCATTAAAAAGTCAGGAAACAACAGGTGCTGGAGAGGATGTGGAGAAATAGGAACACTTTTACACTGTTGGTGGGACTGTAAACTAGTTCAACCATTGTGGAAGTCAGTGTGGCAATTCCTCAGGGATCTAGAACTAGAAATACCATTTGACCCAGCCGTCCCATTACTGGGTATATACCCAAAGGACTATAAATCATGCTGCTATAAAGACACATGCACACATATGTTTATTGTGGCACTATTCACAATAGCAAAGGCTTGGAACCAACCCAAATGTCCAACAACGATAGACTAGATTAAGAAAATGTGGCACATATACACCATAAAATACTATGCAGCCATAAAAAATGATGAGTTCATGTCCTTTGTAGGGACATAGATGAAACTGGAAACCATCATTCTCAGTAAACTATCGCAAGGACAAAAAACCAAACACCGCATGTTCTCACTCATAGGTGGGAATTGAACAATGAGAACACATGGACACAGGAAGGGGAACATCACACTCCGGAGACTGTTGTGGGGTGGGGTGGGGGAGGGACAGCATTAGGAGATAGACCTAATGCTAAAGGACGAGTTAATGGGTGCAGCAAACCAACATGGCACATGGATACATATATAACAAACCTGCACATTGTGCACATGTACCCTAAAACCTAAAGTATAATAAAAAAAAAAAAGAATCTCTTGTATGTGCTGAATCACTTTCTCACTGCTTTCAATATTCTCTCTTTGTCTTTGGCTTTCAACAGTTTAATTTTAACGTGTCTCAGCATGGGGTCTTTTTGATTCATCCAACTTGGCATTTGTTGAGCTTCTTAGGTGTTTATATCTTTCATCAAACTTGGGAAGTTTTGGCAATTATTTCTTTATATAATCTTTCTACCCTTCTCTCTCTCTTCTTCTTTTGAAACTCCACAATGTATAAGTTGGTTCACTTAATGGTGTTCCACAGGTTGCTTAGGACTTGTTTACTTTTTCTCAATCCTTTCTTCTGTTCTTCATAATCAATAATTTTTATTGTTCTGCCTTCAAGTTCACTAATTCTTTACCCTGCTGCTCAAATCTTCCTTGGAGTTTGTCTCATGAATTTTTTTCACTTCACTTCTTGTACTTTTCAGCTCTAGAATTTCTTTTTTTTTCCTTTTTAGGATTTTTCTTTATTAATATTTTTATTGTTAATATGTTATTTTCTTGACTTTTTCCATGTCTTCCTTCAGTTCTTGGAGCATCTTTGAGAGAACTGTTTTAAAGTCTTTGTCTAATAGTTTTGCCATCTGGCCTTTTTCAGGGATCGTTTTCTGTCTATTTTTTTCTTTGACTGAGCCATACTTTCCTTTTTTTTTTGTATGACTTGTGACTTTTGTTGAAAACAACGTAATCCCTTTTAAAATTTTTAATTTTCATGAGTACATGAGACATAGGTGTACATGAGATATTTGATACAGGCATACAATGCATACAAATCACATCAGGGTAAATAGGGTATCCATCACCGCAAGCATTTATCCTTTGTGTTACAAATAATGCAATTATAAATACTTTTAGTTATCTTTAAATGTATTATATAATTATTATTGAACATTGAATTATTATTATTTAACTAGATTTTTCAATTTTTTTCTTATAGAGTTGTTTGAGCTCCTTATATATTCTGTTATTAATACTTTGTCAGATAGATTGTTTGCAAATATTTTCTCTCATTCTTTGGGTTATCTCTTCACTTCATGGACTGTTTCCTTTGCTGTGGAGAAGTTTTTAACTTGTTATCCTATTTGTCTATTTTTGCTTTGGTTGCCTGTGCTTGTGGGGTATTACTCAAGAAATATTTGCCCAGTTGAATGTCCTGGAGAGTTTCCCCAAAGTTTTCCTATAGAACTTTTATAGTTTGAGGTCTTACATTTAAGACTGCAATCCATTTTGATTTGAATTTTGTTTATTGTGAGAGATTAGGGTCTAGTTTTATTCTTCTGCATATAGATCTCCAGTTTTCTCAGCACCATTTATTGAAGAGACTGTTCTTTCCCCAATGTATGTTCTTGGCAGCTTTGTTGAAAATGAGTTCACTGTAGATGTATGGATTTGTTTATGGGTTCTCTCTTTTGTTCCATTGGTCTGTTTGTCTATTTTTATGCCAGCACCATACTGCTTTGGTTACTATAGCTCTTTAATATAATTTGAAGTCAGGTAATGTGATTCCTCCAGATTTGCTCTTTTGGCTTAGGACAGTTTTGGCTACTCTGGGTATTTTGTGGCTCCATATACACTTTAGGGTTGTTTTTCCTGTTTCTATGAAGAATGTCATTGGTACTTTGATAGGAAATGAATCATATCTGTAAATTACTTTGAGTAAGGTATAGATATTTTAACAATATTGATTCCTCCAATACATAAACATGGACTATTTTTCCATTTTATTGTGTTCTTTTCAATTTCTTTCATCAATGTAAAAACTGAAAATTTTAATCTACTAATATGATAACTATGGAAATCAGATTCTCCTTCTATCCCATAGATTGCTGTTTTTAAATTTTGTTTTGTTTTGTTTCTGACTGGTATGGGCTTTCTTCATACTGTGGAGTAGCTTAGAAATTGCGAGTCTTCGGCCGGGCGCGGTGGCTCACGCTTGTAATCCCAGCACTTTGGGAGGCCGAGGCGGGTGGATCATGAGGTCAGGAGATCGAGACCACGGTGAGACCCCGTCTCTACTAAAAATACAAAAAATTAGCCGGGCGTGGTGGCGGGCGCCTGTAGTCCCAGCTACACGGAGAGGCTGAGGCAGGAGAATGGCGTGAACCCGGGAGGCGGAGCTTGCAGTGAGCCGAGATTGCGCCACTGCACTCCAGCCTGGGCGACAGAGCAAGACTCCGTCTCAAAAAAAAAAAAAAAAAAAAAAAAAGAAATTGCGAGCCTTCAATAGACTCCAGAGCTCCAAAATAGTTACCTCATGCAAATTCTGTCAGTCAGTGCAATTGTTGTCTAGGTAGGGAGGCAGATTTCTGGTGCTTCCTACTTCACCTTTTATTCATTAACAATGTTTTAAATTTTATATACGTGAATACATCAGTAGTGTCATTTTCATGTGCTTCTTAAACATTGCTTTAGAAATGTATCCATATTCTTAACGTTTAGATCCAGTTTATTCACTTCAAGTCTTGTATTTTCCTTCATGAATATATTTCTCTCATAGTAGGTTGTTAGTTTTGTTGACTATTTGCTATTAAAAACTGAGATATAATGAATACGATCCCTTCTTGCTTTTTCTGTCAAGTTTCTCAGTGTAGATACATACAAGTGGAATCATTGATTTGTTTAGTTTACATAGCTTCAACCTTACCAACTATTGTCAGTTTGTTCTTTAATATTGTTGTATAGGAACAAGCAATTAGAGTCTTATATACTAACTATTGTATTAATCTTCTTATTTCTCTATAAAATTGCCAACATTAGGTATTATCAGATACTATTGATTTGTCTCCAGAAATTCTTTATTATTTTATTGGTTAAAATAATTGGTGGTTGCTATTGCAATGTCTATCTAAACAATCCCGTTGTCTTCAGTGGAGAACAGTTTGTTTTTTTCAATTTGTATGCCAACTTTTAAAATTTCATTTCATTTCCGGGTACTATTGAATAGAAACAATGATAGCAGACCTCTTTATATTTTATTAAATCTGAGAGGGAATGCTCTTTTTCTTGTTTTCATCATTAAATATTATATTTGTTGCTTTTGATAGAAAACTCTTACCCAGTTATGAAAAATGTCTCTTTTTCTAGTTGGTGAAATATATTTGTGTGTTTTAACCATGAATAGATTTGAAATGGTATCAAATTATTTTCTCTATCTACTGAATATGACAAGGATTTTTCTCTTTTAATGTGTTAAACATATTGAATTATATTACTAGATATCCACATGCTTGTATACTTGGGATAAACTCTACTTGGTTTTGTGTATTATTTTTTCCTAACATATAATTTTGGTTGATAATTTTTTAAATTTTTCACCTGTGTGTTCATAAGATTGTACTATAATTTTCTTGTCTTATATTATCTTTGTATGATAGTTTATGAACCTCAACAAATTAATAGGAGGATTTCTCACTTTTTTGTTATTTTATAACAGTTTGTATAAAAAGCAAGAGATACTTATACTTTTCTATACTATCCTTAAGGTTTTTTTACACTTGATTTATCAATTACTGAGGAAGATGTGTTAAAATCTCTCACTGACATGGTGAATTTTTCAGTTTTCTTTGTAGTCTTATAATTGTGTTAATATTTGCTTTACACATTTTGAGGTAATGCTAAGTGCGTATAAGCCCAAGACTGTTACATTTTCTTGGGGAGTTTGTCTTTTGTCATTAAATAATGACTATTGTAATTCTTAATAATACTTTTGCCTTAAAGGCTATTTTGTTAATATAAGATACTAGCTCTCTTTCGTTTAAATTTTTTTTTTTATGTGATGGAGTTATCTATCCCTTACCACTTAAAAATCTCTTTCAATTGTTCTGTGTTATGGCTTAGTCATGATAGCTTATAGCTTAATTTTTTTCTTTAATTCCATTTAATGTAATAGTCACTGACTTCTCACTTTTACTGCTTTTCACTGCCTTTCGGGTTTTATGGTTATTGTAGAATTGTTTGTGTTGACTTCTTGTTATATTCCATCTCAGCAGTTCTGACTTTCCAAAATAATGGAAAGAACAATTTTTTATAATTTTAAGAAAAATATCTGAGAGTGCTACAATCTCAGATCAGCTCACATAGACTATGACTTGTGTAACCCAGTGCCATCTCCCAGTTCTACAATTTAAGGCATGCATAGTGTCTACTGTTTAGTAAAAAGAAAAAGAACTGGGAAATTCCTGTGATATAATTTCTTAACAAGAGTAATCTCATTGGAGTTGGAAGAAGGAAAGAAATAATGACAATAAGCTGTCTGCAGTGCCCCAGAAATCCTTAAACATGGCTGGGTTTACAAAACTGAAGTTGTCACCATTCTGAGGTTCCTCTTTTGTTTCCATTCAGATTCCACACATTATTTCTCATATTTGACTGCTGTCTATGTCTATGCTTACCATATTACTGGATCATTATAGTATTGGGAATAATTTGTTGTACTAGCTATCTTGATTGGTGTCCCTTTCTCTCATTGGTGATAACTCTAATGTTAATTAATTTTCTTCCCACTGGTTGCAAATCATACTATTTTGTGCCATCAGAATTAAAGAATTTTACTTGTATCTTGTTATATGAACAATATTTTAAGAAACATCTAAGTTTTAGATGTAAAACTATGGAGATATTTATGAGAAAATAGATATTAGTTTAGAAATTATTTTGTGCATTTATATACTTATGGTTGGAGACATTAAATTAGTTTGGCCTTTCTATTGAGGTTAATGGTATACTTCTGGTTCTTCGTCGGTTAGCATGCTGTAAATCAGAAGTTGGCAAACTTTTTCTGTAAAGGCCAACAAGTAAGTGTCTTAGGCTTTATAGCTCATGCAGTTCCTCCCACGATTACTCAGTTTTGCCACTGTAATGTGAAAGCAGCCATTGACAATTTATAAACTAATGGATGGCTATGTTCCGATACAATTTTATTTATTAAAACAGATGATTAACTGAATTTGGCTGATGGACCATAACTTGCTGCCTCCTGCTGTAAGTGATAGCACGTCTACTTAAGAATTTGACAGTATCTTAAAGTGAGCATATGCATAGTTCTTATTAGAAAATCAAATTTAATTCTATTTTCTACTGCAGCCCCTGAAAAGATAATTACTTGTTTCAAGGCATGTTTTTCATCTGGTCTTTTGCGTACTATAGGGAGAATCCTTTTGAACATGGAAGAGACAGTGTGTCTATGACAGCTTGCAAGCATATGTATGATACAAGAACACAAAGTCATTTTTAATTAACAATGACTTTGTGTTCTTGTATCATACATATGCTTGCAGGCTGTTATAAAAGTCACTTATAGTAAATCTGCTATGTAATAAATACAAAAATTACTTACAAGTAATGACATCATATACCGATTGAACTTAGCAACTGTTGGAAGTTTTTTTTTAATAATTAGTAGTTCATGGTTTTTCCTTGTATATATTGCAGTTCAGTGACAAACCATGGAATCCTGGAGCTGCCCAGAACAATTTGATTTTTGCATTTGTGAAACTTCTTAAACCTCCTGTGGTTTAGTTGACACATCTCATATACACAAGAATTTAAACATTGATCTAAGCTGTGAAAACACATCATAGTTACATTATCTTACAGCAGCTGCTGTGCACCAATTCAAACTAATAAATTCTTAAGTGTATCTCATTCATGCAACTTGGCCTATTGCTTTGTTTGGAGATCCAATAATTCCTATAGACATATAATAAAAAGAAACTCAGTGTAGTGTATAGCATAGCAAGAAATGCATATATGGGGCTTTTCCCAGAAGAACAACTAGTGATTGAAAGCACTAAACTCCCTAAATTAGCATCTCCTTCTCTTTCAAGCTACTTACAGGTCCTATATTACACCAATATATTGTCACTAGTTTCTCTTTTGCATAATATTGAGATACCACCTTGATCATCTGTGTTGTTTCTGTGCAATGGGCCAAATGCTCTCTGCCACGCTACCAGGAAAAACAATTAGCAAACAAATTTTTTGTAATTTGCTGGGATTGTCATAGTAAACATTTTTTATCTTTTAAGGTGTCTTCCTAGAACAAGAAGGTTACACAGTGACTTCGTAATCTTTTAGCTACGGTGTTACACTGGAGTCTTTGTAATGCTAACTAGGAAAGGGCAGGATGCTTGCTTTTCATAGCAAGATTATTCATTCATTAAAAATTAAAACACATTGTTTGTTTCGGGGCGGGGATGCTGGATGTTATTATTTCCCACATGTCCACTTCAGCAGTACAGAACTGAAACGTCCCTGCTGGGTAGCATTTCTGAAGTCATTGTGCTTGGATTCTTTCCTTCATATTTCCACTACTGCAAACTCCTCGCTCCTAATTTGTTAGTATCAAATGTATCACAAATTCACAGGTTTCAATATGAGGAGATAATTTAAAAACGTAGATTTGTATTTTTAAAATTGGGTTCTTCTTTCATTCAGTAAACATTTTCTCAACATTATCTATATACCAACAGTAGTGGTATGCCCTGGGGTTGTGAAGATTAATAAAACATAGTCATTTTCCTTGAGAAGGTCTTAAATAGAATGGAAAAGACATATAAATGAATGGTTACAATACTATACGATATTCATAACAAAAGTAATGAACAAAGTGCTGTGAGAAGACTGAGGGAAAGATCAAAGAGTGACTGGAAGACTTCCCTGTTTAATGTATGCTACAAGACAGTGAACAACAATGAAACAATGTATTTTGAATGCTGAAAATGAACAGTTTGAAAATAGAAATAAAATTAAAATACCATTTAAAATAATATCAAAACCCATGAATGCTTACAAATAAACCTTAAAGAAGAGTATAAGAACTATACACCTTTATACTATGTGAGTAAATACAAAGTTCCTTTTTGGTAATTTCTTCCAAATATAATTGCCTCTTTAAAGCACAACTAATAGCAATGTTTTATGAGGTCTATAATGTGTGTATAAGTAAAATATGTAACATCAATAGCTCAAAGGATTGGAGAGGAAAATGGAAGTATACTATTATAAGTTTCTTAAACTATATGTGAAGCAGAATATTATTTGAAGCCAGATTATTATAAATTAAAAATGCAGGGTGTTAACTCTAGAACAACCACTAAAAAAAGAAGAAGAAAAAGACAATTTAAAGCTTCACAAAGAATATATAGGAGAATATCTCTGTGAACCTGGGAATAGGCACAAAGCCAAAAACAAGCTAATCATAAAAGGAATATAAATGAAAAAATAAATTCATAAAATTAAAAATACTACTAATTTAAAAATAACATTAATAAGCTGAATATGTGAGCTGAAGGCTGAGAGAAAATATTCGTAATGCGTGTCTCTAACAGAACACTTTTATCTGGAATAGATAAAGCATTTCTATAATTTGTAATATAAAGATAAAGCCTTCCCCCCACCCACAGTCCACTATCCATTGAGCAAAAGACTTGGAAAAGCACTTCACCAAGGAAGATAAACAAATGGCCAATAAACACATAAAAAATTCTCAAAATTATTAGTCAGCATTATATTTTTAAACACTAAAATGATTAAAATTTAGAAAACTGATTACATCAAATGTTGGCAGGGATGTGAAGCAACTGAATTTTCTTATGTTGCTGCAGGAGATTGAAAATGGTTCTGGCAGCTTTTAAAAAGTTAAACATATTCTTTCGACCTAAGTGTTTATCAGCAGAAGAATGGATAAAGAAACTGTGGTACATATATATACACAATGGAATATTGTTAAAGCATAAAAGAGAATGAGATCCTGTCACTTACAACAACATGGACAGAACCGGAGGACGTTATGCGAAGGGAAATAAGCCAAGCTTGAAAAGACAAATGTTGCATGTTCTCGCTCATATGTGGGAACTAAAGAAACTGATCTCATGGAGATAGAGTGGAATGATGATTACCAAAGGCTGGGAAGGGTAGTGGAGGGGAAGGAGTAAAGAGGGAATAGTTAATGGGTACAGAAATACAATTAGATAGAAGCAATAAGATTTAGTGTTCAGTAGGATGATTCTAGTTGACAATAATTTACTGTATATTTTAAAATAACTAAAAAAGTGGAATTAGAATGTTCCTAACCCAAAGAAATGATAAATGCTTGAGATGTTGGATATCTCAATTACTCTGATTTAGTCATTACACATTGTATGCTTGTATTAAAATTTCACATGTACCCCATAAATATGTATAGCTGTCATGTATCCATAAAAATTAGATATTAAAAAAATTACACATAATACTATTCCTCAATCCAATAATTTCTTCTCTAGGTATTTTTCCTAAGAGAAATGAAAACATACTTATGCAAAAAGACAAGTTCATAAATGATCATAGCAGCATTATTATAATATCCAAAAAATAGAAACATCTCAACTATCCAAATGCAGAATCAATTAACAAACTATGGTACATTTTTGTCAGCAATAAAAAGGGACAGTTGCTGATAAATACAGTAACATGGATGAATACTAAAGACATTTTGCTGAGCAAAAAAAGCCCAACAAAATAGAGTACAGGCCGGGCGCGGTGGCTCACCCTTGTAATCCCAGCACTTTGGGAGGCCAAGGCGGGCGGATCACGAGGTCAGGAAATCGAGACCACGGTGAAACCCCGTCTCTACTAAAAATACAAAAAAAAAAAATTAGCCGGGCGTGGTGGCGGGCGCCTGTAGTCCCAGCTATTCGGACAGGCTGAGGCAGGAGAATGGCGTGAACCCGGGAGGCGGAGCTTGCAGTGAGCCGAGATTGCGCCACTGCACTCCAGCCTGGGCGACAGAGCGAGACTCCGTCTCAAAACAAACAAACAAACAAACAAACAAAAAAAACAGGGTACATGCTGTGTAATTTCACTTACATTAGTTCTAGGAGAATAACTAATTTATAATGAAAGAAGTTAGAACACTGTTTGGAGGGTGAGGAGTATTTTCCAAAAAAGGCACATGGGGTTTTCAGACTATTCTCTGTTCATTGGAATGTGTGTTTCAGGGATATATGCATTTTTCAAAATTCATCCACCTGTACACTTAAGAATGGTTCATTTTGCTGTGTAAATTAGACTTGAATCAAAACTATTTTGTTAAAAAATTAAAACATTAACAAAGTAGTGGTTACTGTCTGGCAAAAATTATACATAAAATCCCTGGACATGCAATAAAATAACATCACAGATTAAAATTTAAAGAGTAAATTGCTCCTTTTGTTTTGTTTTTTACTTACTGATTATATTTAGTATTTTTTCCTATAGAGAATTTATTTTTCAAATATAACAAAAAATCTAAAATGGGGAAAGTTCTAGAATTTATTAGTTCAGTAGTTTAATGGTTCCTTTTATCTTCCTGCTTTACAAACCTCAGCATTTCTCCTCAAGAGTATTTCCTATTAGTGGCTATTATGAGTGTTTGGTACATCATACCAAACGTGCATACACATCCATGCATACACAAGGCCCAGCAGAACACTGAAGGACCACTGATTCCTTGTATCACTTGACCTTTTTTCTGTAAAATATTTCAGACATACCCAATAGTATATGTTTCGTATGTTTAAATAATGTTTGATATGCTTCATAGGGTTTAAATAATGTAACAAACATGTGTGAACCCCACTGCCCAGCTTCAAGAAGTAGACATAGCTAATGTCTTTGAAGCTCCCTGCATGCCCCTTACCAGTGGCATTCCTCATCTCCCCAGGATAATTATCTCATCTCTTGGATTTTGCTTTTTTTATTACTTTGCTTTTAAAAAACAGTTTTATCATACTAAAGCAATATTCTTAAATAAGATATTGTTTAGTTGTGCATATTTTCAAAATTTCATAAATGGATTAAGTATCACATAACAAAAAAAGAGATGTTGTCATATTTGATACTTGTTTCACTGTTCAACTATTTCATTGCCGTATGGTATTCCACTAAAGGAAAATACCACAATTCATTTATTCATTGTTCTTTCTATGAATATTTGTTTTTTTTCCCAGAGTTCATTTTTATTATTTATTGTGCTATTATAAAAATATTCTAATGAACTTTCTTGTACGTGTATACTGGTAGAAAAACATAAGAGTTTCTCTAGGAATATGTGTAGATGTGGAATTATTGTGTTGTAGGCTATGCAGAAGTTTGCTAAATAATGGTACTTTCCCTCTAAATTTAGTTGTTCCAATTGCCACACCTATTAGTAATGTACAAATATTCTCATCAACCTCCTTTCAAATACTGAATGTATATTATACTCTTCAGCTTTTGACAATATGAAGGATATGAAATAGCATCTCAATATGATTTTAAGGTACACATATATTTGTGAGCGCTTGTATTTTTCTTTTTTCATGAAATTCTTCAATTTTGGGGGTTTTATTTATATATTGGTCCTTTGTCCTTTCTTCTTGATTTTTAAGGAACTTTTTATAGATTCTCAATACATTTTTCACTGTTTATATGTATTTTGATTTTTAGTACAAACATGTGGACTACTTTTTATACCAATTATCACATATTTTAATAAACAGATTATTAATTTTAATATTGTTTATTTTATTAATATATTTTTCAAAGCTTAGCATATATATTATTTATGATTTATTTCACAGAAACAGTCAACCATATTTTCTTCTATATTATTTAAAGTTTGGCCTTTCCTGAAGTTTCTGATCTGTCTGGAATTATTTTTTGTGTACAACATGAGGTAGGGATTGTCAAGGACGCTGGAGAGTCTGAGATGTTACCTTACTTGCAAGTTCATAAGTTAGCCTTTGACAGTTTTATGGATATTGGCAGAAGATACAGGACTCCTGGGTCAGATACGAGGGTCTTTATTACTCAGAGCAATAGCAGCAGTTAGAATGTCAGAACTCATGTCAGTTCCTTGGGCCCCAGTTCCCATAGGATGATGTAAAGTTCAGGTGACCCCGGCACACACCGTTGCATTATTGAAGAGAAACCTCAAGCTAAAGGAACCCAAATCTTTTGTGATGGGCAGTAAACATGCCTGACTTTTGCCCCAGAGAGCCCGCCCCATAGTCACTAGATCTACCCTTTGCTCCAGAAGGAGACACTATCTCTATCTTTCAAGGCTGGCTGCTATATAATCATCCTTAGCAAGATAGTCTGGAACAAACTAGTGTTTCTGTTTGCAAAACATGTGGAAATATGAGAGGGCCATAGAGAATTCCAACAGGAATCTACTTTCTCCCCATCCCCATATAATGACTAATTGGGGTGGATCAGCATGATTTAATGCATAGTTTCTTCCTTCCTCAGATGTTTGCAGTGCTTACCTTGACATAATCTAGGCAAACAGCCACTTGTTCTTCTTCAGGAATGTCTTATATATTCTTATCCTTTCAGTCTTCCTTAAATTTAAAAAAACCTGCAGAAGTTCCAATGCAAAACATTTTTCCTTGCAATTCAGACCTTCCCTCTCAGATTATTTTGCTTCCTCCTAAAGTTTATTGAAAACTTCCTATAGTAAGCTTTATGCAGTGTCTCCAGTATGATTTCCCACTGTAGATAGGCCTAAATCTTGTTTCCTGTACTCTGCATGCTACCTTTTAAGAACTGAAGTTCTGAGTGGCTGGCAAGACGGCTGGCAAGATGGCTGGCAAATTGTCTCTGTTTGCAGATGACATGATTGTATATTTAGAAAACCTTATTGTCTCAGCCCCATATCTCCTTAACCCGATAAGCAACTTCAGCAAAGTCTCAGGATGCAAAATCAATGTGCAAAAATCACAAGCATTCCTATACACCAATAGTAGACAGAGAGCCAAATCATGAGTGAACCCCCATTCACAATTGCTACAAAGAGAACAAAATACCTAGGAAAACAACTTACAAGGGATATGAAAGACCTTGAAGAGCAAGGAGAACTACGAACCACTGCTCAAGGAAATAAAAGAGGACACAAACAAATGGAAAAGCATTCCATGCTCATGGATAGGAAGAATCAATATTGTGAAAATGGCCATATTGCCCAAAGTAATTTATAGATCAATGCTCTCCTCATCAAGCTACCAATGACTTTCTTCACAGAATTAGAAAAAAACTACTTTAAATTTCATATGGAACCAAAAAAGAGCTCATATAGCCAAGACAATCCTAAGCAAAAAGAACAATGCTGGAGGCATCATGCTACATGATTTCAAACTGTACTACAAGGCTATAGTAACCAAAACAGCATGGTGCTGGTACCAAAACAAATATATAGACCAATGGAACAGAGCAGAGGCCTCAGAAATAATGCCACACATCTACAACCATCTGATCTTCGACAAACCTGACAAAACCAAGCCATGAGGAAAGGATTCCCTATTTAATAAATGGTGTTAGGAAAACTGGCTAGCCATATGCAGAAAACTGAAACTGGACTCCTTCCTTACAACTTACACAAAAATTAGCTCGAGATGGATTACAGACTTAAACATAAGACCTAAAACCATAAAAACTCTAGAAGAAAACCTAGGCAATACCATTCAGGACATAAGCATGAGCAAAGACTTCATGACTAAAATACCAAAAAGCAATGGCAACAAAAGCCAAAATTGACAAATGGGATCTAATTAAAGAGCTTCTGCACAGCAAAAGAAACTATCATTCAGAGTGAACAGGCAACCTACAGAATGGGAGAAAATTTTTGCAATGTATCCATCTGACAAAGGGCTAATATCCAGAATCTATAAAGAACTTAAACAAATTTACAAGAAAAAAGCATAAAACCCCATCAAAAAGTGAGTGAAGGATATGAACAGACACTTCTTAAAAGAAGACATTTGTGCAGCCAACAAGCATATGAAAAAAAGCTCATCATCACTGGTCATTAGAGAAATGCAAATCAAAACCACAATGAGATAACATCTCATGCCAGTTAGAATGGCGATCATTAAAAAGTCAGGAAACAAAGATGCTGGAGAGGATGTGGAGAAATAGGAATGCTTTTACACTGTTGGTGGGAGTGTAAATTAGGTCAACCATTGTGGAAGACAGTGTGGCGATTCCTCAAGGATCTAGAACCAGAAATACCATTTGACCCAGCAGTCCCATTACTGGGTATATATCCAAAGGATTATAAATCATTCTACTATAAAGACATATGCACATGTATGTTTATTGCAGCACTGTTCACAATAGCAAAGACTTGCACCAACCCAAATGCTCATCAGTGATAGACTGGATGAAGAAAATGTGGCACATATACACCATGGATTACTATGCATCCATAAAGAGGATGAGTTCATGTCCTTTGCAGGGACACGGATGAAGCTGGAAACCATCATTCTCAGTAAACTAACACAGGAACCGAAAACCAAACACTGCATGTTCTCACTCATAAGTGGAAGTTGAACAATGAGAACACATGGACACAGGGAGAGGAACATCACACACAGGGGCCTGTCAGGGTGGGGGCCTGGGGGAGGGATAGCATTCAGAGAAATATCTAATGTAGATGATGGGTTGATGGGTGCAGCAAACCACCATGGCACGTGTATACCTATGTAACAAACCTGCATGTTCTGCACATGTATCCCAGTACTTAGAGTATCATAAAAAAATACACATAAAAAAAGAAGTAAAGTTCTAGTCATAAGACATCAGCAGATGGCCTATGACAAACAGCGGCCTCAGCTCATTTACTTCTCTGCATGTATCCTTTCACATTGTTTCCAACTTCTCAGAACTTTTCATGCTTTTATTTTTGACAACTCAGCTATGCATTCTGAAAGATGTTTTGTGTATTGTATATTAACATTTTTAGGGATTTTGCACTGATAATGATTTTCAGGACATCTATCAATCCTTGCCAAAAACAGAAGTCATATATTGATAGTGTTTTTAAATGGTTTAATCTGACAGTATTGTGCGTTTTGCACACAATAAACATTCAACAAAGTGTGTTTAATTGAACTGAAAAAAATTTATTTGGGTTTCTCTGATGTTCCTGTGTCATTCTCAAATAACTTAGTACCTAATTTGGCATACTACCATTAGATAACTTTTCCTCTTCTTAAAACTTTGCAACTTATAGAATATTTTGAACATAAAGAAAATGATATAATTGAATTTTTGTACTTCCCACCAAGATTAAACTTATGTTAATATGGTGCCTAATACTTTTTACTCCACAGTTATATGTACTTAAAAGCAATATATAATCATTTTTGTATATTTTGTAATTTTAAAATTTCACACAAATGTAGTGTATTCTTTATATCTGTTACAAACTGCTTTTCTCCGTCAACATCATGTTTGAAAAATTTATCTATACTGATACACTAAGCTGTAATATAATTACTCCAAGTCCTATATAGAATTCTATTATAAATTATATTTTATTTAATAGTGCTTTTATTCTACAATAAATATATATATCCTGTTGAGCATATGTTTGAGGGGTTTTTTTGTAAATTAAATGTTAAGAACTGAAAATACTTTATAACAGGATGTATTTCCCTTTAAATTATTAGGTATGTCCACTTTCTTATATCTAATCTTTATGAGTGTGATGGAATTGATCGTTATAAAAGATAGGACATTTTAACCTTATTTCATTATTAAATACAATTTGTGAAAGGTATAGTACAGATCAAGATAAGGATTATGTTGGAGATACGTTGTGCATGGTACTTTGCACATAACTCAAATTATGCCAAAATCTATATTGTTATATAATGAAAAATTAGTGATTTGAAAATTTATGCTCCATTTCTTTTTCCTCTAGGTATTTATGAGCCTTCATTTCTTATATTACTGCAGTGAACCAACATTGGATGTGAAAATTGCCTTTTGTCAGGTGTGTGTTCCTTACAGGTAAAACAAGGTACAGTATATTCCCTTGTATTTCTACTTTGACATGCCATTTGCATACATTCCACACCAAAGTCAGTATTTATATCATATTAAAAGTAGTTTAGAATTAGGAGCTGGCAAGATGGCCTAATAGAAACAGCCCCAGTCTCCAGCTCCCAGCGAAATCAACACAGAAGACGAGTGATTTCTGCATTTCCACCTGAGGTAACTGGTTGATCTCACTGGGAATGGTTAGACAGTGGGTGCAGCCCACAGAGGGCAAGCTGAAGCAGGGTGGGGCGTCGCCTCATCCAGGAAGCGCAAGGGGTCAGGGAACTCCCTCCCCTAGCCAAGGGAAGCCATGAGGGACTGTACCGTGAGGAACGGTGCACTCTGCCCAGACGCTACGCTTTTTCCATGGTCTTCGCAACCTGCAGATTCCCTCAGGTGTCTACACCACAAGGGTCCTGGGTTTCAAGCACAAAATGGGGCGGCTGTTTGGGCAGACACCAAGCTAGCTACAACAGATTTTTTTCATACCCAGTGCTGCCTGGAACACCAGCAAGACAGAACCATTCACTCCCCCTGGAAATGGGGCCGAAGCCAGGTAGCCAAGTCATCTAGCTTAGGGGATCCCACCCCCATGGAGCCCAGCAAGCTAAGATCCACTGGCTTGAAAATTCTCACTGACAGCACAGCAGTATGAAGTCGACCTGGGATGCTCAAGCTTGGTGGGGGGAGGGGCGTCTGCCATTACTGAGGCTTGAATAGACAGTTTTCCCCTCACAGTGTAAACAAAGCTGCTGGAAAGTTCGAACTGGGCAGAGGCCACCACAGCTCAGCAAAGCCGGTATAGCCAGACTGCCTCTCTAGATTCCACCTCTCTGGGCAGGGCATCTCTGAAAGAAAGGCAGCAGCCTTGGTCAGGGACTTATAGATGAAACTCCTTTCTCCCTGGGACAGAGTACCTGGGTGAAGGGGCAGCTGTGGGCACAGCTTCAGCAGACTTACACGTTCCTGCCTGCCAGCTCTGAAGGGAGCAGCAGATCTCCCAGCACAGCAATCGAGCTCTGCTAAGGGACAGACTATCTCCTTAAGTGGGTCCCTGACCCCACACCGCCCAGCAAGTGTCGACAGACACCTCATACAGGAGAGCTCCAGCTGGCATCTGGCGGGTGCCCCTCTGAAAAAAGCTTCCAGAGGAAGGAACATATGCAATCTTTGCTATTCTGCAGTCTCTGCTGGTGATACTCAGGCAAACAGGATCTGGAGTGGACCTTCAGCAAACTCCAGCAGAGCTGCAGCAGAGGGGCCCGTTAGAAGGAAAACTAACAAACTGAAAGGAATAGCATCAACATCAACAAAAAGGAGATTCACACAAAAACCCCATCTGAAGGTCATCAGCATCAAAAACCAAAGGCAGATAAATCCACAAAAATGTGGAAAAGCCATCGCAAAAAGCCCGAAAATTCCAAAAACCAGAATGCCTCTTCTCCTCCAAAGTATCATAACTCCTCACCAGCAAGGGAACAAAGCTGGATGGAGAATGAGTTTGACGAATTGACAGAAGTAGGCTTCAGAAGGTGGGTGAAAACAAACTCCTCCAAGCTAAAGGCGCATGTTCTAACTCAATGCAAGGAAGTTAAGAACCTTGAAAAAAGGTTAAAGGAATTCCAAACTAGAATAACCGGTTTAGAAAAGAACAAAAATGACCTGATGGAGCTGAAACACACAGCATGAGAAATTCGTGAAGCATACACAAATATCAATAGCCAAATCGATGTGGAAGAAAGGATATCAGAGATTGAAGATCAACTTAATGAAATAAAGTATGAAGACAAGATTAGAGAAAAAGGAATGAAGAAGAATGAACAAAGCCGCCAAGAAATATGAGACTATGTGAAAAGGCCAAACCTATGTTTGATTGGTGTACCTGAAAGTAGCAGGGATAATGGAACCAAGTTGAAAACACTCTTTAGGATATTATCCAGGAGAACTTCCCCAACCTAGCAAGAGAGGCCAACATTCATATCCAGGAAATACAGAAAACACCACAAAGATAATCCTTGAGAAGACCAACCACAAGATATATAATCGTCAGATTCACCAAGGTTGAAATGAAGGAAAAAATGGTAAGGGCAGCCAGAGAGAAAGGTTGGGTTACCCATAAAGGAAAGCCGATCAGACTAACAGCAAATATTTCTGCAGAAACCCTACAAGCCAGAAGAGAGTAGGGGGCAATATTCAACATTCTTAAAGAAAAGAATTTTCAACCCAGAATTTCATATCCAGCCAAATTAAGCTTCATAAGTGAAGGAGAAATAAAATCCTTTACAGACAAGCAAATGCTGAGAGATTCTGTCACCACCAGGCCTGCCTTACAAGAGCTCCTGAAAGGAGCACTAAATATGGAAAGGAACAATTGGTACCAGCCACTTAAAAAGCATACCAAATTGTAAAGACCATCGACACTATGAAGAAACTGCATCAACTAATGGGCAAAATAACCAGCTGACATCATAATGACAGGATCAAATTCACACATAACAATATTACCTTAAAGATACACATGCTAAATGCCCAAATCAAAAGACACAGACTGGCAAATTGGATAGAGTCAAAATTGGATACAGTCAAGACCCATCGGTGTGCTGTATTCAGGAGACCCATCTCACATGCAAAGACACACATAGGCTCAAAATAATGGGATGGAGGAATAGTTACCAAACAAATAGAAAGCAAAAAAAAAAAAAAAAATAATAAAGCACGGGTTGTAATCCTAGTCTCTGATAAAGATCAAAAAAGACAAAGAAAGGCATTACATAAAGGTAAAGGGGTCAATGCAACAAGAAGAGCTAACTATCTTAAATTTATACGCACCCAGTACAGGAGCACCTAGATTCATAAGGCGAGTTCTTAGAGACCTACAAAGAGGCTTAGACGCTCGCACAATAATAGTGGGAGAATTTGACACCCCATTGTCAATATCAGACAGATCAATCAGGCAGAAAATTAACAAGGATATTCAGGACTTGAATGCAGCTCTGGACCAAGTGGACCTAATAGACATCTACAGAACTTTCCACCCCAAATCAGCAGAATATACATTCTCAGCACCACATAGCACTTATTCTAAAATTGACCACATAATTGGAAGTAAAACACTCCTCAGCAAATGCAAAAGAATGGAAATCATAACAAACAGTCTTTCAGACCACATTGCAATCAAATTAGAATGCAGGATTAAAAAACTCACTCAAAACCACAGAACTACATAGATACTAAACTACCTGCTCCTAAATGACTACTGGATAAATAACAAAATTAAGGCAGAAATAAATCAGTTATTTGAAATTGAGGAGAACAAAGACACAA
The DNA here is from genome assembly GCF_028878055.3 of Symphalangus syndactylus. NCBI lineage: Eukaryota > Metazoa > Chordata > Mammalia > Primates > Hylobatidae > Symphalangus > Symphalangus syndactylus. Next base: position 51,849,534 of record NC_072432.2, read on the forward strand.
TATACCAGAATCTCTGGGAGACAGATAAAGCAGTGGTTAGAGGGAAATTTATAGCACTAAATGCCCACAGGAGAAAGTGAAAAAGATCTAAAATCGACATCCTAACATCATAATTAAAAGAACTAGAGAAGCAAGAGTAAACAATTTCAAAAGATAGCAGAGGACAAGAAATAACTAAGATCAGAGCAGAACTGAAGGATAGATACACGAAAAACCCTTCAAAAAATCATGGAATCCAGGAGCTGGTTTTTTTGAAAAGGTTAACAAATTAGATAGACTGCTAGCCAGAATAATAAAGAGGAAGAGAAAGAACAATCAAATAGACACAATAAAAAATGAAGAAGGGGATATCACCACTGATCCCACAGAAATAGAAACTACCTTCAGAGAATACTATAAACACCTCTATGCAAATAAACTTGAAAATCTAGAAAAAAATGGTTAAATTCCTGGACACATACACCCTCCCAAGACTAAACCAGGAAGAAGTCGAATCCCTGAATAGACCAATAACAAGTGCTGAAATTGAGGCAGTAATTAATAGCCTACCAACCAAAAAAAGCCCAGGACCAGACAGATTGACAGCTGAATTCTACCAGAGGTACAGAGGAGCTGGTATCATTCCTTCTGAAACTATTCCAGACAATAGAAAAAGAGGGACTCCTTCCTACTCATTTTATGAGGACAGCATCATACTGATACCAAAACCTGGCAGAGACACAGCATAAAAAGAAAATTTCAGGGCAGTATCCCTGATGAACATCAATGTAAAAATCCTCAATAAAATACTGGCAAACCGAATCCAGCAGCACATCAAAAAGCTTATCCACCATGACCAGGTTGGCTTCATCCCTGGGATGCAAGGGTGGTTCAACATATGCAAATCAGTAAATGTAATCCATCACAGAAACAGAACCAATGACAAAAACCACATGATTATCTCAATAGATGCAGAAAAGGCCTTCGATAAAATTCAACACCATTCATGCTAAAAACTCTCAATAAACTAGGCACTGATGGAACGTATCTCAAAACAATAAGAGCTATTTATGACAGTTCCACAGCCAGTATCATACTGAATGGGAAAAGCTGGAATAATTCCCTTTGAGAACCAGCAGAAGACAAGGATGCCCTCTCTTACCACTCCTATTCAGCAGAGTATTGGAAGTTCTGACCAGGGCAATCAGGCAAGAGAAAGAAATAAAGCGTATTCAAATAAGAAGAGAAGAAGTCAAATTTTCTCTGTTTGCAGATGGCATGATTGTATATTTAGAAAACCCCATCGTCTCAGTACAAAATCTCCTTAAGCTGATGAGCAAATTCAGCAAAGTCTCAAGATACAAAGTCAATGTGCAAATATCACAAGCATTTCTATATACCGATAATAGACAAACGGAGAGCCAAATCATGGGTGAACTCCCATTCACAATTGCTACAAAGAGAATAAAATACCTAGGAATACAATTAAAAGGGATGCGAATGACCTATTCAAGGAGAACTACAAAACATGGCTGAAGGAAATAAGAGAGGACACAAACAAATGGAAAAACAAAACATTCCATGCTCACGGATAGGAAGAATCAATATTGTGAAAATGGCCATACTGCCCAAAGTAATTTATAGATTCAATGCTATTCCCATCAAACTACCTTTGACATTCTTCAAAGAGTTAGAAAAAACTACCTTAAATTTCGTATGGAACCAAAAAAGAGCCCGTAAAGCCAAGACAATCCTAAGCAAAAAGAACAACACTGGAGGCATCACGCTACCTGACTTCAAACTATACTACAAGGCTACAGTAACCAAAACAGCATGGTGCTGGTACCAAAACAAATATGTAGACCAATGGAACAGAACAGAGGCCTCAGAAATAATGCCCCATATCTACAACCATCTGATCTTCAACAAAAATAAGCCATGGGGAAAGGTTTCCATATTTAATTAATGGTGTTGGGAAAACTGGCTAGCCATATGCAGAAAACTGAAACTGGACCCTTCCTTACACCTTATACAAAGATTAACTCAAGATGGATTAAAGACTTAAATGTAAGACCTAAAACCATAAAAACCATAAAAACTGTAGAAGAAAACCTAGGTAATATCATTCAGGACATAGGCATGGGCAAAGACTTCATGACTAAAACACCAAAGGCAATGGCAACAAAAGCCAAAATTGACAAATAGGATCTAGTTAAACTACAGAGCTTCTGTACAGCAAAAGAAGCCCAGAAATTATCACCAGAGTGAACAGGCAACCCACAGAATAGGGGAACATTTTTGCAATATATCCATCTGACAAAGGGCTAATGTCCAGAATCTATAAAGAACTTAAATTTATGAGAAAATAACAAACAACCCCATCAAAAAATGGACAAATGATATGAACAGTCACTTCTCAAAAGAAGACATTTTTGTGGACAACAAACATATGAAAAAAAGCCCTTCATCACTGGTCATTGGAGAAATGCAAATCAAAACCACAATGAGATAACATCTCATGCCAGTTAGAATGGTGAGCATTAAAAAGTTAGGAAACAACAGATGCTGGAGAGGATGTGGAGAAATAGGAAAGCTTTTACACTGTTGGTGGGAGTGTAAATTAGGTCAACCATTGTGGAAGACAGTGTGGTGATTCCTCAAGGATCTAGAACCAGAAACACCATTTGACCCAGCAATCCCATTACTGGGTATATATCCAAAGGATTCTAATCATTCAACTATAAAGACACATGCACAGGTATGTTTATAGCAGCACTGTTCACAATAGCAAGACTTGCAACCAAACCAAATGCCCATCAGTAATAGACTGGATAAAGAAAATATGCCACAAACACACCATGGAATACTATGCAGCCATAAAAAGGATGAGTTCATGTCTTTTGCAGGGACACGGATGAAGCTGGAAACCATCATTCTTAGCAAACTAACAGGAACAGAAAGCCAAACACCCCATGTTCTCACTCACATGTGGGAGCTGAACAATGAGAACACATGGACACAGGGAGGGGAATATCACACACCAGGGCGTGTCCAGAGGGATAGAATTAGGAGAAACACCTAACGTAGATGACGGATTGATGGGTGCAGCAAACCACCACAGCACATGTATACCTATGTAACAAACTTTCATGTTCTGCACATGTATCCCAGAACTTAAAGTATAATTTTTTTAAAAAGTAGTTTAGGAAATGGAAGTGAATAGGTGTTTTGTTTCTAATTCATTTAAGTTAGAATGGGAATAAAGGTAATTTTTTCTAGTTTTATTATAAAGCGATTTCTTCTTTGATTATATTTACACTTAAAGATTTTAGTATTTGTTTTCAAATCCTTGAAATGGGGCTTTAACCTTAAAAATAGCTTCATTCTGTACAGTAGTCCCCCCTTGTCTGTGGTTTCGGTTTCCACAGTTTCAGTCACCCACTGTTAACTGTGGTCCTCAAAATATTAAATTGAAAATTCCAACTCATGAGTTTTAGATTGCACGCTGTTCTGAGTAGTGTGAAGAAATCTTGTGCCATCTTGCTCCATCCCACTTAGGTTGTGCAGCACGTCCATATAATGCCACCTGCTAGTGAATTACATAACAACCATCTCTGTTATCAGAATGACTGTTGTGGTATCACAGTGCTCGTGTTCAAGTAACTTTTATTTTACTTAATTGTTCTATTTTTTATTAGTTATTGTTGTTAATATCTTACTGTGCCTAACTTATAAATTAAACTTTATCATAGGTATATATGTATAGGGTTCAGTGCTATCTGTGGTTTCAGGCATCCACTGGGGGTCTTAAAATGTATTCTCTGAATATAAGGGGAGATTACTGTATTATTATTTCTCATCATAAGAACTGATTAGCCTCAAATAGAGTATCTCTAAAACCACTATAATAATATACAGGTGGTACTCAGTTTGTTTTCTGATGCCTAATTCTAACCGGTACTTATAATAGTAAAAATGTTAACCAACAATAATGACAAACAACAGTATATTTAACCTAGAAGGGAAAGTAAGAAGGTGGCAACAACGTTTGGTAGTGTGCATGGACTAGATAAGAGTTGACTTCTTTGTATTTATGAGAACCCTATCTTTAAGGAGAAGGCTCCCTAGGGCACCTACATAAACTTCAAGTATGTTTAAAACAGTTCTAACTTAACCCTGTTGTCATATATAATTGATAGTGCTCTCTTTTACTCTCAAGAATTGTTCTAGTTTTGGCAAAAAATTGTATGTTACCTTATTCATACTTAAGCAGAGAGCTTCCCTTCCGTTTTTCAGTATGATTATCATTGCACCTTCTCTTTGAGCTGTGTTTTAAATAGAGAATGACATGCATCATTGAAACAAGATTTTTAAAATAACTCTTTTGCTTTATTTTAATGCAATCCTTCCTGATTCTAGAATTAATATTTGCTTATTATAGAAAATATAGGAAAGCATAAAGGGAAACAAAACATTGTTTTTGCATATACTCTCTATAACTACTGTGTGTACTTTCCTTGAACATAGATTTTCTATGAGAAAGTAAAATGTGTTGCCTGCAATGAATAAGATTTACTGATCTCTCTCATCTCCCTAACCTGTAATTGTTGCAGTTTCTGAAATCTCAGGCCATTAGACAACTTTTCTAATAAGAACTCCAGTGCTAGACAGCCTTGGTTAGAAATTCCATTTCTATCCCTTATTAGCCATTTACTTGTGACCTTGGGCAAGTTACTTGATCTCTATGTGCTTCAGTTTATTTATTTATAAAAGGAGGAAATAATAATACCTACATTTTAGGCTTGGTATGAGAATTAAATGAGTTTATACTTGCAAAGCACTGAGAGCAGTACTAGAACATGTGTTTGTTAAATAGATGATTAAATTTTAAATAAATTTACACCCACTCTCTGGTGCTCCCACTGAGTCCCAGTGCTTTAAATATTATCATTATCATGAATATCACACAGTTTTATCTCCAACCCAAACATTTTCCTGGAACTGGACTCATATTCAACTGTCTGTTCTACGTCTCCACTTAGATGTCAAATAGGCATATCAGACTGTATGCATTCCAAAGCAACACCTCATCTATCCTCTAAAATTACTCTTCCCATTGTGTACTCCAGTTCAGTAACTGATAACTTCACTCTTCCACTTATAATAAAATCCTTGGAATCATCTTTTGGGTCACACTCCATATTCAAGCTGTCAGCAAATTCTGTTGACTCTATAATTAAAACATAACTGGAATCTCACTGATTCTCACTATTTCTCCACTACCACCCTGAAAGATACCCTTATCTCTTGCTTAAATTATTGTAAGAGCTTCTACTTTTGCCCACCCCCAAGTGGTTTACCCTTAAAACATTAGAAAGAATTGTCTTTGAAAAATATAAGTGAGATCATGTCACTCCTTGACTAAAACTAAAACAAAAGAAAAAGACCTTTCAATGTCTTCCCATCTCACTCAGCAAAAATTAAAATCCTTATAATAAATCCCCAAGCCTTTATTATCTAGCCCCCTAGAAACCTCTATCCCAAAATGTTCTTCTGTTATCCACTTGGGCCATTCCTTAACCATCTTCAGGGCTTCGCTGAAATGTCATTTTTAAGCAAATCTTTCCTGACAATCCTTTAAAAAATTGTCCTAACTACCTGACTGCATACCCAACTTCCCTGCCTCCACAATACATCAGTATCTAACGTTCTATATATGTTGCTGGTCTGGAATTTTGCTTCTCTCTCTCTACTTGCATGCATTTTGCACATGAACCAGATTTTTTTCAGTGTCTTGCTGGGGCCAGTTCACACAGGCTCACAAGAGCTGAATATGCACAACTTTCCAACTCAAAGTTTAATGATGCCAAGTTGGTAACTTAAAATCTGTCATGATCGGTGTCTTTATGTTATAGAAATGTGTAAATACTGCAAATAGGCACCCTTCCCATTTTTTCTCTTCCCCAGCCAGTTGTTGAACATTAACCAGCACACCATTGGAATTGTCTCCTGTTCACTGCTGTACTGCAGAACTCACAATAGTATCTGACATAGGGTCGGTGTATTAGGCCGTTCTTGTGATGCTATAAAGAAATACTTGAGGCTGGGTAATTTATAGAGAAAAGAGGTATAACTGGCTCATGGTTCTGCAGACAGTACAAGATATGTGGCCCAGGCATCTGCTTCTGGTGAGGGACTCAGGAAGCTTACAACTATGGTAGAAAGCAAGGGAGGAGCAGGCATCTCACACGGCCAGAGTGGGAGCAAGAGAGAAAGCAGGGAAGGTGCCACACACTTCTAAGCAACCAGATCTCACGAGAACTCACTCACTATAGTGAGGACAACACCAAGACACAAGGGATCCGCCTCCACGACCCAAACACCTCCCACCAGGCCCCACCTCCGGCACTGGGGATTATATTTTAACATGAGATTTGAAGGGGACAAATATCCAAACCATATCGGTAGGCTCTCATCAATTTGCAGAATGAATAAATGAATCATACATTTTTTTTTATGTAATCAGTTGCAACAGTGATCCTGGTGTGGTGTAAAATGAGTAGGCCTGAATTTTTAGGTTAAATATCTGGGCCCTAGCACTTGCAAGCTGTATGACTGTGAGCTATTTCCTTAGCCTTCATTATCCTAGCCATTTACTTGCCATTAACACTTAAAAAACATACCAACTGACCTAAAACCGTAAAAACCCTAGAAGAAAACCGAGGCAATACCATTCAGGACATAGGCATGGGCAAGGACTTCATGTCTAAAACACCAAAAGCAATGGCAACAAAAGCCAAAATTGACAAATGGGATCTCATTAAACTAAAGAGCTTCTGCACAGCAAAGAAACTACCATCAGAGTGAACAGGCAACCTACAGAATGGGAAAAAATTTTTGCAATCTACTCATCTGACAAAGGGCTAATATCCAGAATCTACAATGAACTCCAACAAATTTACAAGAAAAAAACAAACAACCCCATCAAAAAGTGGGCAAAGGATATGAACAGACACTTCTCAAAAGAAGACATTTATGCAGCCAAAAGACACATGAAAAAATGCTCATCATCTCTGGCCATCAGAGAAATGCAAATCAAAACCACAATGAGATACCATCTCACACCAGTTAGAATGGTGATCATTAAAAAGTCAGGAAACAACAGGTGCTGGAGAGGATGTAGAGAAATAGGAACACTTTTACACTGTTGGTGGGACTGTAAACTAGTTCAACCATTGTGGAACTCAGTGTGGTGATTCCTTAGGGATCTAGAACTAGAAATACTATTTGACCCAGCCATCCCATTACTGGGTATATACCCAAAGGATTATAAATCATGCTGCTATAAAGACACATGCACACGTATGTTTATTGCAGCACTATTCACAATAGCAAAGACTTGGAACCAACCCAAATGTCCAACAATGATAGACTGGATTAAGAAAATGTGGCACATATACACCATGGAATACTATGCAGCCATAAAAAATGATGAGTTCATGTCCTTTTTAGGGACAGGGTTGAAGCTGGAAATCATCATTCTCAGCAAACTATCACAAGGACAAAAAACCAAACACCACACGTTCTCACTCATAGGTGGGAATTGAACAATGAGAACACATGGACACAGGAAGGGGAACATCACACACTGGGGCCTGTTGTGGGGTGGGGGGAGGGGGGAGGGATAGCATTAGGAGATATACCTAATGTTAAATGATGAGTTAATGGGTGCAGCACACCAACATGGCACATGTATACATATGTAACTAACTTGCACGTTGTGCACATGTACCCTAAAATTTAAAGTATGATAAAAAAAACATACCAAAACCTAAGTTAATGTTTTACACATTTCTAAGTTAATGTTTCACATATTTCAAGATTAAATCTGAACCTCAAAAACAATTATCAATTATCATAACCTTAAAATTTCAGCCATTTTTAAAATACAGAAAGTCTTTGTGTAGGTTGTAGTTATTTTTCAGTTCAACTATCTACATTTGGATGCAGATACAGAATGTTTATTTTTAATGAGAGTTCTTTTAAAGCAAAGGAATAAAAAGAAGTGAAGCATGAACTTTCTTAATGATTGGATTTTCTTGCTTACTATGAGCTTTTAATACATAGAAAATATGCATATAACATTTTTTAAAAATCTGGAAATAGCATAATAAGCAGAATATTTCCATTTGTGACTGGACATTTTATTTACTTCCTATGTAGAATTTTCTCTGATAATAACATTTATTTTTATTTTTCTTATAACTCTGTGCCTCATTCACTTCTCTAGCAATTTAAAGAAAACAGTGTATTTATTTTTAGAGGCAGAGTGATCTATTGGGGTTTTCTTTCTAACTATGCTTCTTGGAAGCTTCTCATTTCCTGGGGCATCTCACAGATCCTTTATGTGCTATGGTGCTTAAGCTTATCACCAGCTTGGCTAAGGCTACTCTCAACTTTTTGCCCAACAGACAATACTCAAAGACCTTAAAAAACTTGTCAATAATTAATTAATGATTAACTGTGTCCAGAATTCCAGTCTCTTGAGCCTTAGTCCATGGGGTTTTCAATTATGTCATATTTCTAAGTTTTTCACTATTGTCTGCAAGAAATCAGAGAAATACAGAAAATGAAATTGCTGAATAGTATTTGTTAACAGAAAATAGGTACATTATCTATAATAGTTTTTACCTTAATTCTTAACTGAATTATTTGAAGAATATGAGATTCACCGACTTTTTAAAAAAAGTTACTCATTATTTTTTTTTAACCCAACGAAGTAGCTTTTGAAGGCAAGAGGTTTCTTGCTATAGTCTCAGGAGAAATTTTTCTTTGTAATGTTGGACAATAAAAGATCTTTAGTTTGAACTGGTATTAATTCAATAATTACAAAAATATAAACCTACAGGGAATATAAAGTGCAAAATTATTGATTCTCCTGAGCAATAGGTAAGTAGTCTTAGCCCTCAATTGAATAGAGGTATAGAACTGTTACATTTCACTCTATGAATTTAAAAAAAACTTATGAAAGTGTTCTTTTTGGAACTTTGTTGTACTGAATAGATTATTCAAGATTTTAACCAGGGGATATAGTCACAGAGAAATAATTTGTGTTGTGGCCCCTCAACTCCTACACACTCACTGGTGTCTACAGCACTTACCGCAGTCTTTGTGCATTACTACTAAGTTTACAGATTTGTTTTCCCCATTCAGTGCTACTATCTCAGGGTCAGGACTAGGGCATCTTCCTCCTTAACTCCCAGGCCCAGAAGTTTATCTTACTCCAGAAAATATTCAATGAAAGAGGGAAAATGAAAACCCAGCAGAAAAACAACATTTCCTAAGTAGAAATGTGTTTGCTTGCTTTTCAAAATCAAATCAATTTTTCAACATCCTCATATCCTACCAGTATATGTTAATAGATTTAATTATGTTTTCGTTATTTCCTAATCATAAATCAGTATTTACCTAACATTTATCTAACATTTATCAGCTTAGTGTCCTCTGTAAACATTTACCGATGATTTAGTTATGAATAATTTTAAATTATTTCCTGATTTTGAGAAAGCCTGTGACACAGAGGATACAAATTAATTAATCAACAAATCATAAATTTAAGCAGCACGAGAAGTAAAAGGGACTGAGCTAAGACTGGTCTTCCTTTTTCTTATGACGCAAAAACTCCTTTTGGCTCCTTATCTACTCATTGACTGAATGATTATTGATTGTACCATTCATCGATTCAACACATATTTTTAAGAGTTTTTGGTAATTTTTCTAATTTATTAGTTTAATATCCATCCCATTTAAAAATTTACTTAAAAAATTGACACATAACAATCATACATGTTTATGGAGGTACATAGTGATGTTTTGATACATATAATGTATAGTAATCACATCAGGGTGGTTAACATATCCAACATTTCAAACATTTATCATTTCTTTGTTTTGAGAACATTCAATATCCTCCTTCTAACTATTTGAAATTTATAATATAAATTATAGTCACCGTACAGTGCTATAGAACACCGTATTATATTCTTCCTGTCTAGCTCTAATTTTATACCCTTTAACAATCTCTTTTTTCCCCCAACCCTTACCCATCTCAGCCTCCAGTATCCTCTGTTCTACTTTTTACTTCTGTGAGATCAACTTTTTTTAGCTTCCGTATATGAATGAGAACATGTGGTGTTTAACTTCCTGTTCTTGTCTTATTTCACTTAACATAATGTCTTCCAGTTTCATTCATGGTGCTGAGAATGCCAGGATTTCATTTCTCTTTTATGGCTCAGTAGTATTCCATTGAGTGTATATACCTAATTTGCTTTATCTAGTCATCTGTTGTTGGACACCTAAGGTTGATTCCATGTCTTGGCTATTGTGAATAGTGCAGTAAACATAAGGGTGCAGAGATCTCTTTGATATACTAATTTTCTTTTCTCTTTTTCTTTTTTTTTTGATGAACACCCAGCAGTGGGATTGCTGGATCATATGGTTGTTCTATCTGTAGTTTTTTGAAGAACCTGTATACTGTTATCCATAGTGGTTGTACTAGTTTACATTCCCACCAACAGTGTATAAGAGCTTCCTTTTCTCTACATCTCACCAACATTTATTATTTTTTGTCCTTTTTGTAATAGTCATTCTAACCAGGTTAGGATAACACATCGATGTTCCCTGATGTAGTTCCCTGATGATTAGTGATGTTGAGTGATCTTTTCATATGTTTATTGGCCATTTATATGTCTTCCTTTGAGACATGTCTGTTCAGATCATTTGTTTATTTTATAATCCAGATTTTGTTGTTGTTATTGAGATATTTGAGCTCCTTGTATATTTAGGATATTAATTCCCTTTGGAATGAATAGTTTGAAAATATTTTCTCCCATTCTGTAAGTTGTATTTTCACTTTGCTGATTGTTTCCTTTGCTGTGCAAAAGTTTTTAGTTTGATACAATCCAATTTTTTTTTTGGTTTTGGTGCCTCTGCTTTTGAGGTCTTATTTTCATAAAATCTTTGCCCAGAACAATGTCCCAAAGCATATTCCCTATGTCTTCTTCTAGTAGTTTTATAGTTTTGGGTCTTACATTTAAGTATTTAATCTATCTTGAGTTGTATTTTGTTTATTGTGAGAGATATAGTTTCATTCTTCTTCATATGGATAACCATTTAGCATCATTTATTGAAGAGAGTTTCCCTTCCCCAATGTATGTTCTTGGTAGCTTTGTCAAAAGGTAGTTGGCTGTAGATATGTAAATTAATTTCTGGGTTTTCTAATCTGTTCTGTTGGCCTATGTGTCTGTTTTTATCCCAGTGCCATGCTGTTTTGGTTACTATAGCCTTGTAGTATATTTTGAAGTCTGGTGGCGTAATATCTTTAGCTTTGTTCTTTTTGTTCAGGATTGCTTTGGCTTTCTGGGGCCTTTTGTGGTTCCATACAAATTTTTGGATTTTTTTTGCTGGGAAGAATGTCATTGGTATTTTGGTAGGCATTACATTGAATGTGTAGGTTGCTTTGGTTAGTATGGTCATGTAACAATATTAATTCTTCTGATCCATAAGCATGAGATATCTTTTCATTTGTATCCTTTTTAATTTATTTCATCAGTGTTTTATAGTTTTCCTTGTATAAGTCTTTCACCTCCTTGGTTAAATTTATTTCTAGGTATTTTATTTTTTGTGTACTATTGTAAATGGAATTGACTTCTTGATTTCCTTTCTTTTCTTTCTTTTTTTATTTTATTTGAAATGGAGTCACTCTGTCACCCAGGCTGGAGTGCAGTGGTGTGATCTTAGCTCACTGCAACCTCTATTTCCCGGGTTCAAGTGATTCTCCTGCCTCAGTATCCCGAGTAGCTGGGACTACAGGTGCTGACCACCACGCCTGGCTAATTTTTTGTATTTTTAGTAGAGACAAGGTTTCACTGTGTTAGCCAGGATGGTCTCAATCTCCCGACCTTGTGATGTGCCCGCCTCAGCCTCCCAAAGTGCTGGGATTATAAACATGAGCCACCGCACCCAGAAAACTTCTTGATTTCTTTTTTAGCTAGTTTGTTGTTTGTGTGTAGAAATGCTACTGATTTTTGTTTGTTGATTTTTGCATTCTGCAATTTTATTGAATTTGTTTTGTTAGTTCTGAGGGTTTTTTAGTAGAGTCTTTAGGTTTTTCTATATATGAGTTCATGCCATCTGCAAACAGGGACAACTTGACTTCTTCCTTTCCACTTTGGATGCCCTTTACTTATTTCTCATGTCTAATTGCTTTCACCAGTTCTTCCTGTACTATGTTGAATAATAGTGGAAAGAGTGGGCTGTCTTGTTCCACTTCTTAGAGGAAAAGCTTTAAAGTTTTCCCTATTCAGTATGATGTTAGCTATGGGTTTATCATAAATGGCCTTTGTTGCAAGACATCTTACTGAGTAGCTATAATATGTACTTGTAATTTGTGTAATATAAACTAGAGATCCAGCATGATGTGGTTACTCTCCTAAAAATCATGCTGTTTACTCTCAATCATGGTAGGGAGTGGTTAGGCTTATAAACATAAAAAAAAAACCTACTCCTTAGAGTTCAAGACCTCAGAGATAAGCAATAATGAGTCACCAAACATCCAACCAACCAAAACCCCTCACTACTTATTGAATACTTACGGTGTGTGAAAAATTTATTAAGGTTTTACCTCATTTTATCTTTATAATACCACTTAAACTACATTTAACTGAGAACAAAAAAACTATGATTAAATGCAAAGGAACCTAAGATGCTTTTGGACCAGTAGGGGGAAACAGATTTTCACACAAATTCCAAAATATGGTGGTGGTATTTAAGGTCCAAAAATACTACTGGAGATAAGAAAAAAATAGCAGTGTTAATGTGGAGTTGTTAGTGTCAAAATTAGCCTTCTGTTAAAAACAATTCTTACTTTCTTTGGCATTTTATGTTGTAAAATATGATAGCCAAGATTAAACGTGTTGCCTTTTTTTAGTTAAAGCAATGTCTTTTAAATAAATAGGAAATATTATTAGATGACTTGATTAGTTAATTGAAATATATTTTATTCCTCTGGATAATAAAAGTGCTATATGTGTATATATAATAATATCTACCCTTTAGCAAAATTACTGATCACTTGATTTACTATTTTTTTTGGCACAGTGTTTTTCAATCTTTGGAAATTTCAGGATAATTTGGTAATGTTTTATGGGGTGCAGTAACCTTTAAGAGCCCTTTTTAAACCTGGAAACTAGTAAACAAGGGAATTTACAAAAAGAAGTGTCTGGAGTGTCCATGGAGCGGTTTCGTTTTAAATGATATGTTCAGATTACTAGTATCTAGAGCATTTAAAAAACATCATTAAACTTGGTTCCAGAATTATATGGGTTTTTAAAAACAGCTCTCTTGATTTTAAGGCAATTTGAATTTAAAGTAACTTGCTCATTTCATTTGATGGGTCTATGATGTTTCTATTTCAAAGACTTTGAAAATATCCAATTAAAAATTTTATACTTCATTGGATGGCCATCCTAGATGGAATAAAGACTTCTATACCAACATGAGAAGTAGAGCATCAAAGAAAAAGGTGTTTTGGCAGAGCAGGGCAAAGGAAAAACCTGCATAATGTAACAGGTAAACTGTAAACCATTTTAGGTGATCTGTGAAACAAATGACATGGTTGGTATGGTTTAGGTTTTTGGAAGGACTGCCTGAACCCCCCCAAAACTCAATTTAGAGTCTTCACTTGATACGTATATGGCTTAAGGGGATCAACAGGTTGAACTGTGGATGTAGTTGAAGGCACTGGTGTTTCATAAATAAATGGCTGTGGTTTTGAGATATGAACCTATATAGCCCTTTTTTAAAAAACTATTTTAGCTTTTCATGTATTGGGGAAAGAGAAATTTTTACTTTACCTTCTCCTTTTAATGAGTGTTCTTTCTTATGTATTATTTAAGGAAAACTGACTCTTTCTTCTACATCTGCTTTAGTATGTAACATTTAATTTTGCACTAATTTTCTAAAATAACAATGTATGTGCTTTTGTTTGCATGACTGTGAGTAGATTATTAAACAAAGATAAGGTAAACATTATTATAAAAATGTGATATATCTTGTATGTTGAAATAAATCACAGAGATTTCTGTGCTGTCATGATAACAGTCTACCTGTTTTTATGGATGAATGATTAATGTTGCTTGACATTTTTTTCTGGGTATCCACAGGTGAACACAGTTATAGCAAATTTCAGAAGTGTAAATTTAGTGCTATGCTTCTGTTTTATATGCTGAGCAGTTTTTTTCTGAAGATTTATTAAGTAGTTATTATAGTTAATGAATACCCTTAGTTATGCTGCTCAAATTTAACAGAATATTTGAAGGTCCTAAGGTTCAGTTCCATGACAATTAGCTTTTCTGTATTGGTTCATTGTGAAAATGTGCTTGATTTGCTTGAAGCACAAAAAGGTCAGATTTTGACTTCTTTTTCAGTTGGTTTAACCTGAATTTAAGTGTAATTTGATGTTAAGAGCTTAATTATTGTTGGGGTATTAATCAGATTAAATGCAGTTATTAGTTACATTTTTCAAAATACAGAAGTTGTGTTAAAAAATATTCCAGAACTATTCGTGATTTTCAGTGTATGGTTAATTTGCAATCATGCTCTGCAAGAGAAGCATCAACTTTTGGATTCCATTCTTGTCTATATTATGTTCTTAGGTCATCAACTAACTCCTTAAGTACACTATTTTAATTCTATTATCCTTCTGATAGGAGACTTTGGAAATATATTTTAAGTGATAATGTTTGCTTATCTGCACAGTTATTATTTGCAGGTATGATGCATGATAACCATAGGCTGCAGTTTTCAGTAGGTTAAGAAGAATGTCCACTTTGGTTCTGAGTTCTAAAACCAGTTCTAATCTGGAGTGTATCATTCAGTTCCTCTTTTGTTCATCTTCTCTCTAAGTGAATGTTTATTTGGTTATGTACATGTCTAACTCATTCCAATAAAGGTCAAGCCAGCTACAAAAGTACATATTCAAAAAGACGAAAAACAAGATCATGGAGAATGTGGAACTATTAAAGTGAGGTACCAATTAAATCCTTTTATAATTGTGCAGATGAGGGAATGATAAGGATATGCTTCATGTATTAGTCCGTTCTTGAATTGCTTTAAATAAATACCTGAGGCTAGGTAATTTATAAATAAAAGAGATTTAATTGGTTCACAGTACTGCAGGCTGTGCAGGAAGCGTGGAAGCATCTGCTTGGCTTCTGGAGTGGCCTCAGGAAACTTATAATCATGGTGGAAGGTGCAGGGGAAATAGGCACCTCTTACATGGAAGGAGCAGGAGGAAGAGAGAGAGGAGGGAGGTGTCACACACTTTTAAACAACCAGATCTCACGAGAACTCACTACTGAGATGACAGCACTAAAGGGGATGGTGTTAAACCATGAGAAACCACCCCCATGATCCAGTCATCTCCCACCAGGCCCCACCTCCAACATTGGGGATTACAATTGCACAGGAGATTTGGGCAGACACACAGATCAAAACCATATCACGTCACACAGGGTTTAAGAATAATATTCTTTGTTGTGTGAATGAAAACTTGGCTTTAGTGTTTCAGATTCTTAAATGTAGCATTTGAAAAACTCTAATTCTCTTTTCTAAAAATATAAAGACATATTTTAGAGATGAGTTAGTAAAATCCAGATAATTCATTTTAACCATTTCGATTCCCAAATGACATTTTTACTTTCCTTATTATGAAATATTAACCTTTTACTTCCACTCTGAGAAGGATTTTTTTAAAATAAAATTTATTATTACTACTCTGGAAAATTTGTTCTGTCTTTGATTATGTAATACCACTTATTATTTGCAATTTTGTATGTCTTTTTTCTTTATTGCAGACAAATTGTGAACGTGTAGATCAAAAGGTGTAGAATTCAGTGTGATTAGTTTAGTAGTCTAGATCATTGTGATAATGAAGCCTATAACTTGAAAAAGTCTGATCCTCTAAGGGAAAATTTAATATTAATCTCCATGAGGTCAGGAGCTTTGCATTCTCAGTGTCTGGGGTAGTTCTTGGCACATTTTATGACCAAAATAAATATTTATAGAATTAAAAACATACTGCAGTAATAATAGACTCCAAATCTCAGTGATATATCAGATCAAAAGTTTATTTCCTGTCATTCAAATTCCAATTCAGGTGAGCAAGTGTTGTCCTGTATCTGGTGACTCAGGAGTTTAGTCATCTTGTGACGCACGAGCTGAAACACCACTGTGGAAAGAGATGTGTTGAGGAGGCACGTCACCTTTTTAAAAAAATTTAATATAATTTTAAGCTCTGGGATACCTTTGCAGAAAGTGCAGATTTGTTACATAGGTAAACATGTGCCATGATGATTTCCTGCACCTATCAACACATTGCCTAGGTATTAAGCCCCACATGCATTAGCTATTTGTCCTGATGTGCTCCCTATCACCACCCCCTGGCAGGTCCCGGTGTGTGTTGTTCCCCTCCCTGCATCCATGTGCTCTCATTGTTCACCTCCCACTTATGAGTGAGAGCATGCAGTGTTTGGTTCTTTTGCAACATTAGTTTGCTGAGGATGATGGCTTCCAGCTTCATGCATGTCCCTGCAAAGGATATGATCTCATTTCTTTTTATGGCTGCATAGTATTCCATGGTGTATATGTGCCACATTTTCTTTATCCAGTCTATTATTAATGGGCATTTGGGTTTGTTCTACATCTTTGCTATTGTAAATAGTACTGCAATAAACATACGTGTGCATGTACCTTTATAGTAGAATGATTTATATTCCTTTGAGTATATACCCAGTAATGGGATTGCTGGGTGAAATGGTATTTCTGGTTCTAGATCCTTGAGGAATTACCACACTGTCTTCCACAGTGGTTGAAGTAATTTATATTCCCACCAACATTGTAAAAGTGTTCTTATTTCTCTGCAGCCTTGCCAGCATTATTGTTTCTTGACTTTTTAATTATTGCCATTTTGACTGGTGTGAGATGTTATCTCATTGTGCTTTTGATTTGCATTTCTCTAATAATCAGTGACGAGCTTTTTTTCATGTTTGTTGGCTGCATAAATGTCTTCTTTTGAGAAGTGTCTGCTCATGTCCTTTGGCCACTTTTGATGGGGTTGTTTTTTCCTTGTAAATTTGTTTAAGTTCCTTGTAAATTCTGGATATTAGACCTTTGTCAGATGAATAGATTGAAAAATTTTGCTCCCATTCTGTAGGTTGCCTGTTCATTTTGATGATAGTTTCTTTTGCTGTGCACCAGCTCTTTAGTTTAATTAGATCCCATTTGTCAATTTTTGCTTTTCTTGCAATTGCTTTTGGTGCAATTGCTTTTGGTGATTTCATCATAAAATCTTTTCCCATGCCTAATTCCTGAATGATATTGCCTAGATTTTCTTCTAGGGTTTTTAAGGTTTTGGGTTTTACATTTTTATATTTAAGTCTTTAATCCATCTCGAGTTAATTTTTCTGTAAGGTGTAAGGAACAGGTCCACTTTCAGTTTTCTGCTTATGGCTAATGAGTTCTCCCAGCATCATTTATTAAATAGGGAATCCTTTTCCCATTGCTTATTTTTGTCAGGTTTGCTGAAGATTAGATGGTTGTAGATGTGCAGTCTTATTTCTGAGCTCTCTATTCTGTTCAATTGATCTGTGTATCTGTTTTTATACCAGTATTATGCTGTTTAGATTACTTTAGCCTTGTAGTATAGTTTGAAGTCAGGTAGAATGATGCCTCCAGTTTTGTTCTCTTTGCTTAGGATTGTCTTGGCTATATGGGTTCTTTTTTGGTTTCGTATGAATTTTAAACTAGTTTTTTTTTCTAATTCTGTGAAGAATGTCAATGGTACTTTGATGGGAATAGCATTGAATCTATAAATTTCTTTGGGCAGTATGGCCATTTTCACAATATTGATTCTTCCTATTCGTGAGGATGGAATACTTTTCCATTTGTTTATGTTGTCTCTTATTTCTTTGAACAGTGGTTTTATAGTTCTCATTGAACAGATCCTTCACATCTCTTGTTAGCTGTATTCCTAGGCATTTTATTCTCTTTGTAGCAATTGTGAATGGAAGTTCATTCATGATTTGGCTCTCTGCTTGCCTATTGTTGGTGTATAGCAATGCCTGTAACTTTTGCACATTGATCTTTTATCATGGGACTTTGCTGAAGTTGCTTATCAGCTTAATAAGCTTTTGGGCTGAGACAATGGGATTTTCTAGATATAGGATCATGTCATCTGCAAATAGCGACAATTTGACTTCCTCTTTTCCTATTTGAATACCCTTTATTTCTTTCTCTTGCCTGACTGCCCTGGTCAGAAATTCCATTGCTATGTTGAATAGGAGTGGTGATAGAGGGCATCCTTGTCTTGTGCCAGTTTTCAAGGGGAATGCTTCCAGCTTTTGCCCATTCAGTTGTGGGTTGTGGGATATTGGTTGTGGATTTGTCATAAATAGCTCTTATTATTTTGAGATATGTTATGTCCATACCTAGTTTATTGAGAGTTTTTAACATGAAAGGATGTTGAATTTTATCAAAGGCCTTTTCTGCATCTATTGAGATAATCATGTGGTTTTTGTCATTGGTTCTATTTATGTGATGGTTTACATTTATTGATTTGCATATGTTGAACCAGCCTTGCATCCCAGGGGTGAAGCCAACTCCATAGTGTAGGATAAGCTTTTTGACATGCTGCTGGATTAGGTTTGACAGTACTTTATTGAGTATCTTTGAATTGATGTTCATCAGGAATATTGGCCTTAAGTTTTCTTTTTTTGCTATGTCTCTGCCAGATTTTGGTATCAGGATGATGCTGGCCTCATAAAATGAGTTACAGGGAAGTTCCTCCTTTTCAATTGTTTGGAATAGTTTCAGAAGAAGTGATACCAGATCCTCTTTTTACCTCTGGTAGAATTCAGGTGTGAATCTGTCTGGTCTTGGGCTTTTTTTTTTGGTTGGTAGGCTATTTATTACTGCCTCACTTTCAGAACTTGGTATTGGTCTATTCAAGGATTTGACTTCTTCCTGGTTTAGTCTTGGAAATGTGTCCAGGAATTTATCCATTTCTTCTAGATTTTCTAGTATATTTGTCTAGAGGTATTTGTAATATTCTCTGATGTTAGTTTGTATTTCTGTGGGATCAGTGGTGATATCCCCTTTATCACTTTTTTATTGTGTCTATTTGATTCTTTTCTCTTTTCTTCTTTATTAGTCTAGCTAGCAGTCAATCTATTTTATTTTTTCAAAAACCAGCTCCTGGATTCACTGATTTTTGAAGGTTTTTTTTTTGTGTCTCTATGTTTTTCTATTCTGCTCTGATCTCGGTTATTTCCCGTTTTCTGCTAGTTTTTGGATTTGTTTGCTCTTGCTTCTCTAGTTTTAGTTGTGAGCACATCACTTTTTGAAGGCCTCTCTGTTTAGGTGACAGCTGGCATTTCTGTATATAGTCACATGACACCAACTGCAACTGCAAGGGAGGCGGAAAGTGGAGAGGGGCACATGGATATTCATGGAGCACTGTCTCTACCACAAATGAAAACTAAGGAAAAATATCTTCTTATCCTGTAATTCTGAACTCTGTTGGTTCTTTGTGGATTTTATAGGAGTATCATAGTGTTTTCAGATGGTACTGTGGCTTAGGAGCTAGGCCAGCTTTTGTGATAAATACTCTAAAACTGCTAACTGTGGGTCTTAAATGTTGTCTAACTTCTCAATAATAATGATAATAATTATAATAATGGTAATAATTATATTAAAAATAATACACTTTGAGAGTTTTCTATAACCTTATACCATGCTTAGAGCTTACATAGATTATCTTATTTAACCTTTCCACTAATAAAAAGTAGATTATTGCCTTCATTCTACAACTAAAGAAACAAGGGCTAATATTATAAAGAACTTGCCCAAGGGCTCACAGTGAGGATTTTAAACTGGATAGTTAGATGAGAAGCTGCATTTTTACCCTTCGCTAAAGTTCTCAGTCTAGAGTTTCTTATTTGTTGAAAATAGAATTCTAAATCTTACATGAAATAATTTGTTAGACATCTAGCACATTGCCTGTTACTAATACTAGCTTGGTGCCTAATAAGTATTTAAGCAGTATTAGTTCCCTACCTTCGTATGTAAAGAACAGGCAGGCAGAAGCCATACCAGCTCTACTGTTGATTACTGTTATACGCTTTCCAACATAATTGAAAATAATTATCAAATTATCAAACATAATTTAGGTCTTAAAATTTTTGCTGCTTTATTGATTTTTCATAATTCATTGATTCCATAGAATAACCATCTCTAGGCCAACTAACTAATGTAAAAGTGAAATTGATTCCGGGATGTAACCCTCTGTTGAGAGTAACACTTCAAGGAACAGAGTGAGGAAATGTGCTCTTGAGAGAACAAAATTTAATCCTAAATATCACTAAGTATTGTCTCAAATCTTCCCCTTTAAAACTCATATATAAGGCCAGGTGCTGTGGCTCACGCCTGTAATATCAGCATTTTGGAAGGCTGAGGCGGGAGAATTGTTTGAGGCCAGGAGTTCAAGACCAGCCTGGGCAACATAGTGAGACCTCATCTCTAAAAAAAAAAAAAAAAAAATTATCTGGGAGTGGTGGCATGTGCCTATAGTATCAGCTATCAGAAGGCTGAGGTGGGGAGATTACTTGAGCCCAGGAGTTCAAGGCTGCAGCAAGCCATGATTGTGCCACTGCATTCCAGGCTGGGTGACAGAGCGAGACCCTGTTTCTAAAAAGAAACAAACAAACAAGTCTCATATGTAAATAATTTATACATATTTAAAATAGATTAAGCACTTGCCTTTTTGCCACAGAAAAACCCCAGAACATCAGGCATTATTTTGGCTGACTTTATACAACAATGTTGGAGTGGTATCATGAAGCAACTCAATCTGCTGGTCATAACTATGAGAATAGATAGCTCAATATCTTTTGTGCCAAAAGCAGGATCATGACTTTAGGCAACTGGTTTTCAGTATCCAAATGACCATACTAAAAAAATATCCAGTAGATTGGCTAATTTTCCACAAGTGCACTTTGTGGTTAATATTTCTTGGCTATCCTATTGAGATAGATTAATTTTATACCCATGTTACCTTTAATAGTGCCCGACACACAGTAGGTGCTGAATAAATATTTAACAAATGAATAGAATCAGGCCCTTTAAATTTCTTGGCATCCATGAATATCCAGCTTTCTATCACCACACAAGATTGTCTAGCTAAACTAGTACATAGTTTAGCTTACAAAAAGAAGAGAACTTGTTTTGAAGTCAGATAAACTTTAATTCATATTAATTGGTACCACCAATTAATAGTTCTGAGATTTTTCGCCAATTAGTTAACAGCTCTGTATGCCACTTTCTTCATCTGTTTTGAGTGTTCACTTTAACATGTTTAACATAATACAGAGTATGTCTATAATAGGTAAGCAATAATACTGGTTCAACTTTCTTTCTTCCCTTGTGTTATTGAGTTGGGAGTTAATATCATACAAGTCATATGACACATATTTCTGTGACTTTCACTAAAAATATCTCATCTACTGCCTGTTGTTTGATTCCAGGTTTACTATATAAAGAAACTATTGAATATATTCTTCCTGAAGTTTAGCTGAAGAATTTTATCTTTCCTATGAATTGGTATTATATATTTTATGAGATTAATAAATCAAAACCTGCCACTCACTGTGGTTTTGTTGTTGTTGTTATTTTTTTTCCTTTGGTTTTCCAGAAGCATGACACTAAGTTTTGTGCTCAAGGCAATAGATATTCGTAACTTCAGTCTTCTGGTAAAACTGTCATCTCCTAGCTTGCTTTATTTGACATTTGTTTTTAAAACTGGATTTAATGGTTTTATTGTTTCTCTATCTTTTACCGTGAGCTAGACAAATCCTTTATGGAACCATACAGAATATAAATAATAAATGAAAGAATAAAATGGTTTGCCCAAGGTTTCACAGCTGTTAAGTGCAGAACTGATCCGGGCTCAGTGCTATTTTCAGCTTTATCATTCAAAAAAAAACAAAGAAAGTTTAACCTCCAAAAATTCTTAAACCTCAATGTTTCCCACTCAGGAACTGACTATTAGAAACATAGGAAAGTCATTCACAAATGAAAATGAGGAGAGAGTGCTTCTGAAATATAGGCTATTAAAGTGCAATCAAAGCTTTGGACACCTGCAGGAGAAGATCAATAATGTGGGACATTTTTCTTTGCAAAATTCTATGGCTATGGGCTAGCAATTGAATTGATGATGAGTGCTCAGGTGCTGATACCAAGGAGAGTCTTTTATGACATTATTTTTAACTTCCACATCCTTTGTTTACATGTTGATCTGCATTGCTTCCAGTTTTTGACTCTTTAATTATTCCTCTTTGAAAGGTGGCATCTTTTATATCTACTATTGTCTAAAACAGTGATTCTCAAAATGTGAAACTTGTTAGAAATGCAGATTCTTGGCCTTATTCTAGTATTACTGAATCAGAAACTTTGCATTTTATAAGCCCCTTAGCTAGTCCTAATCTATGTTAAAACTTCAGAATCTCTGCTCTAGACCAAGTATTGGCTAAGCATGCCTTCTCAATATGAATTTTTTTTTCTTTGTAGGTTTAAATAATCTGCTGTCTTGTTCTATGACTTGAACTCAGGAAACACTAAAATGTATAACTAAAGTCATTTTTAGCACTGATAATATTTTTCTGTAGTGTGCTTGGTGGAATATTTTCATGGGCACATTTTATAAAGAAAAAATTATATTTGAACTTTATAGTCATGACAGGGAAGACTATATAGAAGCTGAAGGATGAAATATAGTCTATTAAATATGCTCTGAACCTTTCAGAACTCAATTTAGATTTGTAAGCTTAGGGCACAGATGGGATCTGGGGGAAGCTCTTTAACACATCATATTTGCTATCAAATTTTTGGTTATGACATCAATCTAAGAAAATTTCCTATGCTATTATGTCCA
This sequence comes from Symphalangus syndactylus, assembly GCF_028878055.3. Taxonomy (NCBI): domain Eukaryota; kingdom Metazoa; phylum Chordata; class Mammalia; order Primates; family Hylobatidae; genus Symphalangus; species Symphalangus syndactylus. Next base: position 51,872,557 of record NC_072432.2, read on the forward strand.
TGTCTTACCGCTTAAACTAGTAATTAAAATAGAATTTTACCAATTATTTGAGATGCTTTCATGAACATCTTCCCTAACTTCCAAATTTTACCTGAAGTTTAATTCAAAGTGGGGTATAAAGAAGAAACTTGAAAGGAAATTACGTATTTGTGTGTGTGTGTGAATTCACAAACCTTGTAATGATGATTTTTAATTGGTTGATTGCTGATGCTTGAATCCAAATCTCCAGAATGTTATGCCAATGACTTGTATTTTATCAAGCCCTATTTCTCCAGTGTGCCTCCCCAGGTGGTTGAGATGCACACTCATATCTGAGAACCAGTGAAAAGGGAGGTTCAGGGATATTTTTAGTTGGGGAAAACACAGATCAAGTCTCCCCTCAAACATTACAACTTTATACCTGTAACTTGGCATCTAGTAGTTGCTGTATACATGGTAGCTGATTGAATTAATGACAATCAATGAGCACAAGTGGTTAGTTGCTACTGTGAAAGTTGTCAAAATCAAAATGGAGTCACTTGTGTTAAAAAAAGAAAGGAAAAAACCATGACAAATAGAACAGAGGAAGGCCATAAAGAGAAGCATCACATGCATAAATACCTGGTAAAAACTATCACAAAGGGCTGAAAAACCCACAAGTTTGCACCAAGACCATCACAACCTTATGCAAAAAATGTTTCTGCAAAGACATCTGCCCAGCAACTGCCTGTCCCGCTTTGGACTGGCATTACCTTTGTTATTGATCCTTGTAGCCAAGGATAATTATCTCAAAATAGTTAGATAATTATCCTCATTTTTCCTTTAAAAACTTCTGTTTTCCTTTATCTCCCAGAATACACACATAGTTTACTATGGCACATATACTGCCATTGCAATACTCTATTCCAGAATACATATTATTTTATTTCTATTATATAGAAAGAGCCCTTTTCTGCTTGGTAGTTTCTGTTTGCTTTCAGCACCTTTTTTATTCTGCAGAATGTATTATCCATACTTTAACTACTTTCTTATTTAATTGTCTTCATTCTAGACTGAACCTTATCTTTTTTTGGTTATATTTTGAGTGCCAAACCTAGTATTTGGCAAATAATATGTACATCATCAGTGTTTGTTGGGTTAAACACTTCTAAATGTTAAATAGGGTAGCTCTTAGAGTAAACCTGAAAGATAAGTGACATGAATTGTTAAGCTTCATTGGTTTATTTGAATATACATTGAAATGTTGGAAAAGGAGAGACAACAAGTTGAATCAACTATGATATATTGACTGAGACCATAGCTAGAAAAGCCACAGTGAAGTCCAAAGGCACGGGGCCGTGCCACAATACAGCATTAAGTCAGGAGTCCAGAACACAAAGTTCATTGACAATGATTAGTTTATACATGCAATACAGTTGAGAAAGCCACACTTCCAAAGTGAAGGGAATAAATAAGGGAAGGGGAGATATATTATCTAGGTTTGGTGAGGCTAGCGTGTGTTAAAGATTTTGTGTGTGGTCAGAAACAGAATATTAAAAGATATAAGGAAGGGTCAGAACATGACAAATGGCAAGTTAGGCACTTCGTTCATCCCAAATTAAACTTGACAGATGAATTCATTTTATATTCTAGCTCCAGTTGCTTTTTAACCTTTCTTAGCCAGGAAAAAAAGCAGGGCTTTATTCAGGCTGTTCTACTTATATGCCAAAAAGTCTAGAGTAGAAATGGACCATGGTGTGGAGAGCAGTTCCTGGTACTGTGGTTGAAATCAAGGATTGTTTAAAGACTAATGTTCTTGTTTCTGCCACTGTCCACACCCATTGTCTAAATTCTAAACCCTGTTGTTGTCTCCTTGAATAGGCTTGCAATGTCCTGATTTTTAATAGTCTTGTTTAATTCCCTATCTCATGCTCCACAAACTGCTTTCTTGATTTCAGACCTTTTATTATTGCATTTGCAGATCACTTGAATTTTTGGTTTCCTGTCCAAGCAACATAAGTTCCTATAAGTCCACTCTATTCTTTGAGGTCTTAGTGCATTTGCAGTGAATGCTGCCACCATATCCGATGCAATCATAGGTTGGTGCCTGTCACACATATTCTACTTTCAAGTCTGTCTCAGTCTTACCTGGAGGCCTCAAGATCCTAGCACTGGATTTGTAGGTTTTGCCACCCGTGTTCACATGGGCTCCACTGTATTCTCATTTACATCACTGATGCTGCTTGGGTCCCTTTCTAAGGGAATATGGAGAAAATTAGATAGTACTTCTATTTCAAGTTTTTATTTAGAGATGAAATGCCAAAACTTTCCAGGAAAAATAGTTTTATTATCAATCCAGAGGTTCAGAGCCTAAGGAGATTTAAATCTTTCAAATTATATCAGAATTCGATTTTCAGAAAAGTTAGTGTATGTTAAAATTATACAAAAAGACTTTGGTTTAGATTCTGGACTCAAAACATTATAGGCAGATTTTTCACTAGTTAAAGCTTTGGCAGGACACTCACAAGTTGTGAGGTATGTGAGAAATTATTCATTGCGTGGGAATGTCTCACATCTCACTTCTTGTAGGACAACCAGCATTCTTTGACAAACCAGATCAATCTAAACTGTACCTATCCCCTTATTGTGGCATTTTAAAACCTGCCCACAAATCTCCTAAATGCCCCAAATGGGTCAAAACCACCTTTAATGAGAATCACTGGCATAGATTGTTTAATTTTCAGTCACTGGGATTGGGAAGGAACCCACAGAAAATGTGGGTGCTTAAAACCTGAACAAAATCAGCAAGAAGGGCGACTGCTGGGAAGGCATCCACCAGTGTATGCCACAGGAATGGGCTAGATGATATTCTGTGAGGTCCCTTCTAGCTATAGAATTCTTACTATTTATGTCGTAAGTACAATATAAGATCATTTGCGGATAATCACAGGTAATGGATATTTATATTATACATATGTATTATTATAGTTCAAAATTTTAAAGACAGACTCATCATTACTAAATATAATTGATAGATGAACTTCTCTTAAAAATAAACAAAAAATACAACAATTAAGATATTTAAAATCTAAGCTTCCAAAAAACAAAGTGTCATGTGGTATTTTAGAATAATATTAATTCAAACAAAAATTTTGCTATGCTTAATTCAGAACAATAGCATTTGTGATATTAATGAGGACGAATGAAGTCAAGACTGTTTAATTCAAATTTACCCAATTAAAATAATTAAAACTTTACATAAGTTTATATCTCAGTTATTTCTGAGAAAAGGTTGTAGGTACAATTTTTTATCTGTTCTCATGTGACTGGTATAATGGGTGACCAGTGATCATCTTTGTCGTATTTACTTGAATCCTGAAGGATCTAATATAACCTCTGAGACTAATGCATGTTCAGTAGATATAGATGTTTATTCTATAAATGAATGTCTTTATGAGATACTTTAGAAAAGATTATGTGAATCAAATCTAAGATTAGTCTATTATAAGTAGTTTTAATGATGAAAAAAAACAATTTCTTTGCATTTTTTCCCCAAGCTCTTTTACTCCAGGTAATCTTGCATGGACTGTTACATGTTTTTTTTCTATGTGAACTTCATGAACTAGATGATAGATGGCTAAGTGTTTAGTAATCATTAAAAGAACAAGTTTCTGTACATCTCATTATCATTCTGCCTGTTCACTTGCCTCATGTTTTTGCTGTTCTTCTTTTTGACAGGGATTCGACAAACAAGTGGATGTGTCATATATTGCCAAACATTACAACATGAGCAAAAGCAAAGTTGACAACCAGTTCTACAGTGTGGAAGTGGGAGACTCAACCTTCACAGTTCTCAAGCGCTACCAGAATCTAAAGCCTATTGGCTCTGGGGCTCAGGGCATAGTCTGGTAAGCGGAATGGATTTGCTGTATTTTTAATGGGAACATACCGTGTGCAACTACTAGACACAAACACACAAACAAAATCCCCAAAATAAATAGCATCATTTGGGAGGGAAAAATAATCCTACTGAAGAAAACAATAACATTATGAGCATTACGTTTAATTTATTACCCACTTGCTAACAATATATACAGCTTGGCTTGTGACATGTTTTTTTTGGTCACAGAAAGAAAGTTATTACACAAGAATCATAAAGAAATAAAGAGAACCAGAGATTTCTAGCAGTTGCTAATGTATTTCTAGAGTTTGATTTGTTGCACAGCAAGAAATGAGGGAACACGTCTTAAGATAACAGCAAATAAAACTCCTTACATGCTAGAGAGGAATAAAAGCTATTTCAAATGTTTCTGTAACTTTTCAAATTCAGTGTTTGAAACTGAGTTACCTATTTAGAAAAAGTAGTGTTTTAAAAATGTTTGCCTCATGTTTCCAAAATGGGAAGATCCTGGGCTGCTTAGTAACCGTTCTTTTATGACATTTTTGAGTAGCTAATTAAAATTATGACAAATATAGATCTGATTTACCTAAGACTCTTGCAAAATTCATGATATCAGGTTAATTGATAAGCATTTCTTTTACACAGTTTTAAGTTGTTATGTCACAACCAAATGTATTTAATATAAACTTATTAGTATAATAATTTTTAATCTTTCTGATGGCTCATACAGATAAGTAAAAATTCAGGACATGTACCCTGAATATGTATATTTATATATGTATATTTATTTATAAAGGATATTTATTTATACAATATATTTATTTATTACTGCTACATTCATAATGTCCATTTAAAAACACAAACACTTTAAGGGATGAGATGAATTTACAGCAAATCACCATAAACTTAACCACTTTCTGGCTGATCTTACAGTTCTGTAGGTCAGAAGTCCTACAAGATTTCATTTTAGCCCAGTGGGGCTAAAATCAAGATGGTGGCAGGCTGGGTTCCTTTCTGGAGGTGCTGGAGGAGAATCTATTTCCCTGATCATTTGAATTGTTGGCAGATTTCAATTCCTTGCAGTTGTGATAAAAAAAAAAAAAAGAAAAAGAGGTTTAAAATTTAAAGTATTTTAAATGTTTTAAAGTTTGTGTTTAAGTGGCTAAGTTTATGGTGATTTGCTATGCTAGCAATACTAATGCACATGGTGTAGTAAAGATTCTAATATTAAGACAATTGCTGTAACTCTCCTAAATTTACCAGTGGCAGGAGAAAAGAGTAGTTTCTGGCTACCTTTCTTGATGGAAAATTGTAGAATATTAACATGAGAAAGTTTTCCTGACTAAGATTCTCAGTCCAGATACTCAAATATTCATTGTGATAATTTCATTTTCCTTTGAAAAGATGTGTCACAGTTTTGTGGCAGTGAAACTGAGTACTGTCAGTGAAAGAAAACTGATAGACCTTTAATGACTCAAAAATAGATCCAAAGCAGCATTTTGCTCAGGAAGTTAACAGATTATCACAGAAAGATTTGAACATTTTCTAATAATTTTGTAGTATGTTTTATAGGATATTTTGGGCCTCTCTCCTTTCTACAGGGTAGAAGTTATCTTTGGCTTAGGTATAGATACTGCAAAATTTTTTATATTGCCTTTTTCAACTGTGAGCTCATCTGCCTCTCTTACATCAAATGCATCCATTCCCAGACATGCTTCTGAAATCCACAGACCTTTTCTATGTGCACAACTGTCAAGAGTGCATAATATCTTGAATGTTCCATGTAATCCTGAGTATAGTGACTGGTTCAAACTGGAAACTGGGCATGTCTGAGATCTCTGATGGACAGACAAACTGAAACATATCATTAATTTATTTTGCCTTATTTTCTTTGGAGCAGAAATACAACATGGAGGAAAAAATTACAAAACAGATATCATTTTTGTCCATGTGTCACCACATGTAATTTTGCATGTGTATGCAAGAGAAATTCTGCTTTTCAAGCATAAATATTGGCATATGGATACCTATTATGTCACAGAATCTCCATCCTCCTAACTTGTTTGAAATGGAGTCTCATTTCTACTGTTCTGGTTACCTTAAACTTGTTACTGGGTTTTTACAATCTTTTTCCCCACTTTAGACTGTTTTATTTCTTACTTATCAGCATGGGGAAAAAGGTAATACTAAAATATCTTCAAAAGAAGTTATTACTATACTATATTTCATTTACCATTGATGATAGGTCAAAAATGTCAATGTTGAGCATGATTAAACAAAAGCTACTATGAAGTATTGGGAAAAAATGAAATTTTTCCTTCTGCCTTTGAGGGAAAGAGAGGATTATCTGCTGAAACAGAAACAATGAGAATTATTCTGCTTCACTGTGTGAGCTGAGAAGTTCTCTACAGCCTTGTAGGTGGGGAATTGTAGAATAATCTGCAAGATGAACTTTTAGCAACAGTGGTCAGGATCCAGAAGAGCAAATCATTCAGAACATTTTTCCAATCATCAGAAGAGGGTCTCATTAGCGTTTTTTCTGTTACCAACTCCAGAACAAAAACAAGCATGGGAAGAAATCAACAGTAGGGGTTTCATTGTTTTCACTCACATCTATCCTGCTGTTTCTTGCCAAGCCAAGGAACATTTTCTAGTTTCTCATTTCTCTCTCTAAAGATGATTCAAATGGACAGCCAAAGTGGTGGCAAAAGTTAACGACTAAGTTTAGCAGCGACGACTTGCCAAGGCTGGTCTGCTCTTTAACTGAAAAGAGCTGATTGTATGGTTTTAAATGAAAGGAAGTGAAGCCATATTATTTCTGTCTTGGTGGTGTTACACACCATCAGCTTGTAAGTGGTCACAGTTCAATTTTGCAAGATGATGTTAGGCAGGATTTACAGCAAACTGTAAGATTAATACAATTCTAAGATAAAATCATAGAATTGTAAAATATCTGTGCCTTGAAAATTAAGTATTTAAAAATAAGAGGATACATTTTATGTTAACCAACCTTTAAAAAAATTCCACTTGGAGCTAGAGGATGGCATTTAATTAAAGTTGAAATAATCATAGTTATAAGATGCCCTGGAAATAATCCAATGAATTGGTTTATCTTAAATGGAATATATATCCATATATATGTATACATACAGTAGTCCCCCCGTATTTGTGGTTTAGCTTTCTGTGGTTTCAGTTACACATGATCAACTAGGATACGAAAATATTAAATGGAAAATTCCAGAAATGCTTTGTAAGTTTTAAATTGTACACCATTCTGAAATCTTGCCCTGTCTCACTCTATCTCATCCCATCCTTCTGGGGATGTGACTCATCCCTTTGTGTAGCATATCCAGGCTGTCTATGATACACCTGTTAGTCACTTAGTGGCAGTCACAGTTATCAGAGCAACTGTTGCAATATTGCAGTGCTTGTGTTCAAATTATTATTTTAATTAATAATGGCTCCAAAATACAAAAGTAGTGATGCTGGCAATTTGGATGCAGTAAAGTGCTTCCTTTAAGTTAAAAAGTGAAAGTTCTCAACTTAATGAGGAAAGAACAAAAATCTTACACTGAGATTGCTAATGTCTTCAGAAAGAATGAATCTTCTATTTATGAAATTTGAAAAGTGTGTCATTTCAGTTGTTCTGTTTATTATTCTTGTCAATCCCCTACCATGGTTAATTTATAAATTAAACTTTATCATAGGCATATATGTGTAGGAAAAAACATAGTATATATAGAGTTCACTATTATCCAGTTTCAGACATCCACTGGAGGTCTTGGAATGTATCTGCCTCAGACAAGGGGGAACTACTGTAATGAATATGTAATACCAACATATGATTATTATATATTATATATACATACATATTAATCCAGTGGGTTAGTTTATCTTAATTGGTTAGGTATCATATATGTTATTTTAAATATTATATATATGATATATTAGAATATATATCTTTTTGTTTTGCACAAAAATTTGAAAAATCGTTTCTGGTGAATGTCCTTCAATAAGTGGTCTACAGCAACAAGACTATGCAGATAAACAATTTAAGATATAAATTGCCAGGCATGTTCAGCAGAACCTCAGGTGTTCACATATTCTTCTTTGAAAAAAAGTTCCCCGTTTTAAATGTGCTCATTTTCATTTAAAAAAAGACACTACTTACTCTGATGTGTTCAGCAGCTTTTTCCATGTTGATGATGAATTTGATTTCCTCCATCTGCACTCTGATTTAATCACCCTTGGACTAATAACATCCATCCACAAAATGATTGGAAAAGGTTGGGAACATCTTCCCTAAGGGGCTGGTAAATACGCACCAGAACAAAAGTGATTGAAACTTGGCCATGTTAGGATGCATGACAGAAAGATATTTAATATATATTTCTTGCTGATAAAAATTACGAGAAAAATTGATGAAGTTCTAAGGATTCTGTTAAAATTTGCATATTTAAATATTATAGATTCAATTGCCAGTACTTTAGGATACCTTATATTACCATCTTTAGTAATTATAGTTACAAATAAACTTATGTCCAAAAAATAATTTTTTTCCTGTTGTGGTTTATCAGTGATAGCTTTTAACTTTCAGTCTTTCAGAATCTAGGTTTACTCATCTGTAAAATGGAGATAATATTATCCCATAGGACTCAGGAGAGTACAAAACAAGCTAGATACATAAAATTGCTTTATAAATCTGAAATTGTCGTGACTTTTAGTAGATTCAAGAAAGGTAGGCTTATGATTCTTTTTCTTAACAATGGAAAATTGTAAAGGTCAGCACATGTAACCTAGGAAAATGCCTGATGGTAACAGTTGCTTCATCATCACACTGTGTATATTATATACATACTACAGTTAAGAACATGGGATTTAATAAAATAACTTTACTAGTACACCATCATGGAAGCTGGCAAAGAAGCATTTGAACTTTTTTTCCCCTATCTTTCATCCAGGGCTTCAGTTAACCAATATTATTTACAATATGTTAGTTGTAAACATTAGTTTTTAAATCTGCAACACAATTTCACAGGGCCAGCTAACCATCTTTAAGCACAGAATATGGATGGGAGCATCTTACGGTTATGAGGTTGGTGACATGAAGAGAGATGGGTAAGATCATCCAGAGGGTTTTCCAAAGCATCATGCTTCCTCAATAATACAAAACAGACTTGATCAGTGGGCCCCAGATGATTTTATTTTGTTTCTGCAAACATTACTCAAGCTCTTGTGGCACATTTCTCTTGAGTTTCTAATGAGCCATTATGCTAAATGACACAGATTTAATCACACATTTCCATTTAGCCCCTGACCAGTGGAAATGATTATCCTCTCATGTACATCTGGAATATCAGCATATTCTTCATCCCTGGCATTTTCCATTAATTTTAAAATTTTGGACCCTTAATCGCAACCTCCTTGAAATAATGAACATTGAGCTTCAAATACTATCTTTTATACATGTAGCAGGTTTAAGGTGGTGATGGCCCAGAGGAATAGGACAGAATTAGACAGTGTATTCTTCCACATTTTGCTGTTCTCCTAGGCCTCTTTGCACAGTACAGGCCACAAATATTTATTTACCATATTTCTCAATTGATCAATAAGACTGGTAAATGTCATTTTTTTCCTTTACCAAGAAAATGTGGTATTTTGAAAAACAATACGTAGAAGTTTGATGGCAGTATATTTACAGAAAAAACAATTATACATATATGTAATATCCACATTTCTATGTGTCAACCATAAATTATGTATGTGTCCTTATGTATAAATATTTAATTGTTGATGTGATAGCTAATGCTGAAGGGGTTGGTAATTCATAATCTTAAAAATTATATTTGGCTTTGGAATGTATTGTGGACATTTATTCTGAATTCTGTTATTCTTCAGTTAATTTGTAATTAACTTACATCCCTGTAGTAAAAACTGACAGCAAGAGTTTATAGCCTGGAAGCACTTTTCTTGGCAGATTTGAAAAATAGTCATTTAAATTTCCATAGATAATTATTCACTTACAGATGATTGAGTCTTTTCTGTAAATGCTAATGTCCCTATTAGAAGAGATAATTAGTAAATACATTATTTATTTTTCAGTTTCAACTTCCATCCTAAAGATTAAATAGTTAAGTGATGCTGGTTCTTATTTTTTTTAGAAATTGTCTTTTAGGGCATCAGTGGATATTTTCATTGCCGAAGTAAAGTCAGTTTATAGTCCATATACTATTTTTTCAGATTAATCCTGATTGTCAGGATTAAAATGTATCCATGGTTATGTTAAAAAGTAACCTACAGCCCAAATATAAATATCTAACTAGTTAATCTACACCATCCAGTGCATCTTGGAAAAGCCAAAATTCCTCACAGAAAGGAGGCAGTTTGATCAGTTAAATTAAATTATGCTAAATAACAGATGGCAATGGCTGTCCCTCAGATTCTGGGAAGCATTCTCATTTACTGCTCTAAGAGACCTGTGCATTCCATCTGTAGATAAGCTGGCTTCGTTTTTTTTTTTTTTTAAAAAAGATAGTAGGTATGTGTTATAAATTTTGTAACTAAAAATACCAAGGCTTAGAGGAGCTTTTTATAAAGCTCAGAGGGAAGGTAGTTGGCCCTTCTCTCTACTAAGTCATACTTCTGGCCTGTTACAGCATCACTTTCTGTTTATAGAGTCTGAGCTGTCTTGCTAATCATGGATTTGAATGTGGGGGCTGAGGACAAAGGAAGACATCTTTTAGTGTGGAAGATGGAGTGACAGCCCTATCATTCCCTTTGTGTGCTCTCTGCCTCTCCTGTGATGGAATTTAAATTTATTTAAAATATTTGACCTTGTCAAGTAAGTTTCACCTTACATGTCCAAAGTTATGAATCCAGCATTGAGCCATTGCATTTTAAGCTTCTGTGTATGACGGGAGAATCTAAATTATCATCAGGGAAGGTACTCAGTCACTTCATTTGACATTTCTTTCATTTAAATACACGTACCTTAGGGTTCCTGTGCTATGCTCTTCTTCATTTCTATTCTTTATTTTTTATCATTAAAAACATTTTTCACAGATTTTAATATGTCCATTCATAAAATCAAGATTTCACTCTCAATCCAGGGAAATGCAACCCCAAATATATTTTTAAAAGTTTTCCTTTGGGTTCACCAAGGACATCAGAATATGGATGGGAAGTGTGCACCCTGCACTAGAGGACTGAGATGAGGGACTTGTACGGGCTGAACTCCAGCCTGGGCTCTACCTGTGGACCCTGATACATGGTCACCTTCGCCTTGAGGAGCTGCTTTTTCTCACACCCACACCAGATGGGCTAGCAGCAAATATTAAATGAATGAACTTTAGATTTGAAGTGACCATGACAGAAACTGAGTTTAACTAGCAAAAATATAAGTTGGAAAATACTTAGTTTACAGAAGATCTAATACATCTAGGATGTTAAATAATTCACTGGCATGATGATTTAAAACACCTGAAGAAAATGGAAATAATCAGGGAACAGAGGAAAATTATAAGCCAAATTGTTGTCATGTTAACATTATCCCTCCTCTTCAGTGCCCTGCTTCTCTCATCCCTTTTCCCTCCCTACATCTTTGTATGGACATCTCTCTTTCAAGGCCTCCCTGTTCTTTGAAGCTGTCACACTCCTGCTGTATTAACTTTTTCACTATCCAGCCAGGAACCACGAAGAGTGATTTCAGACACTCTCAGATGCTCTTTATTTTCTCACCTCCTTGTCCTCTGCAGCTTTGTTTTCCAAACTCTCATCCGGATCAGCCCAAGTGGCTGTTTTCTCTGCTCCTGCTGCAAGGCTGAGCCCAGCTGGAGGAATGATATAATCACACTGATTTCCTCCATTATAAGTTTATGAGCTTCATCCTCAGCTGGGCCCTTGTTCCTGCTCAGCAACCATTTTGCATATATGTCTCCTCAGCTCCCTAGCCATTTCCCAAGGCGGCTGTTACAATCCTTTTACAACTTTCATGAAAGCTCCCAATTCCACTTCACCAGCAGCATTCTTTACAGTAGGTCTTACCTCCTACTTCCCTGAGAAAGCAGATGGACTCAGGCATGTAAACTCTCAATTTCCCCTTCAACCTCCTAACTGTCATCTCCAGTCTTCCCTGCCCAGTTAGTTCCCTCATGAGGAACACCGTCAGGCTGGCCGCCCACCTGTGTTCTTGATTTCATCTCCACCCTTGGGACCTATTAGTTTTTGTCTGTCTTGCATTGACTGATGCTTCTTCTCCCCTGCCTATGGACGACCTCTCACCAAATTCTCATCTACAAAAAAGTTATTTAGAATGTGCCTACCCCTCAAACAACCCCTCTTTCTCTCCTTCCCTCATCATCACACTTCTTGATAGTCTGAAGTTAATGCCTTCACATACCTTTTCAGTTCTCATTTTACGAGCAGTGCCAATTCTTTTTTTCTTTTTTTTTTTTTTTTTGAGACGGAGTCTCACTCTACCGCCCAGGCTGGAGTGCAGTGGTGCGATCTCGGCTCACTGCAAGCTCCACCTCCCTGGTTCTTGCCATTCTCCTGTCTCAGCCTACTACCGCGTAGCTGGGACTACAGGCGCCCACCACCACGCTCTGCTATTTTTTTGGTATTTTTAGTAGAGACAGGGTTTCACTGTGTTAGCCAGGATGGTCTCGATCTCCTGACCTCGTGATCTGCCCGTCTGGGCCTCTCAAAGTGCTGGGATTACAGGCGTGAGCCACCGTGCCCAGCCAAGCAGTTCCAATTCTATCACATTACCCCTGTGGAGGAGGATGCTCTGGGGAGGCAACCATCGACCTCCTAAGTGGCTAATCCATTGGCTTCTTTTTCAGCTCTCATTATTATTATTTTTATTTCAATGGCTTGTGAAGTACAAGTGAGATTTTTTTTTGTTATATGGATGAATTATATAGTGGTGAATTCTGAAATTTTAGTGCACCCATCACCCAAGTGGTGTACACGTTACTTAATGTGTAGTTTTTTATCCCTTGACCTCCTCCTATGCTTTTTCTCCTGAGTCTCTGAAGTCCATTATATCACTCCGTATGCCTTTGTGTACCTACAGCTTAGCTTCCACTTTTAAGTAAGAACATACAATATTTGGTTTAACATTCCTATGTTACTTCACTTAGAATAATGGCCTTCAGCTCCATTGAAGTTACTGCAAAAGACATTTCATTCCTTTTAATGGCTGAGTGGTATTCCATGGTGTATATACCACATTTTCTTTATCTACCCATCAGTCAATGGGCACTTGGGTTGGTTCCACATCTTTGCAATTATGAATTCTTTGGCTCCTGTTTTTTACTTTTCTGTAATATCTGGAAATGTTAACTATCCAATTCTTCTTGAATTCTATCTTCTTTTGAATTTTAAGCTAAGAATTTAAAAAATCTGTGGCTCGTTTGGAATGGGATGGACTGGCCAGCATACTGAGGGCTGCGAAAGGCCGTGGTTAGAGTGCAGACTCTGAGATCCTGGCTCCCTCTTACCTGTGTGGGATCTCAGGAACTTTATCTGAAGATGGGTCTGGAAGAAATAACTATGTATGTATAGAATTGCTGTTAAAGCAAACTAAATCAGTTAATACAGTGCCTGGATTTACTTAGTAGTCAATGCCTGTTAGTTTTCGTTATTGTAGCTGGCCTGGGTTATGGCCGGGTTCTCAGAGGTTGGTTTGATTAGGGAACTGTCTTTTCTTGTTCAATGTTCAGCATGCCAGTAAAATAATACAATCCAGGCTGGGTGCGGTGACTCACGCCTGTAATCCTAGCACTTTGGCAGGCCGAGGTGGGTGTATCACCTGAGGTCGGGCGTTCAAGACCAGCCTGGCTAACATGGCAACATCTGTTTCTACTAAAAAATACAAAAATTAGCCAGGCTTGGTGGTGGGTGCCTATAATCCCAGCTACTTGCGGGGCTGAGGCAGGAGAATCGCTTGAACCTGGGAGGCGGAGGCTGCAGTGAGCTGACTTTGCGGCACTTCACTCCAGCCTGGGCAAAAGAATGAAACTCCATCAAAAAAATAAATAAATAAAAATAAATAAATAAATAAATAAATCCAATCCAAAGCCACTGAGGCCAAGATTTGAATTGGTGGCCAGAGCAAAAGGAACCAGAAAGACAGGTACTAATTTTCAAGCCTAATGAGAATGAGATTCTAAATGAGAGAAGGAAGGCAAAAGCCAAGAACCAGGCCAGAACTGGATCAAAGTGGGAGAAATCCGGGAACAATGGAATGAATCTAGCACAAATGTCATGAATATTATTGGCTGGTGGGTGAGTGTTAGTGCTATTAGACTAGGTTGAAGCCACCTGTTTCCTGGTGCCCTCCTACCTCTATGGTCAATCATTATCTAACCCTTTTATTGATCGTCTGTCTCTACCCTTCAAATATTTGTATTTTAAAAGTGTTCTTCCTCCTTTGGGCTTGCATTTTTCACAGTTCAATGCCTGACGTCTTCTGTCTTTTGGCTATACTTTACTTCTAAGCTCTTGGTCCATGAATTATTTCTGTACTCTTATCTCCTTCAGATTCCTCCACAGATATCTCAAATTCAGCATGCCCAATATAATTTTATGATCATCTACTCAAACTTGCCCTTCACGATGTATTTCTTATTTGAGGATTGCTATCCCTTCAGTTGCCTCAGTTAAAAATTACGGAGTCATAGTTTCCTCCTTTCTCTTTCCAGATTGAGTCTAATTGTTTCTATTTCTGAGCTATCCCTTCCTTCCATTTTAACTGCCTTTTCCGGGTCTGCATCATACCCCACTGGGCTATCATCATGGGTAGTTAACTGATGTCCCTTCCCCCTCCTTATCTCTTCCTCTTCTAGTCCATCTTCCATACTGCTTATGGGTAAAATTGCTTACACAATAAAATTCAAATATTTTGGAAGGGCATACGAGTCCTTGTTCTCAAATGTGCTGACCACGTTTATGCTTTGGGTATTTATATGAAGCTATTTTCTTTCACCTGAATGCTCTTGACACGCTTGCCATTTTCCCTGGGAATCCCTGGGAAATTGCTACTCATCTTCACATTTCAGTTATAGGGTCACCTTTTCTGCAAAGTCTCAAGTCACCTTTTCTACTGCTCAGCAAAAGTAATTGCTCTCTCATCTGTATTATTATGATGTTATATTTACATCTCTTTTGGAACTCTTTATATTTTTATTGCTATTAAAATCTGTGTCTGCTGCTAGATGATGATCTCCTTGGGACAAGGATTCTGACTTTTTCATCCTTATAGTCTGAAGATTTCAAAAAGTGCCTGTTGAGTAATGGAAACACCTTAAATGTTAACTATTAAATTTATCAATAATGTAATGTGTATGTTTGAATGTGTATATAGTATGTATCAGATAAATAGTATGGCCCACTAATTTCAGGAGTAATACATCAAATCATAAAATGTACTAACAGAGGCTAGCATCAGCTGTAGGAAATAGATACTGTTGTATGCAAACATCAATTATTAGAATAAGTCTAGCTTTCTCTTAAATTATGCCTTTGACTAATCTGAAGAATTAGTAATATGAAAATTGATTTTTCAAATCATTTATTAAATGCTATACCAATTTAAATCTGATTTGATAATAAATATCACAGATATATGGCAATTTTTAAAAGAATCATTGAAGAGTACAATCTAAGGACTTGACACAAATTTACTAAAAGTATTCTTTCATATTTTGGTGTCAATGTAAGAGAGATAACGTAGTCACTATAAGTTAATATTTATGGTATCCTTACAGAATGTGTAACATTAGTGTCATAAGTTTGGGAAATAAGACATGAATGTCATTGATATAGCTAAACTCAGTATTGGAGGTATATTTATTAGTGCCTTGCACATGAGGAGCTTTACTAAATTTAAAGGAGAATGAAGAAATGAAAAAAATGCAAATGATGGTGGTTGTCTAGATTCATTGTTTGTAAACTGAAATAAAGGAAAAAGACATTTGGGAGGCTGAGGCAGGCAGATCGCTTGAGACTGGAGGAGTTTGAGACCAGCCTGAGCAACATGGCAAAACCCCGTCTCTACCAACAAAAATAAAAATTAGCCGGGCATGGTGGCATGTGCCTGTGGTGTCAGCGACTCCTGCGGCTGAGGTGGGAGGATCCCTCGTGCCCAGGAGGCGGAGGTTGCAGTGAGCCATGATCGTATTACTGCACTCCAGCCTGGCTGACAGAGCAAAACACTGTCTCAAAAAAAAAAAAAAAAGAAAAAAAGAAAAAGAAAAAGAAAAATATATTAATCAAAACAAAATAAAAAATTTAATCCCATACTAAGATCGCTCATAAATGCACTTTCCTTCAGTGGATATTTATTGAGTTACTGACTCATATTAGTCACTGGGCTGTGTCATAGTGATATAAAGTTGAATAGGAGGGACCAAAGATCCTACCATCTAATCAAGAGAACGACATAATACATAAATGCCATCGCTTTTTTGGGGCTAGTTTCTTCACATCCTTCAGTTCATATACGTTGGTTAGGATAATTTTGGCTGCTGTGACAAATTGACCAACAGAAAATGATAGAAGCTCAAACATAACAGAAGTGTTCTTCTCATTTATCAGGTGGAGGTGGGAGTAGATAGGGGAAAGACTTCGGTTCTATTCAGTGAGCTGAGGAGAGAGACTGATGAAAGCTCTGTCATATTCATCTTGTAACGTGTAAGGGCTCCAAACAGCCAGAAGCATGGAGCCACTTCTGTGGGCCAGGCCTGGAAGTGGTGCGTTTCCCTTTAGCTCACATTCCACCTGCTAGAACTCTGTTAAATTAAGGCCAAACCTAACTGCACAGGAGGCTGGAAATGTCATCTAGTTGAGCTGTGTGCCCAAGAAAAGGAAAAAGACTAGGATTTTGCGGTCTTTGCCCTCTTTAAAATGTCTATCATCCTCCTGAATCCAGTGCCAGTACCCCTCTGACCAGCTTCTACATAACCTTGTATTTTCACGGGGTTATTAGCATCATCACATTATTTTTACATTGTCTCCTTACATTGTCTCATTTCCCACTAGACTGTAAGCTCCATAAGGAAGACTGTCAAGCTTGCCTTCAGTTGAATTTCTAATTCTAACATAGTTCCTAGCAGAGTAGGCACTTAATAAATATTGCAGTTAAAGTTCTGATTTTCCTTTGTACATCTGTTATTCACTCTCAGCTCACTGGAATCCATTTCTATGCACTCTACTCTGTTGAAACTGCTCTTGTTAAATTACCAGTAAACCAACCAAAATGCTAAATGCAGCAAGTAGTCTCTGGTCTCCATCTTATTTGATTTGGCACTTTGGTACTCTCCTCTTCAAGGTTTACTTCTTAGTTTCTCAACTGTGTTTTCCCAGTTCTTAGATGAAGTCCTTTTATGTGAAATTGGTGGTGCAAAGAAGAGCTCTTGGGTGTTAATAGCTTGCAACCTCAAAGGTAAAGGAAGGTCTACATTTTTTTTTTTAATGGCAGGAGAGTGTGTTTACTTTATTAGAGAGGAAATGCTGGATGTTACAGGTAAGGCATGTGGAGAGAAAAACAGAAAAAGAGGCTCTGAGACAGAGTAAAAGAGGAGAATGAGACAGACAGACAGAAGAAGAAAGATACACAGAAATAGCAAGAAAGAGAGAAATAGATGACAGGTACACAATGAGGAAGAAGAAGAGAGAACACAGAGAGAGAGAGATGTAGGAACATCAAGCAGGCAGCTGAGAGACTCTCAGAGAGAAATGGAGAGATTGAAGAGACCAGAAATAATTGTTAGAGAACAATTTCGGAGGAAGCAGGATGGTACACATGGAAGTAGTTTTGAAAAGAAGCAGTAATTCTTTGTGAAACAGAAACATTGAGAAATACTATTTTTGCTTACAATAAAACATGTTTGGTATGCTGTACAATATTTCATCACTAAGTTTCTAAAATCGTCAAATAGAGATAGAAATTTGAATGGGCCAAGAAATCTTTTGACCCTTGTGCTACATAGGAAAAAGCAATTGAAAGGAAAAGTAGAAAAAATACTAGAAAAGGTCATTGGACCCAGAGTAATTTTTGTAAAATTGCCACTTTTATGCTTCGTTGTATTTTAAGGAGGATAAAACTGGTAGAAGTGCTTATCATTGATATCTTTTTTGTTTTTTTGTTTTGGTAAACATATTACCAGGTAGGGAATAGAAACTTAGACTTAGCTACTATGTCCATAGTGTGCAAATTTATCCAATTGTGTTCATACAGTTGTACTTATTTAACAGCTCACTATAAGTTTTTAACATTTGTATTCCTTTATTTTTGTCCTGAAGGCAAACATGGAGTTTCTGGATCAGTGGCAGAGTATTATTACTCAAGGCAATAATTGTATCAGTTACCCATGTCTCCTTCATTCCGTTCAGTGCAATGTTATAAAAGACAGGTGTTATCCTACACATGCAAAGGGATTTTTGCATTATCAAGAAGAAATTATGAATCTCAGAGTTTATATAAGGCCTGCTATACAGCTGCCACCTTGCTAAGAAGAGAGAGAGAAGGAGAGAGAGAGAGAGAGAGATCTAATTTTCCTAAAATAAGTATTCTCTGGGAGGAGAAAGAGAAAGTCCCTATTTTACAGTCATTTGGAATGTAAATGTATGCTCTGGGATTCACCCACTTTGAAATGAAAACAAATTTTTCTCTGGAGGTCTCTCTACACTCTTTAACTTCTAAGACTTGTCCTTTAACCAGATTCTTGCTTTGTTTGCTCAAAGAGCCCTGACAATGCAGAAATATTAAAATATCTCTATGATGTAGGTATTATTATTTACATTAATAATATAAAATTCCAGTCTTATAAAATAATATTTCTGGATTCAAATAATCTTGTAAAATTTCTATTTAAAAATATTTTAAAATAACTGTATTATAAAAACAATTGTTTTTAACAACCCCTACTTGACTGGAACACAAGATCTTTTAATGTTTTACTTAAATCAATTTATAAGTGCATGTGCTGTGGCTATATACACATACTTGTTAAGTGTGCATAAATCAAAACTACCCCCTTAAACACACCCCCAAAAAAGATATCAGTAATTTGGCACCTTTTCACAAGAATAATGCTAACTCCTCTTGTATGCATTCAAAAAGTATTTAGCAATTTAGTATGATTAATTGAAACTATGCTGTTTTCACCCTTATTCTCTAATAAGCTTAGGATCTGATAACTATTCTCCTTGGTTATCAAAAAGCATGCCAGAGGAATTTTAGCTTTTGCCCATGTGAATTTTTTTCATATAAAATATATGTCTGGAGAATTGAAAGAATGTGCATTAATAAGATGTTGTAAAAGAAAGTCATTCTTTATTTCATGTGTATTTCCTCATATGTGATGATTTCCTTGAGGTTGGGAATCACATCTATTTCATTATATTCCATTCAATTTAATACATTTTAATGAAGCACTTAATATGTTCCAGATACTGTGTTGGATGCTTGAGCTACTGTCATGAGCAAAAGAAGACATGGTCCTCACTCTCTTTCCAAGTTTTGGTCTAGTAAATAGAATCTGGTTGTGGGTATCTATATTAGAATATACTCTGAAATGTCCTAACAAAGAGACACATAGTACAGTGACTTGAACACTTCTCTCTTCTACTGAAGTCTGAGTTCCTGCATAGTTCCAGGGAATAGGACAATTCTGTTTCACAGAAACACAGGAATCCTGACAGTGTTGTTCTGTCCACGTGACCAAAGACACTAGGGTCACATTCCAGTTTATGGAAAGAGAAAAAAAGCAAGTGGAGAGCAGGCTGTCTTTCTATAAGGATATTGATATGGTTTAGCTGTGTCTCCACCCAAAATCTCATCTTGAATTATAATCCCCATAATCCCCACATGTGAAGGGTGGGACCAGATGGAGGTAATTGGATCATGGGGACATTTTCCCCTGTGCTGTTCTTGTGATAGTGATTAAGTCTCAGGAGATCTGATGGTGTTATAAGCATCTGGCATTTCCTCTGCTTGCACTCACTCCGTCCTGCCAACCTATGAAGAATGTGCCTGCTTCTCCTTTGCCTTCTGCCATGATTGTAAGTTTCCTGAGACCTCCCCAACAATGTGGAACTGCGAGTCAGCTAAACCTCTTTCCTTTATAAATTACCTAGTATCAGGTATTTCCTCATAGCGGCATGAGAATGGACTAATACAGATATAACCTAGAAGTTGAGTATTTCTCTTCTGCCCTCACCCATTGTCTTGAACCTAATCTAGCTGTGAGGAAAGCTGGGAAATATAAAGTTAGCTGAATGCCGTGTGTCTATGTAAAACTAGGGAGGTTCTTATAACCATGAGGAGGGTGGGGATGGATCTTGGGAGACCATTAGACTCTGAAATAGCAAATCTTCCATTTCTGGATCTGGTAACTGATATCCAGTCCCTCTCCTTGTTTATCTGACTTTGATGTATGGGCTTTGCTTCAAGTCAGTGTGGGTTTTATTTTTTGATCCTTCTAAATTGTGTCCCAGGCAGCTGCATTATATGGATTAGAGCCAATGGCTTCTCAAGAAATAAAACAATATAACATAATTTATATGACAAATGAATGAACTAGTGTCTTGCTAGAATGATGCAATCACCCCGTTTGTCTCCCTCACCCTGTTTTCCCAAGACCTATCACAGTGTCTTGAACATAAGAGATACTGGAAAAAAAAACCTTCATTGAATGAATGAATGATGAATGAATCCTTTAGAATGTAAATGGATGGCTGTGGGTTTCACCTGCTTTGAAAGATAAACACGTGTCTCTCTGGCAGTTTCTCTTTATTCATTCTTTAACTTCCAAGGCTTGTCCATTAACGCAGCTCCAGTTTTCTTCATTTAGCAAACCCTACGGATGCATAAACATTAGCATACCTCGCTGAGGTAGGTACTTGTTGTGGTTTGAATATGTTTTGTTTTTCCCACCAAAACTCATGTTGAAATTTGATCCCTGGTGTGTGGTTGTTGGGATGTGGGGCCTCGTGGGAAGTGTTTAGGTTTTGGCGGTGGATCCCTCATTAACGTCTTGGTGCAGTTCTTATAGTAGTGAGTGAATTTTTGCTCTTGAGAGATTGGATTAATTCTTGCAGGAATGGATCAGTTCCCAAGAAAGTGGATTGTTATAAAGCCAGGATGCCCCTCAGGTTTCCTCCTCTTTGCACATGTTCACTTTCCCTTTGATGGTCTCTGCCATGTTGTGACACAGCACAAAACCCTTGCCACAAGCCAGGGCCATGCCCTGGAACTTCTCAGCCTGCAGAACCATCAGCTAAATAAACTTTTCAATTACCCAGTCTCAGATGTTCTATTATAGCAACACAAAATGGACTAAGATAGGACTGTCATACATATTAGTAATGTAAAATTCTAGCCTTTAGCACATAAACTTATAGGCTACATTTTAGATTTAGCCTATACATTTTCTCAATGTGCATTTTTAAAAGTGTATTCTCTATCAATAAATTCTACAGAGCTTTGTTTTCTCCCATAGACTCTGTAAAATATCCAGGTCTATACTATTGTTATCCCAGGTATGGTTTTTCTTTCTGTTTTAAGATGCTATAGCGCAATGTTAATTTCTCTTTCTTGCATTCTATAACTGATATTCGTTGCTATAATAAGAGAATGGTGTCTTAAACTTCTTCTGGCTAGAAAGAGTAAGCTACCAGTGGTGTAGAAACTGAAGACAGAATACTCCCCCACACTGAATAAAGATGTGGACTTCATGACACAATTTCCTCAGGTTAAAAAAGCTCAGGGGGTTATCTTGGGTCACTACATTTGATGCATTTGCTGTAGCTCTTTGTGTCTTGTTCAGCAGTTAACTCTCTCATGTTCACCATAGGACTATCGTTTTAATATTTTTTGTAAGATACCAGTATCATGTTTTTGTAAACTATATCCTTTCTATAAGGTAATAAATCATTCTGAGCTTGACTTGTATGTTGTGGTGTGGGTGAACTCTTTAGAACATGGTACAAGTCGTTTTAGAACCTAAGTCACAAATAAGCTGAATGACTTTGAACAAGTTAATTGTATTTTTAGGCCTTAATTTCCTCATGTCTAAATAAAATGAGGGTATTGGGTATTGGTTCAATGATTAATGGTCTTTCTAGCTAAAAATTCAGTCTTGATATATAGATTACTTGCTATTTAGAGAAATGCACAGTTTGTGTTTCCGTCCTTTTTGAAAATTGCTGTTGACAAACACAGTGCTTTTGACACTTTGCAAAGTATTTATTGTGCATCTGGGAAGAAACTGAACTTCGGAGCCTGGGAAGTAATTACTAAGTCTCTAGCAGCCAATAGTTGTGTGTGTGTGTGTGTGTATTTGTGCACACCTGCCTGTGCATACACATGTATGTGTAAATTGTAGCTGGTTGGAATCAGAATGCACACATAAATTTCCTTTAATTTGAATGACAAAGATAATATGTAATTATTACTACTAAAAGTAATATTTTTTCATTTTCCTAACTTCTTATGATTTGGAAATTTTGAAATAACTGAATGTTGTTATCAGCTTACACATCAAGTACAAGTAACAGACTGGAAAAAGTATGTGTGGTGTGTGGCAATATGATAATGAAATAGAGGGCAGGGGTGGAGACTTTAATGTAGTTTTGCAAAATCTGATTATTAATTGCTATTAATGGAGTTTGAGTTAGACATTTTCAATTTTTCAGAGAAATTTTCAATTTCTCTGGCTGGCTAAATTAGTGGTCTATAAATATATAATGTAGTTATCACACTTCTAGTTTCCTTGAAAATATACATAGGAAGGGAATGGTTAATGAAATTAGAGCTACAGATACTTAATTTGGAGAGAGATTGGCTCTTCAGGGAGATGAAAGATATCTTCAAATATTTGAAGTCACAAGTGTCAATAAATGTGTACACTTAGCTTGACTCCAGAGCACATTCACAGAATTAATAGGACTTAGATTTTGGCTCAATGTAAGAAAATAATTTTATCAGAGTGAAAGCTATTCATCATGGGTTGTCTTCCTTGTGAAGGTGTAAGCAGTTGGTGACTGATAGTTTGCATGCAAAAGATGGCCAGATGAACATTTCTTAGGAATATTGTACTTTACATAGAATTTCTTCATTTGGTGAAATGTTGGATTAAATAAAATCTTAAATTTTCATCCCATTCTAAGATTACATATTTTTTTGTTACCTGAGAATCATTATTTATGAACTACCAATGCTTTTAAGCAAAGAATCTCTAGCCACAATGTGTCTGAGGTACTTTGATGTTCAGATTTGGAATGGGTTATCTCCTCAACTTATTTACCACATGGTCAGTAAGGACTGACTTAATCTCAGTTGGAGCCACCAGCAAGATGTCTGGCTCAACACCCAAAGTCTGAGCCAAAAGTTCTGGCTAAGTGTGATAGATTCATATATGTTAATACCCACAAAAAGAGTTTTTTGGAGTTCAAATTCTCTTCTAAACATAAAACTGTAGACACATTTCTTTGAGAAAGGTCAAGTAGTTTAGTTCTAGCTCTTGGTCATACCCTGTAAACTGTTTTGGCTGTAGGCATTAAAAATTTTTATGTTGCAGACAGGAAAATTTGTATTATGATTGCACATGAAGCTTATAAAATTTTGGAGCTCCCTCTCTAAGAAAAATCACAAATACAAAATTAAGAATGAAAGTGAATTATTTACTTAGAATAAATACATTACAACAAATCACAAATTGTAAAAAAGCTGATAAATACCACAGAATCATACAATCTAAAAAGATAATACTTTATTTTTCAGCTCTCTGATATAATACCCTTTTTACTGTATACTTTTGGCTGCATACTCTTTTAATATGTCTCCACATGAAGATGATTTTGTAATATCATTATCTGTAGAGAAAACAGAAATTCAGTATCTTCCACACTATGATCAGTTAAAACATGTCTTTTGTTATTGATAGTTTGGAAAATATTTTTTTCAGTTTCACAATTCATTACTGATAATGTCATATACATGTTTAGAATTGTCAAATTTGAGAAAAACCTTTCCTAGTTTCTTTTATATATAGGCTATCATATTTGAAAAAGTCTACAGATTACTTTCTACCTTTGTACATTTCAAACTTTGTTTCTCCATCACTACCTACATATGATGTACTTGTATTATCAGGCACTGTTCATATTGTGATATAACTTCTGGCCCTGCTCCTTCCTGTCATAAGACTGGGCACCAGGTAGGTAGGCCCACTGGTAGCAGTATTCTTAGAAATCATATCTACACTGCAAAAAGTTGCAATAATTTAAATATGTAAGTGACTGTGAAACATATAATAATCCACTGTACCAAACAAATGTATTCCCAACTTAATTTCCCCTTAGACAAATGTCAAAACATCTGTAGACACTCTAATTCTGCCAGATACAATGGCCATTTATAAGGAAAGCTGGAATACAAAGAGACAGTGAAAATTTAAATGGAAACAGCATATGACTTACTCTACTAAACCTTGTATTAGCGGTCTCCAACCTTTTTGGCACCAGGGACCGATTTCGTGGAAGACAATTTTTCCATGGACCTTGGGCTTGTGGGGTGGTTTTGGGATGATTCAAGCACATTACATTTATTGTGCACTTTATTTCTATCATTATTACATTGTAATATATAATGACATAATAATACAACTCATCGTAAGGTAGAATCAGTGGGAGCCCTGAACTTGTTTTCCTGCAGCTAGATGGTCCCATCTAGGGTTATAGGAGACAGTGACAGATCATCAGATGTTAGATCCTCATAAGGAGTGTGCAACCTAGATCCCTCATATGCGCAGTTCACGATAGGGTGCACGCTCCTATTAGAATCTAATGCTGACAATGATTTCACAGGGGACAGAGCTCAGGTTGTAATGTGAGTCATGGCGAGTGGCTGTAAATACATTTGAAGCTTTGCTTGCTCACCCACAGCTCACCTCCTACTGTGTGGCCCAGTTGGGGACCCTTGCCTTATATAATTTTAAGTTAAAGGAATTGGAGTAAAACTTAAGATCAGAAAATATTAGAGGTAAATTTTTATTAACTTCATGACAAAAATCAGTTGGACTTAGCCTTAAAAATGCATTTTATAACTATCATAGTCAATGTATAGTTTCAAAGGTGCATGACCTGTTATTCCTCAATAAGGTAAATATATTTGGTTATATGCATTTCCCAACACAAAAAAATGTGTTCAGTTTGAGTTTTATTTTCAACAGTCGACAAAGGGCAACATAAAATCATTAGAGGAATAACTACTATACTACTCAATGTTTTAACTCAACATATATCGGTAATAAAGTTACAGAAGAATTATATCCAAGTTTCATACATGTATCAATGATTAAATAATTAGGTTATTAACTCATCGAGACCTTTATGAACTAGGTTATTAACTCATCGAGACCTTTATGAACTAAGAATTATATCCAAGTTTCATATATGTATGAATAATTAAATAAGTAAGTTATTAACTCATTGAGATCTTTATTAACTCATTTAGACTTTATGGACTAGGACCAGCAGTATATCGTCTACTGACTAGAAGCAGAAAATAGATGAGATAACCCTTGGAGTTAAGTTCCAGTTTCGTATTCCTTTAAGTTCATATTTGATAATCTTTTCTGATCTGGTACATTTCAATTTATTTCATAGCTTTTATCAAACCTTTTGGCTGTGTTTTCTCAGTGTTTCAGAGTCCTATTTCATAATGTAAATGTAGCATTTTGATAGTCCATGTTAGCTCATCCATATAAAATGCTATTTGCATCATCTCATAAATAACATGATTTTAAAATATTTAGTGTAAAGAAGAACACTTTTTAATGTTAACATTTTACATTACTTACTGGCCTATAAACAGGATTTATGCTGAAACAATTGACTAATTGCGTTCTTGGCACAACATGCTGCCAGTAATTCAATCAGAGTCGTAAAGCCTCTTTTTTTTCTTTTTATTTTCTACCTTGAAACTGTAATAAAGCTATAGTTTATGATAAAAACTGGGGGAGAATTATAGTTCTTGTTGTAAAAGTACAGCAATTAGTCCAGATGCTAGGATAAATCCCTAGCTAAGGAGGTCCATTCCTAACTGTGCTTTTCAGAACTGATAGATTAGTCTCGAAATGCAGTTTGGGTTTTATTAAATCCTCAAGTTCAATCCCACATTCTGCAGTGATAATTCTTCATGTTTATTATTTTCTCTACTCCTCTTAAACACTTAAACTATCTATATGCCTGTTAGCTAGATAATAAAAACAAAACAGGCAAAAACACCCACTAGGTCTTGTTTGTGCATGTTTTTCATCTATCAAAATGAAAGTAAGTTAACCATCTCAATTCCTTGAAATTTTTTGTTTCTAGAAAAAGTGAAACATTTGATTTGATATTAGCACCTTATTTTCAGTAATTCTCCAACCACACTGGAATATGCAGTCTACAATCTGCCATAATTTATCTATCCGTGACTACCCTCATGTACTCATTTCCCTCCTTATACTGCTTAGATCTTGTGCCTTATGTTATGATCTATCTTCCCCTCTTTCTTCTTGGCAAAACTAAAATACTTGTTCAGTCCAGCTCCTCAGCACTAGAATCTGTGAACAAGCCTGGAGAAAAACATTCAGATTGTATGGTCTCTTCTAAATTTAATACTGGTAGGAATGACTGAGCATTTATCACTGTTCAGGATCTCCAGCCCATTTACATTCCTACTGCCCTAAGTGACAATTTCATTCCTTCACCTCTTCCTCAAAACCGCAACATCTTTTCCCCATCCTGTCTCTTTTCTGAAAATCTTGCTTCTCATTTCACGGCAAAACTAAAGTCTATCAGAAATGAATATCCATAAGCTCTTGCCTCCCACCACATTTACCATGGACTAACATCTGAATCCCGTTAATCTACTTTCCCTGCTGATGCTATGCACAAAGTATTTTATCGTATGTAAGCCAATCTTGCTCTTGCGACTAGACCTTTGGTCATTTCTAGACCACATTTCATTTGGTCACCTCAAGAACATTTATCTAGCAATTATTCTCTTTGTCATTCTCTATATTTCCTTAAAATAAGACCTTTCCATCAGCATCTAGTATTTTCTCCTTTTGACCTAATTATTTGCTTAGTTTGAATCTATCTTATATTCCTCAATATGGTATAGTTCTTTGAGTGCAAGAAACTTCTACTTTGCTTGATCATCAAGTTTTTGCTTGACTATAACACATGACATGGTTTATTAACATTTAAATTTAACCTCATATGAAGTTTTTTATATTATCTAAATAAAAATATCCAATAAGTAAAAAAGGAGACATGCTAGAAGATCAGTAAATTTTTGTTGAGTGAATGAAGAGATAGCTCACAACAACTTGAAATGAACTTGATTGTCAAAAGTGGGTATCAGCTCAAATTAAAAAGAAATGCTACAATATAATTTCATTTCCCTGTAGCACTTAGTCAAAAGAAAAAGAGATATTATTTTTGTAATCCCAGAAGACACAAAACTTAAGTATTCAAACGGTTTCACATATGCAGCAGTCATTGAATCTATGCATGTGCACACATTCATACGCACGTTTTCATTTTTGCCAATAGCCCAGAAAGAATATTGGTGAGAAGAGGATTTTCGTAATTGTTAAAGTGAGTCTTGCAGATTCTGATGTATCTCCAAACTTAAGCTGCATCACAGAAGAAAGCATAGATGAATCTCTTTTCTATTTCTATTTTTGAACTTATTAGTGTTTGCTGCCTCATGTTCCCAAACTGAGCACACACAAAACCACAAAAGCAGGATGCACTGGGGAGGGCTGTTAAAACTAGCTGGTCAGAAAATCCATTTGGGGTCAGTAAACTGGTTGCTAATGACACCAACCAACAGGAAAAAGGTAGAGAGTACAAGAGCAGGACATGCATTTAGGAGTAAAATCAATACTCGTATTTGATTGGTGTGATACTTTTTAGGTAATTGTGCAAAGAAATCCCAATATATAGTCTCAAAGTGCCAATCTTCAATCTTGGTTTAAAATACTTACAGAAATATTAATGGGTTATGTGAGAAGACTACTATATGGACCAAACCTTGTCCGGACAATCTTCATGTTTATTTAAAACAAAAACCAGCTAACAATTGCAGAATTTGTTAGCCTTTTATCTGGTTTTACTACGTTTCTCAAACACATTGGTTTTATCAAAAATAATTTTGTGACTTTTATATGCTTTTGGCTTTAGTATTTTCTGGAAGCTCAATTTTTATTTCTTTTACAAGTACAAGGATGCTTATGTAAAGTTTCAATAAGAGAAAATTCTACCATGCACTAATTGTTTTGTGAGCACATTATTTAACCACCATGGGATTCAGTTTCCTTATCTCTACTGGTTTGCCAAATGTCTGTAAAAAATACAGCAAGTTAATGTTAATATCTGTCCAGAAAGTAAGTCTAACTTCTAGTTATTAACATGAAATTATTTTTCTATCATCAACTCATTCAATTATCTAAATAAATATTATTTAACTCTTTGTTGACAAAGTGAATAAATGAACAAATTAACTGTAAAATTAGAATCAGAAAGGCATATAGGAATTTTCTTGTTTACACTATTCATTATAATGAGAATGATACTGCCATCGTAGTGGAATAGCTTGCAAATATTTAGTTTTTGCTTTAATAATAAGGAAAATTTAAAATGTTGAAAATTCTAATAACCTTAGAAAACCAAAGGAAAATTAATAGTTGTCATGCATCACAGCAAGTGATGTCAGTTATATCTTAATTTTTCCAATATGTGTTGTGCTCCTATATATTTATAATAAAATATTTACTTCTTATTGCTAAATAATTTCAAACGTATGGAAAAATAGCAAACATAGTAAAAAGTACTACAATAAGATTATGATTGTATTAGTCCGTTCTCATGCTGTTAAAAAAGTCATACCCAAGACTTGGTAACTTATAAAGGAAAGAGATTTAATTGGCTCACCGCTCAGGATGGCTGGGGAGGCCTCAGGAAAATTACAATCATGGCAGAAGGGGAAGCAAACATGTCCTTCTTCACATGGTGGCAGAAAGGAGAAGAATAAGAGACCAACGAAGGGGAAGCCCCTTATAAAACCATCAGATCTCATGAGAACTAACTCACTATCATGAGAACAGGATAGGGGAAACCGCCCCATGATTAAATTACCTCCATCTGGTCCCTCTCAGGACATGTGGGGATTATGGGAACTACAATTCAAGATGAGATTTGGGTGGGGACACAGCCAAACCATATCAATAGTAATACTTACTTCATATGGTTTTAGTGAGAATCAAGTTACTCATGTATGTAAAGTATTAAGAACTTTAGAAACAAATGAGTTGGGAGCAAAAGTGCTTAGAACTAAACAATATTATTCATTATTATTAAGTGTTGATTTTGTCACTTGAACAACAAGAGTGCCTATCTTATAGGACTATTGGATGCATAAAACTTAGACACCCATGGTTTTTCCAGTCTAAGCTAATGACAGCCTGTGCTATATATATAATAAAAATTTCTGAAAGAAATCTAATTCCAGTGCCTAAGACTATTTGAGTAACACTACAATAAAATAAAAAATCCCTACATGTAGTTTTTTAAGACCTAGAATCAACAATTATATCTAGTCTTTACATTTTAGGCTTCCCTAAGTTTCACATTGATAGTGATCAATGTGAGGGTAAGTTTAGTTGATCTCTGCTAAAATGAATGCAGCAAATTATTTGATATTTGGAAAATATTTACTGGTGGAAGAAAATGCAGTTACCTTGCCATTATATAGAATAAGTTATATAATAAAATTTTGGTAAAAAGAACAGAATCTATTTGTTAATCTCACACTTTTCAAACTGGAGTCTTTGTGCCTCAGGGTGAGGGCCAGGCAGGGAAGTTGCAGGTACAATGTGCCAGGAGTAGTAAAAGCCACAGGAGAAATGTGGCAAGCCTTCCTGAAATCCAAATTTTAGAAGATGAAGTGTTATGGGGAAATGAGATTTTATATTAAAACAAACATATCCTAATTATATATATATTTAATTCCATATATATGGAATTAAAATACACATTTTTTCAGAATTTTAAAGTATGAAAAATAGTTCAAGCCTATTTGAGTCATGCTCATAGAAATCTAAGGACTATATATTCACTCTCCTCTGATGTTAGGAGTACATCAATCGTCAATTAGTTTACTTGTGTAACAATTATTTACTTAAGGCTAACTATATGCCAGACACTGTACTATGCTCTCAATGCAAAAGTGAGCAATATAGATGTGGTCCCTGCCCTTATGGGGCTTACAGTCAAGTAGTAGGATGCTTTTTTTTTTTTTTTAATTAAGCTAACTTAATTCTCCTAACAACTTTATGAGGTGAATTCTATTAGTTATTTTATTCCTGTTGTGTTACTTAAGACATAACAGTGCTTTAAATACAACAAGCAGGATTCTCAAACACAAAATAATGTGCAGGGATAGTCTAATTTAGATGATATTTTATGAGGATGATGAAGTATGGATTGGAGGAAAGCAAGGTTTAAGGCAGAGACCATATAAGGGGCAGTTTCTAGTGTAACACATGGTGATGGAAATAGAATTAGAGTGAAGTGAATCAATTTGAAAATATACACTGGAGGTACAAATAGGCCTTGGATATGGGGAAATCATGGATTGGATATGGGGAAATCAGATGAGGAAAATAAAAACGACTTCCCGGCTGGGCTCACGCTTGTAATCCCAGCACTTTGGGAGGCCGAGGCGGACGGATCACGAGGTCAGGAGATGGAGACCATGGTGAAACCCCGTCTCTACTAAAAAATACAAAAAATTAGCTGGGCGTGGTGGCGGGCGCCTGTAGTCCCAGCTACTCGGAGAGGCTGAGGCAGGAGAATGGTGTGAACCCGGGAGGCGGAGCTTGCAGTGAGCGGAGATTGCGCCACTGCACTCCAGCCTGGGCGACAGAGCGAGACTCCGTCTCAAAAAAAAAAAAAAAAAAAAAAAATGACTTCCCAACTTGAGCAAATGCGTATTTGAACAATAGATTGGAGGAGGGTGATTTAAGGTTAAAGAGAAATCAGTTTGGGCCATACAAATTTTAAGATATTTCGAAGACGTCCAATTAGAGGTGTTTAGTTGTATATATAAATATGTATACTTATACAGTTGTATACAATACAGTATGTTAGGACCTTTGGGAAAAATATCTTAGCTAGAGATAAAATCTTGGCATCTTGAGTAACACAGCATTAAGTTAATATATGCTAGCTTAGATTATTTAAACTTGTGTCCTTTATTTTATCCAGTGCCCCTTTTCTAACATATTTAAAGCTTTGGAAATAAACATTTGGCAATAGTGAATATAATTTCATGCAACAAACATGTAGGGGATACAGAGCTAAGTCTTTCAGGATTTCAGCCATTAAGTAGCACAACTTTGAGGATAGATAAAAATGTGATAAAACATAATAGATGACAAGTATATCATAATTATGATACAAATAAACTGCTGCAAATGTAGGATACAATTTATAAATGTCAGCCTGGATAGTGATTGAGTATGGGAAGTAAAACGAGGAAAGATAAAGAGTAGACAAAGAAGGGCAGAGCAGTAACAAAGGAAAGAAGTCCAGGGGCCTACAAAATAGCTAAAATACATTTTCCAGAGGCAAGAGATGTTAGGAGTCATGCATAGTTGGCAGCGCTGCATCAGTTGTCAGACTAGTGGAGGAGAATCATAAAGTTGTGGAGGACACTGTGCTGGGGCAGGCTTTAAGGAAGGAAAAGTAGGCCCATGGGCTGGGCAATGAAGTTTATTTCTATCGTAATTATATGTCCTGCATGTAGGAATCATTTCTAATTCCTGTGGGTCACTTAATGAATCTCATCAATTTTACAGGTCTCAAGAAATAGCACCAACCTATGAGCCAAAGGAGCCATCTTAATGTCTTTAGGTCATTAATTTTAGACATAGCATGTTCTTTACTACAAGGCTACTTTGAGAGTCACTGTGTCACTGTTGGGCTTCTGACATAAATAAAGTTAACATAATATACCTAATAAACTCTCTCACTCCTTAGCTAACTCTGACATCATCCAGACACTAATGCTCATCCAAGTTGCCATGTAGATTTATAAGAAGAATCTTGTTAAGATAAAATAACTAAACATAAATCATACTTTAAATTTCATTGCCATGAAACGGCCAAAGGTAGGAATGTAGCAGTAACCCTGGAAGAGCAGTTCCTTGGTTCTGACTCTTTTGTCTTGGGGGAGTGACATATAAAAGCCCCTTCAACCAGAAGCACAGTGCCCTTGAGCAGCAAGGGAGCATATCATTTATATCTAAAAGGGAATATTTTGTCAATGAAAGTACATGCTAAAATATATTATATTGATGGTCGTAAAAATAGTGTTATTAGAAATTGTTTTAAACAAACATTTTTGAAAATGAAAATAAAAATACAGTTAATATTTTATAACTTATGTGAATTGCCTAATTTTTTTTTTTTTAATGAGAATAATAATTACTGTGGTACATCTCATGCATATTAATCTGCTGAAATTTCTGGTATTTTTCTGAAGTCAACTTTTTAATATGAATTTATTATTAAGTTTTAATGAAACTTCTGGGAATCTTTAAAATTGCTTGTTATGGTTAATAAATTTGAAATATTGACACATTTAATATATATAACAGTATTTTTATTTGAAAAATGTTCTCAAAAGGGGCTTAGGTATCTTCTAAGAACAAATTTTGCTAAATTGAAAATATTGTTTTTATTAATTGAAAATATTCTTAATTCTAATGTATTTTTGTATTGTAATGTAAAAGTATTTGAGTCCAAGGTTTTTCACAGACACTGAATTTTCCCCCCTTCATTTAGTGTTCCATTATCCAAGAAATAATTTCATAATACCACACTTGCCAAATAGATTGCCTAAATTTATGGCTGTTTTAATGGTTTGCCAAATTTAGATGCAGAAAAATTATAGGCCTTTAAAATCATATTTCAATCCTGCACAGAATATAAATATTTAGAAATTAGAAATTACACCAGGTCCCACATAGAATATAAATAGATCATAAATCAGAACTTTATTGAAAGACTGTTCTCACAAATTAAGATATTCTAAAGTATAATTATGGAATTTCAAAATTAAATCTTATCCTCTCTTTGAGAATGCATTATTTCATTTGATTTGTTCAGTTAATTTCTTGCTTTAGTCCATTTCAGCACATTCTTGTGGGCTTCAAGTTGCAAGTTTTATTTATAATAATAGTTATTCCTTAAAAGTTTCAAGAGCTGAATACTGGGATGCTCCATTTATGAAATACTATGATTAAACATTTCCAAGTAATTTTGCAAAAAAAAAAGCACCCAAAGTTTAGAGGACTTATGTATAAAAAGTTATTTTTCAATAGTAAGTATGAGAAATGCCAAGAAAATATGCCGATTGCTATGTTAAAGTATTTTCATTTTTTTAATTTAGTATCAGCTTTGGCTCCAAAATTTTGTAATGAAGTGATTCTAATTATAAAAATATTTATAAATCTTGTCACCTTTATCTTCTATTTTGATTTGTAGAATATTGCAATTTATTTGGACCCAATGTGAATTATATTTGCACCACAACAAATTCAGAGTCCATTTCTACTCCATAGATTTCTTATTGTGATAAGATTACTGTTTTTAGTGTAATTATGTTCAGCAAAAATTTTGTGTGTTATCACTGAAAAAATAAGTAACCTATCTTCAATGTCAACATTTTTAACTAAAATTGTTATACTTTTTACACTACTGTCAGATTTTAAACTTTGATAGAATGACCTTCCATAGCTTTATTTTGAGTCATTGAATTGGATTAAAAAAATCAAACTAGTATTGAAATATATTAATTTTATGTTTGAGGCATATGATAAAATGAAATAAAGTAGCCATAACTTAAATGTTTATAAGATTGTTTTCTGCTAACAGAGGCAGCACATTAACAACTGTTGCTTAACTTATGGTACATATATTTAAGAACTTGGGAGTTGAATAGAATGAACAGCATGCTCTCTGTCATTCTTAGATTGTTTTGTTCTGACTGACATGACCTAAAAGTAAGTAGATGTGAAAGAAGGTCATTATGGAACTTACTGGTAATTTATTTGCAGAATTAAATGAAAATAATAGTGATAAATAAGGGAACGCATATTGATTGCAATCCAATCTCTTACATCTTCCTGCATCCATGCTTTTCGGTAGTGCCCTCTCATGCTGACACTTGGTTATGTCACTTGCTTAGACCAGTGGGGTTGTAGCAATGTTGATGTAAGCAAGGTCTTGAAAAAATCTTCACATGATTAATACAGCCATTATGGAAGACAGTATGCAGTTCCTCAAAAAACTAAAACTACAACTTCCATATGATCCAGCAATCCTACTTCTGAGTATAAATCCAAAGGAAATGAAGTCAGTATGTCAAAGAGATAGCTGCACTCCCATGTTCATTGCAGCATTATTCACAATAGCCAAGAAAAGGAATCAATCTAAGTGTTCATCAACAGATGAATGAATAAAGAAAATATGACATATATACACAATAAGGTAATAATCAGACTTTAAAAAGAAGAAAACCCTGTTATGTGTGACAACATGAATAACCTGGAGGACTTTATGTTAAGGAAAATAAACCAGACACAGAAAGACAAATACTGTATGACCTCAGTTATACGAGGGGGCTTCAAAAGGTCATGGAAAGTGTGTATTATGAAAAAGTTATGCATGGATTTCATGGTTTTTTGCACCAGAATAAACTTGTAGTACCTTGTTATAACACATATGAACAGGATCTAATTTGAGGCACTAAAAAGAATAAGACATCAGTTTCAAAAGAGCACCTATCAGAACCACATACATTCTGCAAAAATTGAAGCAAGAACAAACACCAAATTTATAGTGAAACTTAGGTAGAAAAATGAAGACATCATTGATGCTTTACAAAGTTATGGGGATGATGCTCCAAATAAATCAGGAGTTTACAAATGGACAATGAAACAATGTTGAAGATGAAGCCCACAGAGGCAGACCATCCCATCAATTTTCAAGGAAAAAAATTAATCTTATTTATTCCCTAATTGAAGAGGACTGACAATAACAGAAACGAAAGCCAACACTATAAACATCTCAATTGTGTCAGCTTACACAATTCTGACTGAAAAATTAAAGTTGAGCAAACTTTCCACTCAATGGGTGCCAAAAATGTTACTTCCAGAACAGTTGCAGATGAAAGAGAGCAGAGCTTTCAATGGAAATCTTAAACAAGTGGGATCAAGACCCTGAAGCATTTCTTCAAAGAATTGTAACAGGAGATGAAACACGGCTTTATCAATATGATCCTGAAGACGAAGCACAATCACAGCAATGGCTACCAAGAGGTGGAAGTGGTCCAGTTAAAGCAAAAGTGAACTGGTCAAAAGCAGAGGTCATGGCAACAGTTTTTGGGGATGCTCAAGGAATTTTGCTTGTTGACTTTCTGGAGAGCCAAAAGATAATACTATCTGCTTATTATGAGAGTGTTTTGAGATAGTTAGCCAAAGCATTGGCAGATAAATACCTGGGAAAATTCACCAGAAAGTCTTTTTCTACCATGACAATGCTCCTGCTCATTCCTCTCAGCAAACAGGGGCAATTTTAGGCATCCACCTTATAGTCCTCATTTGGCTCTTTCTGACTTTTTAAATTTTCTAATCTTAGAAAATGTTTAAAGGCACCCATTTTCTCAGTTAATAATGCCCCCCCCCAAAAAAGAAGACTGTATTAACATGATTAAACTCCCAAGGCCCTGAGTTCTTTAGGGATGAACTAAATGGCAGGATTGTTGCTTACAAAAGTGTCTTGAACTTGATGGAGCTTATGTTGAGATGTAAAGTTTGGAGAAGTAGAGAATAGAATGGTGGTTACCAGTGGCTGAAGGCCAAAAGCAGGGGAGACTGGAGAGATGTTTGTCAAAGCACACAAAATTAGACAGTTTGACAGGAGGTATAAGTTCAAGACATCTATTGTACAACATAATGACTGGAGTTCATAAGAATATATTGTATACTTACAAATTATTTAGGGAGATTTGTGTTCTCAATCCAAAAAAATCTGAGTATGAGAGGTAATGTATATGTTAATTAGCTTGAGTTAGCAGTTCTGCAATGTATACATATATCAAAATATGATGGTTTATACCACAAATATATTACAATTTTTGTCAATTAAAAATATATTTTGTAATCCTCACAAAAATGAAAATAAGCAAAATTAATTTAGAAGAACAGTAATTTGATCTAAATGAAAAGTTATGATTCAGAGTAATCTGCAAATATATCTTTTGTGTCTCCCCAAAATTCATACACTGAAAATCTCCAATGTGATATTGTTAGAAAGTGGCATCTTAGGGAGGTGATTAGGTCATGAGGATTTGCCCTCATGAATGATATTAGTGCCCTTATAAAAGAGACCCCAAGAAGCTAGTTATCCCCTCTGCCATGTAAGAACACAACAAGATGGTGCCTTCTATGAGGAACAAGCCCTCACCAGTCACCAAATCTGGCTGTGTCTTGATCTTGTACTTCCCAGACTCAAGAATTGTGAGAAATAGATGTCTGCTGTTTATAAGCTGCCCATTCTCAGATGTTTTGTTATAGCAGCCCAAATAGACTAAGACATAGCTGCGTGTGTTAAATCATTGTATGTAGGCACAGCCTTCTTACAATGATTACTAACTTTGAAATAGATGCTGATGGACCTTTAGGAGAACTTTTTCTGGTTTTCATTTGGTTGTGACCAAGAAAATGTAAGAAATAGAAATTTATTATACAGTACTTTAATTGAATATGTAGTTTTAATTTTATTTCTGTCGGAAGGGTTTTATTGCAAAGTTAGAAAATATTTACTAAACACTAAAAAGTAAATAATTATAGATTTATACCACAGAGTAAATGGCAAAATCAGTGTAGCAAGGCTGTCTGACTACTCCCTGTATGCCTTATAGCAGGGCTGGCCAGTCTAATTTCCCAAATTTTCAGCTTACCCTATCAATTGGCAGCCTGGCAGTTTTGTGAATTTTGTATACTAAAACATCGACCAGATAAATATATGAATGGTTCATTGAATGTTCAGTAAAAGAGCAGAATGGGCATGAGACAATTTGTCACAAAGATCAAAGAAGAGAAACTGAGACAGTCTGTGTGCATTCCAGCACCTACCATTCTATTGAGATGAAGTTAATATTTCTCCAAGAGTCTTCAGTTTCTTCTCCAATGTCACCATGCCTATTTCCAGAAATTGCCTTGTGTCTAGAGCAGCCCTCTTCTTTCCATTCATCTATTTTCTGTGGTGATGAGCTGCTGAGCTGGTCCCATGTTTTTGATTAAGGTGAATAATCTTTGTGTGGTCTTCCCCGTCTTTAGTTTGCTGACAGGTTGTAAAGTACTAGTTCAGTTTCTAGTGTTCTAAGAAGTTCCTGCTTTTGATACTGTCTTTGAAGGATTGGCTGTGAGACCCACTTGCTGCCTTTGCTTCAATTCAGTGTCTATCAAGCACAAAGTGGATTGGAATGAAAACTCTATAATTAGGCTTGGTCATCTAGGTTAGTTGGTTACATAGGTGAAATGGCTTTTCTTGATGTTGAGCTTGTAGTCTAGCCATGTTTATCCATAACTGGACCTGCCTTTTGCCTAGAGAAGTATCCAGGTGAACTCCAGAGTATATTGCTGTACTTAGCCTTGAGTTACTGCTTTCCAAACACTGTATTCTCCAGAAAGCACACTTTGAGATGGTGATTTCATGCAAGAGATTTATTAGGAAGTATTTTGGGGGCCAACATCTGTGGAAAAAGAAAATAGAGACAAGTTCAGCTGCAATAGAATCTCAGTAGAAGCTTCTGCTGACCCTATTGGGAGTTCTGAAGAGGTAATGAGCCTTACCAGCTGTCCTGAATTGGGCTGAAGTGGCCAGGCTTTTATAACCCCGTGTTCATCAGTGATTGATTGAAGGCTACCTATGAAGAGTGTGTAGGCTAGGTTAGGCAGCTTTTGTCAGCTGAGGTCATCCCCAAAGGGGGCTAAGAGCTGAGAGGCTGCCTGCTGGCAGCACACCTAGCATCTGACATAATAAGCCCTCTATTCCTGATAGGGAATCTTCATGCATCACAGCACCTACACCATTGCTCTTGGATACATTAACAGAGTTCTCCTATTATTGGCTTTTTTTTTTTTTTTTTTTTTTTTGAGATGGAGTCTTGCTCTGTCACCCAGGCTGGAATGCAGTGGCTCACTGCAACCTCTGCCTGCTGGATTCCAGCAATTCTGCCTCAGCCTCTGAGTAGCTGGGATTGCAGGTGCATACTACCATGCCTGGCTAATTTTTGTATTTTTAGTAGAGAAGGGGTTTCACCATGTTGGCCAGGCTAATCTCAAACTCCTGACCTCATGATCCACCTCAGCCTCCCAAAGTGCTGGGATTACAGGCGTGAGCCACCTCGCCCGGCCTTGTTGGCTTTTTATTCCCAAAGAACAAATTTGCAGAAAATTGAAGGCAAAAGTGAGTAGGGCCCTCAAAAATCACAGTGCATCTCTGAAATCTAGATAAGCCTACTTTTATACTTTGTTATATGATATAATGAATATCTTTATTACTTAAGTTATTATTATTCAGAATTCTGTTACTTGTAATTGAAAGTATTCTCAACAAATATAACCAAACTTGTACAGCCAAACCATTCAATGACAAAATAATTAACCAAAAAATCAACTGTTGACTTTTGATAGAAAAACTAAAGAAAGCCTCTGTGAGGAGATAATATTTGGGCTGAAATCTGAATCACAAATGGGGTTAGCCAAGTGAGGATGAAAGAAGAGCATTCCTGTTAGGAGGAACAATTGCAGAATCCTGAGGCAGAAATGAATTTGGCAGGTTCAAAAACATGATTCTTATTTAAGAATTTGGTTTGGCAGGTTCAAAAACATGATTCTTATTTAAGAATTTGGTTTGCCAGGCTATGATTTAAGATGTTTCAGATGCTCCAGTAATGCTTAGGGATTTCCCCCTCAAATATTTAATATGATTACAAACATTTTAAATATAAAGGGAAAGAGGAACAAGAAAAATTATCAAATAAATGGTTATGACTTAGGAAGAAGAACATTTGTGTAAGAGGTTGTCTGCAATTGTCAGAAGAAAAAAATACCTGATAAATATATTGAGAACAAGATTTGCCTTCAGAGATGTGTGTGTGTGTGTGTGTTTGTGTGTGTGTATGTGTATTTATATAAATATATGCAAGGAGGTAAACATAGCTTTATAGCATCATCAAGCTGAATTAAATGACAGGAGCATAACAGCAGAAAGCTCCATCACTCTTTTAGGAATAAACCTGGTAGAAGTGGAGGTGTGTTAGTACTGTATGCCAAGAAGTTGCTGGAAAATCTTCAGCAATGTGGCTGGAGAATTGTTGGAAAAATCTTCATAAAGACCTATCTCCATTTTTACCTGCATAAAGATAGCAGAAAGAAAAAAATACTGAAAGAAAAAAAGTAAGATTCCACAGACCAAGATTCTTGGAAAAAATAGATGACTCAAGAGTAATAGAAAACTTTCAGACATGAATTTGTGACTGTACTGCATCAGTGATGCCAATTTGCAGATGTATTTGCTAAACTTCTGCCAGTAATCACTGAGGAATTACAGAAAATGGGAAAGATTATAGTGTCAGCCAAGGTTCACGGCAGAAGACAGAAGCATTTTAAGCAGACAGAGATTGAATGCTGTAAATGGGTGCCTGGAAAGTTACAAGAAGGCCTGGAGAAGTGGGCTGTACTCTGGGCTACCTTGAATGACTCCCAGACACCCAAGAGCTGAATCACCAGGGAGCTCCCAACTCTGAGAGTATCCTAGAACCATCAGATTTCCAGAACATACAATCAAAGCTGAGATTAGGAAATCATAGAGCTGGAACTATGCACTTACTGTTGCCATGGCTACTCTATTATGCTGTGAACGGGGGAATGGAACCTGGAGTTCATTGGGGACTCTGCTTTCACTCCTCCTCTTAACCAGGAATCTAGAGAATGACATGAATTATTGCTTCAGAAGAAAACCTCACATCTCCACAAGACCTTGCTTCCCAAATAAGACATGTCAGAAGATGCTAATAATCCTCACTTCTGCCTTACAAATCGCTCATAGGTGCATCTGCAGGATCTTACTTGGATCCAGAGTGCTAGCTGCAAAAACTTCTGGGAATTGTACACTTAACTCTGAAGTTTATCTTTAATATAGGAAGGTATGACATAAAAGAGTCAGATGGAAGTTCAGTAAACCAAACCACAGTATCCACACAATTCAAGAAAGGCAAAAGTTCTTATTTCTTTAGAGGAAGGGATAGCTTATAAGAGACACCTCCTGAACTCGATACTGGTCCTTGTATTGGTTAGAAAAGATACCCTGTGAACCACTAAGACAGGGTGAAGTGATCACTGGGAATAGGGGGTTTGTTAAAAACAAATCGTACAGATAGTTTATTAAAGTGGTAAGCCAGAGAACTGTATGGCTACAGTGTATATATGTATGTATGTATGTATGTATGTATTATTTTTATTGATATGGGGTGGTCTCACTATGTTGCCCATGCTGGTCTTGTACTCTTGGGCTCAAGCAATCCTCCTGCCTCAGCTTTCTGGGTAGCTGGGACAACAGGCACATGCCACTATACCCAGCTTATCATGTATTTAAAGTTTAACAAAGCTTTTTGTCTTTTGGGAAGATGTATTTTATGATGTCATGGGACATACTTGAAAAATGTGGTCATGATGGTGGTATAGTTGAATGTATTTGTAATTAGCAGAAAGACTAAACAACTATTGATTAGCAGATATGTGTCCAATTGTTGCCTATGCTCTAGGAATTCATGCTTTATCCTGTCCTACATGACATAATGAATCTGAGAAGAACATTGATTTTAAAAATAGTAATAGCCATCATTTACTCAGTGCTCACTCAGGTGAGGCACTATCTACACATTATTAACTCTTTTACTCCTTACAACAAGCTTGTCAAGTTGTTATTCTCTTCATTTTAAGTATGAGGAAACTGATGTCAGAAAGTGTAAATAACTTGCCCACATTTAGTAAGCAGCAGGGCTGACATTCATATCTAAAATTGCTTCGAGGAGGAAGTACCAGACAGAGGGAGAATGCCACAACGTTTCCAGGAGAACTGTCTAGTTTTTTGCCTGCCAAGAAACCCCCGAGGGTGGGATTTTCTCAGTTATTCCACATGAGATAGGGGGATGGCCCACTGTCTTG
The DNA here is from genome assembly GCF_028878055.3 of Symphalangus syndactylus. Taxonomy (NCBI): domain Eukaryota; kingdom Metazoa; phylum Chordata; class Mammalia; order Primates; family Hylobatidae; genus Symphalangus; species Symphalangus syndactylus. The sequence goes on from NC_072432.2 coordinate 51,913,780, forward strand.
CATGATCTGGTCAATATCTCAGGGACTCAAACTCATATTGACAATCCTCACTACCATCTCACATATAAAACCAGATGCCAATTTTTTTAAATTATGAAAGATGTAACAGTCAGGCTGACCAAATATAGACAATATTCTTATACACATATTCTGAATAAGTCTTGATTAGTATAGCGTTGACTGTAGAGGATAGAATCAGCCCAAGGAGACTCTGATCAGAATGCTAACTGGCTGCAGTTTCTGACAATCACAATATGAATGTGTCCATCTGCTTGGCTGACAGGATCTCTGGACCTACCTGGAAAGGTACTTTCTTATTTGGCCAAACAATGCCAGAGTTTGCCTGTCCAACTCCCTTATATGCCTTCATGACTGATTGCCATTCTTTCTTTTGATATTTTAATAATTTCAGCTAAGTTAATTTTGGCTTAAGATTTAGTCCTTGTCTTTGAGGTGATGGATCAATTTTCTGCCAATACAATGACTTAACTTTAGAAAGTAAGTTTAATTCCTGTGTTTACAAATCCACTGTTGCCCTTATATGTTACCTATAAGATACATGCCCACTTGACTCTTTATCTGTGCTGCCATTGGTAGGTGAAAAAGAACAAACACAAGCACAGAAGCACCAGTGCTGACATATTAGTGTAAGAGCAGCACAAGATTTTTAAGAGACAGTATTTTAAATTAACACAGGCTCACTGTGAGTCAATAGGGTGGGATGGAGGGAGAGGAGCCAAGATGGCTGATTAGAAGCAGCTCTAGGCCGGGCCTGGTGGCTCATGCCTGTAATCCCAGCACTTTGGGAGGCTGAGATGGGCGGATTACTTGAGGTCAGGAGTTTGAGACCAGCCTGACCAACATGCAGAAACGCCGTCTCTACTAAAAATACAAAATTAGCTGGGCGTGGTGGTGCATGACTGTAATCCCAGCTACTCAGGCTGAGACAGGAGAATCGCTTGAACCCAGGAGACAGAGGTTGTGGTGAGCCGAAAGTGCACCATTGGACTCCATTGTGGGCAACAAGAGCAAAACTCTGTCCAAAAAAAAATAGAAGCAGTTCCAGTCAGTGGCTCCCACTGAGAAGAATGAAAACAGTGAGTGAATCCTGCTCCATCAACTGACGTATCCAGGTTCTCTCACTGGGACTGAATAGGCAGTTGGTATGACCCATGCAGAGTGAGGAAAAGCAGGGTGGAGCAATGATCCTGGAGCTGCATGGGATAAGGGGAACTCCCACATCCAGCCAAGAGAGGTGGTCAGTGACTGCACTGCCCCACCCAGGAAACCATGCTTTTTCCATGGATCTGTGCATCCTGTGGATCAGAAGATCCCCTCGTGAGACCACATCACCAAGGCCTTTTGTTCCAGGCACAGAGCTGTGCCACCTGCTTGGGTTGCAACCAGTGGCAGCAGGCTGGACAATGCCTAAGACAACCGAGTGCCTGGGGAAAGGGTGGCCACTCACCATCACTGCAACTCCAGTTGGCCATTTTACCCTGCTGGTGTCAGGGAGACTGGGTGGTTTGAACTGAGAGAAATTTCCCATAGCACATCACAGTGGCTGTGGCAGATCGTGGCCAGACTGCTTCTTTAGGTGGAACCTGGATCCATCCCTCCTCACTGAGCAGGGCCTCCCTGCAGGAATTGTAGCAACTCCAGCCAGGGGTTTTCAGGCAGAACTCTGATATCCCTGGGAAGGAGCGCCCGAGGGGAGGAGCGGCCAGTCTCACAGTTTGGGGCACCTAGTCTTTCCTGCCTGCTGGCAGTCCAGATGAGGGGGATTCTCCCCAGCACAGCCCAACCTGCTCAGTCAAGGGGCAGCCAGACTGCTTCTTTAAACAGGTCCCTGATCCTGTGCCTCCTGACTGGGTGAGACCTCCCAACAGGGGTTGCCAGACACCTCATACAGGAATGTTCTGGCCAGCATCAGCTCAGTGCCCCTCTGGGATGGAGCTTCCAGAGGTAGGAGCAGGCAGCCATCTTTGCTGTTCGGCAGCCTCCGCTGGTGATACCTCCAAGTGCAGAAGGGACACAGGTGAACTGGGTCTGGAGTGGTCCCCCAGTAAACCACTGCAGCCCTATGGAAGTTGGGCCATACTGTTAAAAGAAAAACAAACAGAAAAAAACAACAACAACAAAAGACCCCACAAAAACCCCATCCAAAGGTCAGCAGCCTCAAAGATCAAAGGTAGAAAAACCCATGAAGATTTGAAAGAATCAATGTAAACATGCTGAAAACTCAAAAAGCCAGAGTGCCTCTTCTCCTCCAAATGATTGCAGCACCTCTCCAGTGGGGGCACAGAACTGGGGTGAGACTGCAATGGATGAATTGACAGAAGTAGTCTTCAAAAGGTGGGTAAGAACGAACCTTACTGAGCTAAAGGAATATGTTCTAACCCAATGCAAAGAAGCTAAGAACCATGATAAAACATTACAGGAGCTGTTAACCAGAATAACCAGTTTAGAGAGGAACATAAATGACCTGATGGAGCTGAAAAACACAAAACAAGAACTTCACAATTTAACCACAAGTATCGATAGCCAAATAGACCAAGTAGAGGAAAGGATCTCAGAGCCTGAAGACTATCTTGCTGAAATAAGACAGGCAGGCAAGGTTAGAGAAAAAAGAATGAAAAGGAATGAACAAAACCTCTGAGACCTATGGGATTGTGTAAAAAGACCGAACATATGACTGATTGGAGCATCTGAAAGAGATGGGGAGAATGGAAGCAAGTTGGAAAACATACTTCAAAATATCATCCAGGAGAACATCTCCAACCTAGTACGACAGACCAACATTCAAATTCAGGAAATCCAAAGAACCCTGGTGAGATACTCTATGAGAAGATCAACTCCAAGATACATAATCAAATTCTCCAAGGTTAAAATGAAGGAAAAAATGTTAAGAGCAGCCAAAGAGAAAAGCCAGGTCACCTACAAAGGGACACCCATCAGACTAACAACAGACCTCTCAGCAGAAACCCTACAAGTCTGAAGAGATTAGAGGCCAATATGCAACATTCTTAAAGAAAAGAGTTTCTAACCCAGAATTTCATATCCGGCCACACTAATCTTCATAAAGGATAAATAAAATCCTTTTCAGACAAGCAAATGCTGAAGGAATTTGTCACCACCAGGGCTGCCTTAGAAGAGCTCCTGAAGGAAGCACTAACTATGAAAAGGAAAAACCATTACCAGCCACTACAAAAACACGCTGGAGTACACAGACCAATGACGCTATGAAGCAACTATATTAACAAGCCTGCAAAATAACCAGCCGGCATCATGATGACAGGATCAAATTCACACATAACAATATTGACTTTAAATGTAAATGGGCTAAATGCCCTAATTAAAAGACACAGAATGGCAAGCTGGATAAAAGGACAAGACCCAACAGTGTGCTATATTCCGGAGACCAATCTCTGTGCACAGACACACATAGGCTCAAAATAAAGGGATAGAGGAAAATTTATCAAGCAAATGGAAAGCAGAAAAAGGCAGGGATTGCAATCCTGGTTACTGAAAAACAGACTTTAAAACCAACAAAGATAAACAAAAGACAAAGAAGGACATTACATAATGGTAAGGGTTCAATTCAACAAGAAGAGCTAACTCTCCTAAATATATACGCACCCAATACAGGAGCATACAGTTTCGTAAAAGAAGTTCTTGGAGACTTTCAAAGAGACTTAGACTCCCACACAATAATAGTGGAAACTTTAACACCCCACTGTCAACATTAGGCAGATCATCGAGACAAAAAAATTAACAAAGATATTCAGGGCATGAACTCAGGTCTGGATCAAGAGGACCTGATAGATATCTACAGAAATTTCCACCCCAAAACAACAGAATATACATTCTTCTCAGTGCTACTGGCACTTACCCTAAAATTGATAACCTAATTACAAGTTAAACACTCCTCGGCAAATGCAAAATAAGTGAAATCATAACAAACAGTCTTTCAGACTACAGCACAATCAAAGTAGAACTCAAGATTAAGAAACTCACTCAAAACCACACAACTATGAGAAAGTTGAAGAACATGCTCCTGAATGACTCCTGGGTAAATAATGAAATTAAGACAGAAATCAAGCAGTTCTTTGAAACCAATGAGAACAAAGAGACAACATACCAGAACCTCTGGGATGCAGCTAAAGCGGTGTCAAGAGGGAAATTTATAGCTCTTAGTGCCCACTTTGAAAAGCTAGAAAGATCTCAAATTGACACCCTAACATCACAACTAAAAGAACTAGAAAACTAAGACAAAACAAACCCCAAAGCTGGCAGAAGACAAGAAATAACCAAGCTCAGAGCAGAACTGAAGGAGATAGAGACATGAAAAATCCTTCAAAAAAATCAGTGAATCAGGAGCTGTTTTTTTATTTTTTGGAAAAGTTAATAAAATAGACCACTAACTAGACTAATAATGAAGAAAAGAGAGAATAATCAAATAGACACAATAAAAAATGATAAAGGGATTATCACCCCACAGAAATACAAACTACCATCAGAGAATACTATAAACACCTCTACACAAATAAACTAGAAAATCTAGAAGAAACAGATAAACTCCTGGACACATACACCCACACCAAACTGAACCAGGAAGAAGCTGAATCCCTGAATTGACCAATAACGAGTTCTGAAATTGAGGCAGTAATAAATAGCCTACCAACCAAAAAAAAGCCCAGATGGGTTTACAGCTGAATTCTACCAGAGGGGCAAAGAGGAGCTGGTACTATTTCTTCTGAAACTAGTCCAAACAATTGAAAAGGAGGGACTCCTTCCTAACTCGTTTTATGAGGCCAGCATTATCCTGATACCAAAACCTGGCAGAGATGTAACAAAAAAAAGAAAACTTCAGGCCAATATCCCTGATTAGCATTGATGCAAAAATCCTTAATAAGATACTGGCAAACTGAATCCAGCAGCACATAAAAAAGCTTATCCATCACAATCAAGTTTGCTTCATCCCCAGGATGCAAGGCTGGTTTAACATATGCAAATCAATAAATGAAGTTCATCACATCAAACAGAACTAAAGACAAAAACCACATGATTATTTCAATAGATGCAGAAAAGTCCTTCAATAAAATTTAACATCACTTAATGTTAATACTCAATAAACTAGGTATTGAAGGAGCATACCTCAAAGTAATAAGAACCATTTACAGCAAACCCACAGCTACTATCATACTGAATGGGCAAAAGCTGGAAGCACTCCCCCTGAAAACTGACACAAGGCAAGGATGCCCTCTTTCTCCACACCTATTAAACATAGTAATGGAAATTCTGGCCAGGACAATCAGTCAAGAGAAAGAAATATAGAGGGTATTCAAATAGGAAGAGAGGAAATCAAATTGTCTTTGTTTGCAGATGACATGATCCTATATCTAGAAAACACCATAATCTCAGCCCAAAAGCTCCTTAAGCTGATAAGTGACTTTAGCAAGGTTTCAGGATACAAATTTAATCTGAAAAAGTCACAAGCATTTTTCTGCACCAGTAGACAAGCAGAGAGCCAAATCATGAATGAACTCCCATTCACAGTTGCTACAAAGAGAATAAAATACCTAGGAATACAGCTAACAAGGGACATAAAGGACCTCTTTAAAGAGAACTACAAACCACTGCTCAAGGAAATTGGGACACAAACAAATGAAAAAACATTCCATGCTCATGGATAGGAAGAACCAATATTGTGAAAATGGCCATACTGCCCAAAGTAATTTATAGATTCAATGCAATTCCCATTAAACTACCATTGACATTCTTCACAGAATTAGAAAAAAACTATTTAAAAAATCATATGGAATCAAAAAAAAGCCCAATAGCCAAGACAATCCTAAGCAAAAAGAAGAAAGCTGGAGGCATCATACTACCCAACTTCAAACTATACTACAAGGCTACAATAACCAAAACAGCATGGTAATGTTACAAAAAAAATAAAAAAGACACATAGACCAATGGAACAGAATAGAGAACTCAGAAATAAGACTGCACATTTACAACCATCTGATCTTTGACAAATCTGACAAAAACAAGCAATGGGGAAAGCATTCCCTATTTAATAAATGGTGCTGGGAAAACCAACCAGCCATATGCAGAAAATTGAAACTGAACCTCTTCCTTACACATTATACAAAAATTAACTCAAGATGGATTAAAGACGTAAATGTAAAACCCAAAACTGTAAAAATCCTAGAAGAAAATCTAAGCAATACTATTCAGGACATAGGCATGGGCAAAAATTTCTTGATGAAAATGGCAAAAGCAATTGCAACAAAAGCAAAAAAGGACAAATGGGATCTAATTAAACTAAAGAGCTTCTGGACAGCAAAAGAAACTGTCATCAGACTGAACAGACAAACTACAGAATGAGAGAAAACTTTTGCAATCTATCCATCTGGCAAAGGTCTAATATCCAGAGTCTACAAGAAATTTAAACAAATTTACAAGAAAAAAACCAACCTCATAAAAAGGGGGCAAAGGACATGAACAGACACTTCTCAAAAGAAGACATTTATGCAGCCAACAAACATGAAAAAAAGCTCAACATTACTGGTTGTCAGAGAAATGCAAATCAAAACCACAATGAGATACTATCTTATGTCATTCACAATGGTGATTATTAAAAAGTCAAGAAGCAACAGATGCTGGCAAGGCTGCAGATAGGGATGCTTTTACACTATTGGTGGGAATGTAAATTAGTTCAACCATTGTGGAAGACAGTGTGGCATTCCTCAAACACCTAGAACCAGAAATATCATTTGACCCAGCAATTCCATTACTGGGTATACACCCAAAGGAATATAAGTCATTCTGTTATAAAGATACATGCATGTGTATGTTCATTGCAGCACTATGCACAGTAGCAAAGGCATGGAATCAACCCAAATGCCCATCAGTGATAGACTGGATAAAGAAAATGTGGTACATATACACCATGAAATACTATGCAGTCATAAAAAGGAATGACATCTTGTCCTTTGTAGGGACATGGATGGAACTGGAAGCCATTTTCCTCAACAAACTAATGCAGGAACAGAAAATCAAACACTGCATGTTCTCACTTATAAATGGGAGCTGAACAATGAGAAGACATGGACACAAGGAGGGGAACCGCATACACTGGGGCCCGTTGGGGCCAGGAAGCAGGGGAGGGAAAGCATCAGGAAAAATAGCTAATGCATGCTGGGCTTAATACTTAGGTGATGGGTTGACAGATGCAGCAAACCACCATGTCCCACATTTACCTATGTAACAAACCTGCACATTCTGCACATGTACCCAGGAACTAAATAAAATAAAATAAAATTTTTTTTAAAGTGAAAAAGAACAGTGTGGAATGTCATTATTAAAGAATTCCAGGACAGACTTAGCTGTATTAACTATGTCAGAACAGGATTGTTGAATGAATGAGCAAAGGAATGAATTAAAGAATTAGTAGCTCTACCCTAATCTTCAATAACAATCTATACCCAGAGTAGCAATGTTTATTTAGTACAGGATCCTCATTTTCAGAGCATATTGACGCACTGGAGTTTATTCAGAGAAAACTGACCAGATAGTGGCGGAACTTGAAACTACATCTGACAAGTGATGGTAGGGGACTGGTAGTATTTAATTTAAGAAAGTAAAGACTTGGGGGAAAAATGCTAAAAGCTAAGAGTTACTGAGTGTTTACTCTAGGCCAGGCATTGTGTGCAGCCTTTTAATAGATTTCATATTTTATGGTTAATAATGGAAAGGAAACATTTTATTTTGAGTTGCCCTGGAAGGCAGGACTAACAGTAGTCAGTGGAAACTGCAGAAAGATAACTCTTTATTAGAATGATGGCATTTCTATTCTCAAAGCTGCCCAACAATAGAAAGAGCTGCTTAGATATAATGATTTCCATGTTTTTGGAGGTGGGCAAACAGCGACTGGTGAAGCTTTCCACGGACATATTTTAGAGAGGAATGAGTATTAAATGGAGGTATGGACCAGGTGAACTCTAAGACTTTTTTCAACCTTATTCTGTGAATCTATCATTTTCCTACAGTACAGCAATTCCATTTTTGGCTTTTAGTTCTGTGGTGTGAGCCTTCAATTGTCAATGTTACTTCTAATTTAGTAGATCAGTTGTAGTGGATTCCGGTTTTGCATTTCCTCCCCCACAACTAAGAAAAAACCCAGCAGAACTCAAAGTTTCAGGGATGGGTCACATATTTTGTGAGTGCATCATTAGGTATAATGGCAAAAAGAGCCTCTCTCACTTTCTCATTTGATCTCTAAACTCATGTATTCTGCACATGAGAGAAATAGCACCAAATATTTAGATTGCTTTTTCAAAGCATTGTAAATTTTAATTCTCAGTGTGAAAGCTTCCCATGTGAATAGTATTTATTTTTGTCTTTGTATTTAAATGCAGTTATTTATGTTTCTAAAATTCCCTGATCGCATTTCTTATTTTGAGCTTTGTTATTGTTAATGAGAGTACACTTTGATCATCAGCCCACCAGTGCTTTTATGGCAATTAACATCACACCTTAAAAATTGGTTCTTAGTTGGGTGCCATAGTATGTGGCTGTAGTCACAGCTACTAAAGAGACTGAGGCAGGAAGATAGCTTGAGCTCAGGAGTTCAAGACCAGCCTGGGGAATGTAGTAAGACTCTGTTTCTAAAAAACAATAACAAACAAACAAAACACCTGGTTCTTGTGAATGGGTATAGAAAATGTTCATTTAAAACGACCAAAGAACAATGAAATTTTATAGTTACAAAAAATTAAATATCATATATTAACAGATGAGAAATTCAAGCTCAGAGAGATTAAATGACTTGCCATAGTCACATGGCTAGTGGGAAATTTGAATGCCTGTCTTACTTCTTTATTCCACCCACTTATTGAGGCAATTACATGCTATATTCTTGGCAAGATCTTTTTCTTCTCCTTTGCCCTCTTCTCCTCCTCCCCCCCTTCTCCTGTTTCTCCTCCTTCCCTCCCTTCAACTCTTCTTCGTCCTCCTAGCTAGTAGAATATTCTTATACCATTCACTCACATCTTTACTTATAGCCTGATTGGCATGTGACCAGAGTAGACAGTATCTAAGATTCCAAAATAGCATTTTCTTTACCAGTATCCTTAGTCAAGCAGGCAAGAGTTCTAAGGAATCTTTTGTTCTTAATTCTGAGTTGCTGTTGGATCTCTACAGTGCCGCGTATGATGCTGTCCTTGACAGAAATGTGGCCATTAAGAAGCTCAGCAGACCCTTTCAGAACCAAACACATGCCAAGAGAGCGTACCGGGAGCTGGTCCTCATGAAGTGTGTGAACCATAAAAACGTGAGTTTTGTTATTTTTAAACTTCTGGCAATGGGAGTTTGTGAGATTGGAAAAAGAAAATGTGTCTGTACTTGAGTAAGAAAGGCTTTCTTTACTTTGCAATTCCTGCCTCTCAAGATTGTTTATCCTGCCAATATGCTACATTCGATTTCATTGTCCTCATGGTAGCTTTCTGCTTAAAAATCACCTAAAAACCATATGATGTGGAAGTGATAAATTTTATAAATATTTCCCTAGTTAGAAAATTTACCGTATTTGGTTATCTTGTTTCAAATTGAGAGCTTCAAAAAAGAAACAAGACAAGCAAAGCCAAAAGCCAGAAAAAAAAAACCTACAAAACACCATGCTACATTTCGTTATAATTTAGATTTAATTTAGATTTATAATTTAGATTTAATTGCTAACAGTTGAGTTTTATTCATGTTATCTCCTTTTTATTTCAGCTGTAGTCTGGAGGTGGCCTCTAATTGTTCAGTGAATTCGCTGTGTGTTGGCATCTTATATTTTACAGGGGTGGGCAAGTATGTGAGTACATATTTGCAAAGCACTTGAGAATGGGATCAAGAGCTTTTTCTCATCGGAACTCAGCTGGGTAGACCATTAAAGGACTTTCTTCACTTCAGAATCTAAGCTCCTTCAATCACAGGCCAAGACCTCTAGAATTCTTTCTGTGCTCCACTTCTTCTTAGTAAAGATAAATAGGAGATAATTCATTATTTTAATGATAAATTTTATTAATAAATAAATTATAATAAATACATCGAATACATTTTAGATATAAATACATAATAATAAATTATAAATTATAAATAAAATTTTATTTTCTTAAAAATCAAAAAATAACTTCATTACAGGTAAAATTATTCTAAAGTATAATGGCTATAATAACTCTCTACAAAGTTCTTATGTATGAAAATTACACAGAGCACATTACCAGTGCGGTTTTATAAACCAGGGATCTTGTCCTAATGCTCGCCATCTACCAGTGGCACTGAGAAGACACAAATGTATTAGTATTAAGTTGAAAGATATTTGAAATGCAAATATGCAGATTTGGGCCCCATGACAGTATTTCTCTTTTCCTCTGTTACTGTACCCTGATGATTTTTTAATTCAGTCATTTGACATGTATGTGTTGAATGAATAAAATGTGCCAGGCACAGATCTAGATGGTGAAGAAAACAGAAAAATCCCTGCCCATGTGGAGCTCATGCTCTATTGGCAAGAGCAAGGCGAGCCACAGTAAGACAGGTCAATGCGTAGAATTTCAGGTGATAATAAGTGCTATTAAGTAAGGCAAAGCAAAGGAGGAAGATTTAAAAATGCTGGTCAGTGTATGGTGGGATAGGTTTACCCTTTTAAACAGGCCAAGCAGCAAAGGCCTCACCAAGAAATTGAAATTTTATGAACTGCACACCCATATCTAATATGGCCATGCAACAAACATGAGACTTCTAGAAAGCAATATAGAAATGATAGAAAGGATGGTTCCTCTGAAGAGTTATATACTAATTTGTTTTTTCAGTATGTTACATAAAGGTGAGCGCAAGATTAGCCACATGATCAATGCAATATATTCTGTTATACCAAGGAGGATAGAGCATAACATGGGCAATGAAAAATGGATGGATACAAGCAATGAATCAATTGTATGGAAAGTTTTCCATAAATGTATTTATGTTTCCCTCATCCTCATTCCAGACCCTGTTATGCAATACAATGTGGAGAAATGCTCACTTACTTGGTCAGTTTGAGAGAATAATACTTCCCATTCTTGACTGAAATGTTGGAGACTCATATTTATGAAGCCTGAAAAAGAGTTCCAGATTGCAGTGATAATTTATAAATAGCATCCCACCTGCTACCTTCCTTTTATGTGTGTATGTATGTATGCAGAAGTCTACAGAAACACATTTCTGGAACTTTTTATGAAGAGGAAATTCACTTACAACCAAATGTAAATTTCACATTAATAAGAACGTAGAGCTGTGTTAATACTGTGGAAAGCAAAGGAAGAGTAAAGTAATCCCATTAAATCTTTAATAATAGCGAAGAAAATCTGTTTAGAAAATACTTCTTTATGGTGTTAGTTTGGTCCCCTGTTTTCTGTATTTGTTATCAACTGAAAATTAGATTAAAATTGTTATTTAAAAAAAGAAAATAAATATTCAATTCTAGGAACTAGTGGGGCCTGACAAACATGGATTCACATCTGTGTGTCTTAAGATGCTGGAATAAAAGAACTGAGATTCCTGTGTGGAAACTATTGGATTAAAATGGAAATTTTATAGCTGCGATAATCTCCTTCTACAGATGCATTTTTTAAATTGACTATTGGTAGGAATTAGAATTTATAAGAGAGCAAAGGAAGGATAGAGGAGAAATTGTGATTTCAAAGAGTAAAAAGTGATAAAACAAGGTCATAGGAAAAGGGAAAATAAAAACATACAGTAGGGAATAGATCTTGATAAATTACCTTTTAAAACAATAAATCTTGATTTATTTAAAATTGTAATGCTATTTTCTAAATTTTTTAGATTATCTAGATTATTTGTTCACTAGGTGATCTGGGTTAGCATTTTTCCATTTTTAAGTAGTGTTCATGTGAATGTTTGTGTGGATGTAATGTGTGGTCTATACACAGTCTCTAATATTTTTGTTTGAACAAATAGCAAAATGAAATACGTTACTTTATGAGATTGATAAAGTCCTAGAGAAACAGACCCACTGTAGATGTGCCAATGAAAGGTGTACGTCATAGGCATTTTTCACAACACTCACTAGCACTGAGTACACAGAATAACATGACATTTTAATCACAAGTTATAAAGATAATTTTAGAACAATTTTATTTCTATATGAATATTCCACACTGCAAGGTTGCTTTAGAAGAGATGATCTTGTATTTTTAAAACTATATTACAACCATTGCCATATATATGTATACTAGAAAACATTGGATGGTACTGTGATTATTTTTTGTCAATAATTTCTTAATCAATTAAAACTATGTGAGACATAAAACATTCTATAGAATTGAGTCGATTTCTCAGGTGTTTAAACTAATTTTGTTTTATGTTTATCACTCCATATGTCTTTATATCATTTATAAAGTTTACTGAAATTCATTGATTGATACTTTGAAGCTTAAATCTTGACCTTGTACTTATCTAATTTTTATAAAATAGTTGCAACTATCTCGTGAGTATAAGATTTTTATCTATATATTTTTATATTCATTTCCTACTGGCACGTTAGTACCAAATATTTAGCTGGAAGAACATTTTGAGCTATTGTTGTATATACTCTACTCGGAAATGTGACAAGGGGTTTTTACAAAACTTGCTTATGCTAGAAGGTAGATTTTTTTACTAGCTAATATATAAAATAAAGCAGGAAACAAAAAGCTTCTGAATTTAGATAACTTTTAAATAATTTTCTATTAAATTCATCATTGATATCATGTAGAATGCACCTTTCCCCACACATATTATTGGAGCATTAGTTTAATATTTGAGTGTGAGGTAGAAGTAAAAAAAATATATAAAGTAACAACACAAAAAAATCGTGAAGTAGAACACGACTTTGATTCATCTGGAGAAGTATCCCCTTGCTAAGTCTCGCTGAGTGTTTTACTGCCACCTCTCTTCTCACACGGCATTTCTTCCTTTTTTGCTTAATCCCCCAAAGGCCCATATTCTCCCGCGAGGAATCACACTTGAAAGCAGTGTAACAATTACGCATCTCTCTGACTCTTTCTTCTGCCCAAGAATTGAGCTTTTTAGCTGCATTATTAACCTGAAGACAGATCATCTGTTCTTTCTGAGTATACTTTTCTGTGTCCTCTGAGACAGCTCAAGACATTTTTCCAACTTCTCCATTTCTACCATAGCACTAGTGAGTGACTTTGAGTTGAAATAAAATTTAAAAATAATACATTCTCTCTCTTTTTTCTTTCTCTCTTTTCCTCTGTTCCTTCCACTCTCTTTCAGATTATTAGTTTATTAAATGTCTTCACACCCCAGAAAACGCTGGAGGAGTTCCAAGATGTGTAAGTAACAAAACTCATGAAGGAAGGGAGAGCACAGCACTCAGATAGCCGAAGGGAATATCACACACACACACACACACACACACACACACACACACACACACACAGAGTTGAAATCCCTTGTACTGCTCAAAGAGAGGTAAGAGGTGGGGTCTAATGAAAGGGGTCCAGTGATAGGTAAAGAAGATTCTGTTTGTGGGGTTACTTCCTGGAAAGACATTCTGCCTCCTTTTGGCCTTGTGGCTTTATATACTTTGTTGTTCCATGCTCTTGGTCACTCAGGGAAGGCTTATTTATTTATGATTATTAATAGATTCCACGAACTTTCTACAATGAGTTAATTTACCTGAAGAAATAGTAATAAGGCCAGGCATGGTGGCTCACACCTGTAATCCCAGCACTTTGGGAGGCCGAAGCAGGTGGATCACAAGGTCAGGAGATCAAGACCATCCTGGCCAACATGGTGAAACCCCACCTCTACTAAAAATACAAAAATTAGCCAGGTGTGGTGGCATGCACCTGTACTCCCAGCTATTCAGGAGGCTGAGGCAGGAGAATTGCTTGAACCCGGGAGACAGAGGTTGCAGTGAGCCGAGATCGCACCACTGCATTCCAGCCTAGGTGACGGAGTGAGACTCCATCTCAAAACAAACAAAAAGAAATAGTAATAAAAGGGACGTGAAAATTATCTTTATTCTTTCAATCTTTGTGGTGTCATTGATTTTGTGCAAAGTCTACCCAGTAGTGACAACAGATGGAGGAGAGGAAGTAATTCCCTAGCACCTTGTCTTTAATACAGATACATTGAATTTAATGGAAGAAGCTGTCCTTAATTTTTTTCTTATTTGAAATTATAATACTCACAAAAGAGTTGAGGGAATACAGGGGAAAGTGAAAGCAAAATTAAGGTAAAAAAATCTATGGACATGAACCAGACACTGATAAATGCTTTTTCTACTAGCAACCTTGTGGTAGGGTTCATATAGCTAACACACATGCAATACCTGGAAATTCTCAAAGTCTTGAATAAGTCAAAGGCAGAGCTAAGAAGTTCAGAAGACTTACAGAGTTAGGAGAGAATTCTGACTAAATCAAAGGACTTCATAGATCTTGTGATCTGGAACTAACATTGTGTATTTACCCTTCTAGTTACTTAGTAATGGAACTGATGGATGCCAACTTATGTCAAGTGATTCAGATGGAACTAGACCACGAGCGAATGTCTTACCTGCTGTACCAAATGTTGTGTGGCATTAAGCACCTCCATTCTGCTGGAATTATTCACAGGGTAAGAACATCTTCTCTAGGACTACAATTCAAATGCTTTAAGAAGAAGAGTAACTGTAGATTATTTTCTTTATACGGGGGGCATTGGTCAAATATAATATACTTCCTCATTTCTTTGGTACTAGAATTAGCACCTAGTTCACTAATTGTAGAAGGAAATTCTAGTTATATTGTAGTTGAGTTTGTTAAATGTTATGTTTTGGCTCATTGAGATGCAGCTTCTTAGAAGCCTCATGCTTTCAGCTCCTTGATTGGCAGAAGTCATATGTGCAACTGAAATAAGACAATCCATTTCCATAGTTTGTTTCTGGCAGCATAAAGACAGCTTCCCTGATCTGTTCTTCGGTCAGGCCTAGAAATGATATATATGTTGAAAGATTTATGTTGTCTTAAGGAGAAACCTAACAGAAGACAATAAATGATATTTTTTTTTTCTAAAACCTCTTCCCAAGATTAGTGTAAATTGTGAAAATGATAATACAGTTCTTTTCTGGGATTAAAACACTTTCCAAAAACTAATAGTTAACTTATTTGTAGTAGTAATCATTTGCTTTATTTAGGGCTCTGTAGGCAAGGGGGACCTCATCAGTGCTACTGCAAAATGGCTATGTTGATTGAGTCAATGGAAATAACGTTTCACTTGATACTGGCTTTTAATTTTTTCCCTTATCCTTATTGTTAGGATTTAAAACCAAGTAACATTGTAGTCAAGTCTGATTGCACATTGAAAATCCTGGACTTTGGACTGGCCAGGACAGCAGGCACAAGCTTCATGATGACTCCATATGTGGTGACACGTTATTACAGAGCCCCTGAGGTCATCCTGGGGATGGGCTACAAGGAGAACGGTAGGGATGCTTCGGGAGAGCAGCGTCAAAACCATGAATAAAACGGGTGCACATTGTAGATAGCCAAGGGGAATGTTCTCTTTCATGTACATGCGTTCATAAAGTAGGGCTGCCAGATAGCATATTCAGGGTTTTTTTTAATACTACTGGTAAGAAACACTCATTAAAAATGTGAAGGATGTTATTGAGAAGTCTGTTTTGCTAGAAGAGCACTAAATGTTAATAGTAAAAAAGAATTGTAAATGGAGTCTGATTAAACAGTCAAGTGGATGCTGATTAGCACACGTGCCTAGATATTGAGAAAAATTGCTATTTGGGTTGCAGCTCAGCTGAGCGTGAGTGTGAAAACAGGAAGGAATCTACCACATTTAGCCATGTGGCTTTTATGTCGTATCTCAGACTGATGGCTGTAGTTCTAGAAAAAGACAAGCAAAAAAGTGACACAAATCCTTGGAGTGAAAATCTTCACAGACAACTTTGAAATAATCCAAATTATTTAAACTGAATAAGAATTTCTGTAATAATTTAAGCTGCTCTTTAAGAAATATTTAGAGTAGCAATTGCCTAATAAATCCTTATGTATTCCAAAAATCGTAAAAAAGGAAAATGTCAAATTTGACACTACTGCTTTCATAAAGAAAACTTAATATTCACGAACACTTTAAAATGAAGGCTATGGAAGGATTCTTAAAAATGTATTACAATTGAGTGTAGTTGATTAAGGATTTATTAAATATCTGTTAGAAAGCATCGCAATGTATTATTTTGATGAGACTATATCTTACAAGTAATGCACCATATTGAAAACATATTCAATATAATTAGGAATTAAAATAGTTTTAAATTAGGATTGTATATGTATTCAATGTATCTTTAATATTTATTTTTATATTCTATTCTATTCTATTTAGTTTTTAGCAGTCTATATTAATAAGTTTTATAAAAATAATCAGTGTATTTTTATGTACAGGTGCTACAGGGTACTTTCGTGAAAATTCCCTGGCCACTGAAGTTTACAGAAACTTCTTTGTATACTCTTAGATTAGAAGACAGATAATGTATGTATGCATTTATCCATTTATACAGAGGAAGTTAAAAAGTCACCTCTTACAAAGGTCAGGTTCACGCTGGTGGGCAATATCGGAGTTCTGGTACCTTTTGACTCAAAAGAGATGAATCTAGCCTTCCTTGCAAGGCAATACCACATCTAATTTATTCAGAAAAGAAGACATTTTTATACTTTCTTCACAAGTTATTTTTAAAAAGTCAAAGGAGAAACAAAGTCAAGAATCAAGAATGTACAGGAGACTGGGGGGTGCGGCAGTCTGAATTTGCCTATTTGGGCTTTCAGATCTTGGCACTGCAAATAGCTGGTATTAAAATCCCTTTCCCTTCCCTAACTAGAAGGAATTGCAAGTTGCTGCTTTAGGTTTTTGACTTCTCTAAGTCCATGGAGGAGGCCTGCCTAGCACCCTGGTGCTGCCCTCCCACCATGGGAGGAAGGTTACCATGCAGAAAAACCTGCTTGCTCCCACATCAGGCATGCCCTGCTGTCCCCTGCACCTAGCCCCGCCTTCCTTCCCCAGGGAACAATTCGGCCAAATGATTCTGCCCAAAGGTTCCCTTTGTCCCTAATAAAAAGCAAGTTGGAAAGGGGGTAAAGATTGGTAAGAGAAGGCAAAGCATGTTTTCCTAACAAGTTTGGCAATTTGGAAATAAATATATGTACATAACAATTTTTAACACCTTTAATACTTTTTTCACTTTCCTTCCAGATGACTCCTTTATACATGTGCTAATTCATCATATGTCTTTTTTCTTGAAATATTTCAAATGGAAACTAAAACTGATGTTTATTTACAAGAATAAACTTCTGAAGGAAAAGCTAAGTCCCAAATACCAGGAATTCCAATTCTTTTGCCTCTAAACCATGGTTCCAGTCATTTCCTGGTTTATTGGATTTGGTTGAATTTATCTTGTTTTGCCCCCGCCCCCTGGCCCCCTGAAAAAAAGGTGGTCTCTTGTTGCCCTATTCTCTGTAACTGAATAGAATAGAAAATGAAAATAGCCACCTCTACAAGTTAATATTGTTTTCTCTGCATCCAGAAAATGACACAGAAAACCCTTTGGTGGCTTTTAGCTGTCACCTGCCATGGAGATACTTTTGGTTTAGCTATTGCTTTTCTCAGTCACCAATGTCACCACTTTGTGGCACTACTGAGAGGCAATGTAAGGCACCCACAAAGTAATGGTTTTTTAAACATTAATTTGAGTTCTTATACTAGATACTGTTTATGTAATAGCACAGTGCTGGTTTGAATTCACCTTTTGGCCAACTTTTGGTGGGAGGTGAAAATTGTACTTTTAATCAAACTGTTCTTTTTCCTCCTCCTTCAGAAGTCAATTATCTTAGTTAACTTTACTTTCCTCCCTTTTCTTCACTACCCTCTCTCTCCTGTTCTAGTGGATATATGGTCTGTGGGATGCATTATGGGAGAAATGGTTCGCCACAAAATCCTCTTTCCAGGAAGGGACTGTATCCTTGTACCTTTTGCTACAGCTTTACCTGTTTTGTTCTCTCTCCCTTTTAAACACATAATGATTTTACCAGGAGAGTAAAGATAGAAGCAAAAAGTTGGGTAAGTGGTGTTATTGTAATAAAAAAGTGATAATTTCTATAATCTGACCAGTACTGAAGACTACCTACCACAATGATTTCTTTTAATTAAATTTCAATGGGCTTTTTTCTTCTAAAATTACTTTCTTGCCTGCAACTAAAAATAGAAATGCTATTTTTCTTTAATAATAGAGGCCACCAGATCCCAAATGATTAAAATATATTTACCTTTATAACTAGCAAAATAAGTCACTATTTGCAAGTCATTTTCCATCTCCTTTCTAAAACTATTTTGTGCTTCTACAACATTTAGGCATAATAATTGCTCTCCTTGCTGACATTCTAAGCTTCTGTCTATGGCTTCGTTGATTTAAATTACTCTTGACATTAAATCAAGTCTTTAACAGGTCAATATAGCATATCCTCCTCAAAACATGAACTTCTGCATTTAAAAATTGTAATTATTGTTCAAGTTGCTAGTGGTCAGGTGAGTTTAATGTAGACTTCTCTCACCTGACTTGGAGATGTGACATAGACATACATACTTGTTTTCCCAACCAAATTTATAATTTCATAAAGCAATTTTAAGTTCTACTACTGAGTCCTGCAATAGAGTCCATCAGAAATTTCCTGTAGGGCTATCTATGATTTGGAATTATCAAATGAACTGATACATTTCTTAAATGGCCAAAAATTCACTCTCTAGTAAAGGTACAGATTTGTGTTTGTAATATATAGACAATACAGTTTACATATAATAGTGGAAAATACTTTTAAAAACACAAAAATACCTTACTACAAATACAAATACTAGTGCAAATCTAAGTACAACCACAGTTGACAACTTTAACAATTATAATACAGGGTTGAATTTAGTATATTTATTACATATGGATGTTTTGGAAATTGGCAATAACCATGTGACCCATAACTCTATTAACCGTTCTATTTGATTGATAAGAAAGTTTTATTAAGGAATCCTTTTCTTATGTAAGAAAGGTTATGATTTTTATTTAGGTGTTAAAAAGTCCAATAGTAAAAAACAAAAACAAAAAAAACTGACTCAACAAGAAGTGGGTACCATAATAAGCTTGTATTTAGGTAGGTGTTTATTCATTCTGCTGGATATTAATGAGATAGTCTCTAAATTCCACTAGTAATGTAAGAGTGATGACATAGTCTAGAACTGCACTGTCTAGTAGGTAGCGACTAGCCACGTGGTTATTCAGCACTTGAAATTATAGCTAGTCTAAATTGAAATGTGTTTTATGTGTAAAATGCATATCAGATTTTGAAGATATTTTTAAAAGCATGTAAAATATATTATTAATAATCTTATATAGATTGTGTTAAGGCGATAGCATTATGAATATATTGGGTTAAATATATATACCTGTTTTTTATTCTTTTGAATGTGGACATTAAACTTAAAACTACATATATGATTGGCATTTGTGACTGTCATTTTTCTATTGGACAGTGCTGGTCTAGAAGATAAGAAAACTACATGGCAACCATTTATTTATAACGAATCTTAAGATCTTGAATCTCTGTTTGCTCCATGTTCCTTTCCTATCTATAGTGTGAAGTATCATTTTCACCATTAGATTTCATATGGCTACTTAGGAAAATTTATTTCACTTATCTGTAGTTTGGGGATTAATTATATACCTAATATAGTTTATTTGAACAATATTATAGTGCACATTCATATTTAAATGTGCTGACTTTATTCAAAAGTAGGAATTATTTTCTTTATGCTTTTGTCTTTGGTATATAATACATTTTAGACAAAAAAGAACCTCTCAATCAATACTCAGAGTGAAGTTGCACAGCCACATCTCTCTAATGCCCTTGTCAGTGGAAAGCAAAAAGCCACAGGATTTCTCATTTCCATGTAACATTTTGTTACATGTCACTTGATTTCACGTAGCGAGGTTGTTCTCTGAGATCTTATTTAGCTCTTCAGGCGTTTATAAGGATTGCTTTTCTTCTGTTTTGACAGTATTAAATTTAAAAGCCAATAAAAGAGAAAAAAAGCAAAAAGTTTTAAACTCAATCTAACCCTTCAGAAAAACAAAAAACCAAAAGCAAAGCACCATATTGATAATTTTATTTTCTTTTAAAAATTTTTCTCTTGGAAGCGCCCCCCCCACCCCCCCACCTTTTTTATCCTAGTTTGTTTTAGAAAAATTTTTGGAACTGAAATTAAATTGTGTGAAAATTAATACATAACATTTATATCCTTGATATGTATGAACCTAGACATTTAAATAATCTCTAATACAGATAATGTAGATTATAATAAAGGTTTGCATTTATTATATAAATGTATGTATTTCTTTATCTCAAGTGATGATTACATAGTACAGCAGTCTTTGATAGCCTAGTGCCATATGTGATAATGACCCTGCATGTGGACCTAAAAGTTAAAAAAAAATTGCATAAAGACATCTACAATGGAAAGCCTTTTGCTTAAGTTAAATTTTACCAAAAAATGAGTAGGTATTTTCCAACAAAATAGGTTAGAAAAAATATTTCCTTTTTGAAAATGTTTCCATTTGGATTTCTTAGCCCCTTTTACCTATAATTAAAATTATAACTTAATGTTTAAAGTTATGGTTACATTTAAAAAACAAACCTATAGAAATCTCAGTTAAACAATGTGCTTTGTTAATTTTGAGTGGAATTGTTTTATTAATGTTTAAATGTAATTGTTATCATTTTATGCACAGGACTTCCTACCAACAACTGAGCAGTCAGATAACCTCTCAAACTATGACTATCAGACACAAGGCTGAGGGCTGATTCAAGTTATTTATCGGCAGAAGAATTACACAATTTTAAGCATATCGAAATTACTCTAACATTTATTGGAAGAAATATCAAAGCTAAGTATATGCTAATTGATACCTTGACTACTTCCAAGGCTCTCCAGAAATTTCAAAAAACAATCAGAGGTTCTCATGTCTTTCACCTAGAATTACTCAGAGTAATTTATATTAAATTACTTTGAGGCTGAAAAATGATGTGATAATACTATCATAATAATCAACATTTTTCTTCTCTCTTCACAGAACTTTTAAACTTGAACCCTAAGCAAAAATAGTAAAATGTCTTGACAAATCAGAGAATCTTATGAAATTGTCACTGATGACTGAAGTTTAACTACTTTCCCACATTCAAACTATCTTTGCATTTTGAGAAACATCCTGGGGGTTTCTTGGTGGTTGATATGATCTAGATGATATCACAGGGAATTGTCTTGGTTACTAAATTAGAATGTTGACAAAATAAACAAAATTGAACAAAATAAACAATACATATTTGCTTTTCCACTTATTAGTTTGCTAATTACTTTACTATCCAGAGGATCACTTCTTAATACTTATTTTTCTTGTGTAAAGTGTTTATTAATTATGCATACACTATCATACACTTAATTTTCACTATAGTTTTATGATTAAAACATTTCATAGCATATATTTTTACATAATGTTTATTTGAACATTATAATGCACATTCATATTTAAATGTATTACTAAACATTCTTTAAACATTCTTAAACCCATGCTGACTTTCAAGTTAGAGAGTAGTAAATAGGCCAAGTCCATTATTTTTTTTATGTAGCCCCAAGAACAGATAAAAGAAATCAATGACTTTAGCTTCACTCAGATTTTGTTCCTTTCAATAAAATTTACAGGAAAGCAGCTTTACAATGCTTCCTTAGAAGTTTTTTCTAAGAACTATCCAGTCATTCACTGCCTCCACCACCCCAAACCCTAACCAGGGCATGCCATCTTGTTGATTATCAAAGAGTCCTATAGTCCCAGTTTAATTTTCACGAGTCCTTTCTTCAAACCTGCTTCTTTTAGATACATTCTTCAACCTTATTTTTTCCATTCTACTTCAAATGGTAGCACCTTCTTTGAGCAAACCCTGTGATGTTCCTTTATCTAAGTTCTCGGCCAATATTCTCTGGATATAAAGTTAAAGACAGGCATACTGCATGCATTTGAAAATTCTAGACCTAAAGTATATTATATCCAAAGCTAACAGCTGCACTGCTAAAATAGCTCCTCTTGCCTTTCCCTCTGAAGAACAGGAAATTGCAATTAGAATGAAAGAGATATACATACAACCTTGCCAGGGAGCCAAGTTATTAAGGAATAGGTAAATGGTTTTCCAAAAGTATATTTGAAGAAATAAGAAAAACACCCTCAAGTTAACTGAATGCTATATCCTTTTAAAGTTTGAATATGAACATTAGGAAAGATCAAAGTAAAATGAACAAAAATTTGTGGTTACAGATTGTTATATCCATCTAGCACAGAGATATTTTAAAATTCTTCTTGCTTCTTTGAAATAATAGTGCTTAATTCCTAATAAACTTTTGCAACTAACAACTTACTACATAGTCTAACTCTGTTTCTTAGAATTAAGACAATACAGGGTTATTTCAAACAATATAAAATTTATGGCTTTAAATAAAGTTAGGATGAGAAAACTTAGTAGACATTCTTTCACATCTATAAGCAAATTGCATGTAATTATAAACAAATATTTAAAAATAAAATTATTGTTTATTTGAATTTGTTTAAAAGAATACATTTTTACCACTAATGTGCCTGCTAACTCTTCTCTTTTGTTATTATTTTATGCAAATGTGAGACAGGATTCACCAGAATGGGAGCTGGAGATTCTGAGGTTGTAAAGAAATAAAAGCAAGTTTAATAGGTAGACTCAAGGAGAAAGTCTTTTTCTGGTTTCCTGGCATTACAATATTTAGCATTAAGTTCTGTAAATTGTTGCTTATTTTTCTTACTTAGATTTACATGTGCAAAATATGTACATTCTTAGTTTATTTATGTATGTCAGTGGTCTTTTAGAATTCTATCTTTGAACTGAAGTTTAGTACAAGGTCCTTTTGTTAAATAACTAAATTTATGATTTAGTTAACTAATTTTAAAAGAAATGTTCTAATTTTATAACTGATAACTTTATAACATAATTTTTATAAAATTATAACAAATAATTTTCAAAGAAATGTTCTGATTTTAGAAAACTATATTAAATCTTGCTATTGTGTGTTGAGTCATTCATTGAAAGACAATTTGTCGAATTCTACACTAAATGAAAATATACTTAGGTGTGTTAAGGAGAAGTCTCAGAAATTGTGATAAAAGAGTTACATAATCCCCTAGACAGGAAACATTTTCCAGGATAGAAGCTCACATAGTCCAAAAATTATTTAATCGTGGATCATAATTTAAGCTATTAGATGGAGTGTGGAAGTAGCAATATAGTTCTTCATTTATTTAGATTTAACTTCCAGGGCTTACATTATATCATTTCTATCTCTTGGTTAGAAGTAGAAGAAAGATAATTCATTATAAGCTAATTTCTGACAAATAATATGACATGAGATTTTCAGAGGTTCTCACTCTGAAAATTAATCATATTTTGGTAACACCAAAATTTACTCAACATTTCTTCTAAGGAAAGTGACTCAGCATCTGAGTATTACAATTGCAAGTGAATCTGCCTTCTGCCCATGGGAATGCTAGAATGATGATGGAAGAATGTGATGAATCAGAATTTTAAAAGCCAGCAGAATTCTACCTTGGCAGCATTAGTGTACAGAACTCTTAGAGAGACCCAGATGCTGTATCAGATTGTCTCAGAAAGCATAAAATGCAGTTTTCAACAGTGATTGAATTTGCTAATTACTTCTAAGGTCTATGCACAGTCCCTATTCATTGGAATACCTGACAATTTCATAAAATAATCTATTCTTAACTTGATTAGCAATATATATATATCACTAATATATTCAAATACATATTGTATTAGTATGTTTATGTATCCTAATATAGAGATATAGAGATACCACTACCACCTTCCTGTTCAATAAGAGTTGGTATCAAATTCTTTTATTATACATTTTCTGTTAGTGGAGATGGCAAATTCATGAAGTTTGGAAAAATGAGTTTATCTTGAGCCATAATCCTCTCTTGAGTACATAAAAATCTATATAAATTTATGTACATATATTCAATTTTTGTAATTCAAGATAACAGCGCTTATCATTTCTAGGCACAAGGCTTAGCATTTTGGTAGCATAGATGTAAATATTCTCTAGGAATAGTGAATGGTGAGTAAAGTTAAAATGGGAATTAGAAAGATTTCCAGGATATTATCACCCAGAAAGATATATTAAAATAAAGAAAATGAAATTCAATATGTACATCAGAATTTCAGATCTAGAGCCTATATCTCTGCATTATTTTTATGCAAAAGCTTTGTGATCTATTAAATCTATCTTGAGTTCTGCCCATGAAGATATATTTTAAATAAATGTTCTTCTTTTACATTGTAATATTTCCCAGATCCCCCACACCAAAAAGAGAACTGTGAGATATACCAGTTATTAATACCAGTTATTAAATCAACAACTGGTCCAGGCATGGTGGCTCATGCCTGTAATCCCAGCACTTTGGGAGGCCGAGGTGGGCATATCACAAGATCAGGAGATCGAGACCATCCTGGCCAACATGGTGAAACCCCACCTCTACTAAAAATACAAAAATTAGCTGGGCATGGTGGCGTGTGCCTGTAATTCCAGCTACTAGAGAGGCTGATGTAGGAGAATCACTTGAACCCAGGAGGCAGAGGTTGCAGTGAGCCAAGATCGTGCCACTGCCATCCAGTCTGGTGACAGAGCTAGACACCAGCTCAAAAAAAAAAAAAAAAAAAAAAAAAAATTAACAACTGTATAGAACCAACTGGTGCAAAAGCAACATAGAGACCAGAATTTAATTTAGACCATCTGTTGTTGTTGTTGCTGTTGTTTAAAGGCATGTGAAGAACAGCAAAAAACAAAAGCAAAAAACCAAGGGATTTTAGCCTGAAAGATAAAATTGGCCAGTTTTAGGAGAGGAATGGTTAGGGATTACAGATTATAGTTACATACTGTAAGGTTCTTATTTGGATGAGGAAACACAGTAGTTCCTGTTTACACAGTGAAGAGAAGTTCCATAGAGTCAATGTGAGTCAATATGCAGGATGCCTTTCTAAGTGGTTTCAACAATGAAATAGATTGCCTGATGAGTGGTGAGATTCCTCCATTGGAAAGATTTATTATAGATGTAAATATATAATTATGTAAATTTAAAATAAATAAACCTTTTCCAAAGATATTTAATTCCCAAATATAATTTTAATATATTATTTAATACATGATGATTTGATACGTAAATAATATTTATTGGGGACTCGCTATGTACCAGGCAGCTGTGCAAGGATCTTTATCAGACATAACTTTTTCAAGTCTTTTATAAAACTCTACATAATAAATACAGCTTATCATCAATATTTTAGAGGATAAAATTGAGGTTTAGAGAGAAGTAACCTGGCCAAGGTCATGTAGTTGGAAAGTAATAGAGTTGGTTCTCTAGCAGAAAAAGATGAACATATCTGCCAGAGATATTGTAAAAAACAATTTTATGCTAAATGAGAAATAGAAATAGATGTTTCCTAAGTCCCAGACAGGTTAATGGCAGAAACCATTTTTTTTCTAAACATTTGAATGGAGACAGGCAAGAGAAAACACTGCATATTCAGATTTTTGGTCTCAATATTTTTTGTATATCTCTTCCACAATATCTATAAAATATAGATATACCATAAATAGCAATTTAGTCAAACTGGTCTCTTTGGACAGTATGATAGGAATACTTGGAATTTAAAAATAAATACGTTTTCAGTTTTTTTCCTTAATCAAAGATTTCTCAATACTACCCTGTTGTGAGACAGATATTACTTGAAATTACAAACACATTAATAATAAAGGGATGCACAACTGTTTGCTCTATCTTTCCCTGATATTTCTGCATGTCAGTTGCTTTCCTAAACTGGAAGCAAAACAAATTTGCTTCTTTGGGTATGCTTATCACCTTCAAAGCCGTAACCATTTCTTTGCAGTGATCACTTTGTTTAGGTGTTAAATCAAACAATGGAAACTTTGAGTTTAACCCGAGTGAGATTTTCACATTGGAATGAATCTCATGAGGATCTCTTTAAGGTCACTGCCAAATTACAAGATGTAATTTGAAAAGTAAGTGGAGCAAAATTATATTGTGCTGCTATCTTAATGCCTTTCCCTATTTGCTCCCCCCCAGCATCCCTAATTCTTCTTGTTTATTTTTCCCCCCACAAGAATGCCCTCTCTTTCTGACTTTCAAGTAGAACAAGTGAGTAACCAAGTATAGTTCAAGAGAGAGATTTCACTTTCTTGCCTCACCCTTCCCCATTTTGCCCCTCCCTGTGTGCACCCTTCCCTGGCTTCCTGGTTTTAAGTTCTGGATGATACTTGGCAATAACAGAGAGGCCATTATAATTTCACCTTGAATTCCAGGTTTCTTTTGATTCACAGTCTCAGAAGAAGTATCAGCTCTTTAGTCATGTTGTTTATTTCACATTGAGCCATCCCATTTTGAAAGCCAGCATTTCTTATCATTATAAGGCAACTGTGTTTATAAGAATAAGACAAGGCTGCCTGCTGAGAAACATGCTCCTTTGATGAGAGTCAATGAAACTAAGACAACATATCCTGAAACATTCATTCTTGAACTGGCTTTTCACTTCTGGAACTGTATTTATATTTATAAATAAGGGTAAATGTGTTTTATAAAAGAAACTCTTTTGAGGTTGCTGGCAGCTCAGCTTTTCTTTTTTCTTTTTTCAAATATGTATACAATAGTGAAAAAGAAGCTGATTTGCATATTAACAGTATCTAGAATAATTTATGATAAAAATCAGTAGGATTCTAGTAGATGAATGCAAATTAGACCTTTTAAATCAAAACCTAAATCAATCATTGAGTTATAATTGCAAAGTAATATTATTCTAAATTAGGTAGCATTGGGTAGCGTTGTTATTTCAGTTATATGACAGAAAAGGGCCTTGACAGCCTATGTTCTCCCCTTAAAACCATTTAAAATACTAATGATCATGCCACTGGCTTCTCATCCAGTCAGTGAAAAGTCAGACTATTGCTCTATGGCATGAGTAGCCCAATGTTTTCATTTATTTGTTGTTCTATTCCTGTGTTCTTGTTTATCCTCATTTCATTTTTGTTTTCAGTTGACATGTGGTCAGTAGGGTGCATCATGGGAGAAATGATAAAAGGTGCAGTGCTGTTTCCTGGCACTGATCGTATCCTTCTTAGCAGCCAGTGGTATTTATGGGTGTCACTCTCAATTAATTCCCTTTTGTCTCAAATGCAATACTGCCTATGGTATTTGTTCACTGTCCTTAAGAGAGTTTCTGTGAGACTCAATGTCAAATATTTACAAGCTGGCATTATGGCAGAGCAACTTTGTTTCCTAGTAAGATCTTATGTGGATAATACAGTAACAAATATGAAAGAGTCAACCTGATATCAAAAGGTCTGCCTTAATTCAGTTCTACCAAACTGATAACATTGAGTACTCTTCTTTCTTGTTTTTGTAGTTGTAGAAGTTTCAAAATTAAGATATATTCATAGCTAGATAATAAATAACAAAGTCTTTCAGTTCTAAGACTGAAGATTTATACTTTGATATAATGAGAAATATTCATTTGGCATGGAAATTTTTATCAGATTCACGTTCCTCCACAAATACTAATTGGTTTGTTTTAACATATATTCAGAGAGCATGGATGTGAATTTCGTTTTACAACTGATCAAGTTTTTCTAAAATTATTTTTCTTATTCACTCCATTTATGGGAATAATAGCTCTAATTCCTTCTCTTATTTTCTGCATGTTATTAACAAGTGCAATAATTAAAACCTCATTAATAATGGTTATATAAAATATCTGAAGAAATACATTGAAATCACTTGAATAAGTAAAAGTGATTCTCTCTTAAGCAGCAAATAACTAACAAGTAAAGATCAAGACCAGATGTGGTAGCTCATACCTGTAACCCCCAACACTTTGGGAGGCTGAAGTGGAAGGATCACTTGAGCCCAGGAGTTTGAGACCAACCTGGGCAACAGAGCAAGACCCCTGTCTCTACAAAAAACAAAAATTAAAAAATTTAGCTGGGCATGGTGAAAGTACCTGTAGTCTCAGCGACAAAGAAACTAGCTGAGAGGATAGCTTGAGCCCCCAATGTCAAAGCTGCAGTGAGCAGTGATCGTGCTGCTGCACTGCAGCCTAAGTAGGCAACAGAGTGAGACCCTGTCTCTAAACAAAAAACAAACAAACAAACAAGCAAAAAGATTCCAGAGGTTCTACAGTATTAAATAGATATGAATAGTGTGTGATTAGTGATTAGTATATGGATGTGTCATGGGTCCTAGCATCAGGCTTAAAAATAAGTTACTCCCTTAGTTAGTTAAATATCCCTCTACACTTAGTCACTTATGAAAGTTTTATGTCTTCATCCTACTAAAGGTAAAACCTCTGCTTTAATAACATACTTCAAAAATAAAATTGAGCCTATAATAATGGGGTTTTAATGTGTAATTAGACTAAATCTAATTACTAATACAGTGTATCCATACCATATTATGATTAGCCATTTGAGTTGTTTCTAATATCTACATTACAATTTTTTATCAAATGTCTATAATATAATGTACACACGAGGATTAATATTTATATCTGGTTTTACATGTATACATATATGAATATATATATATGGTTTCATACATATATTCTCTCTACATATTAAAAGAAAACGTCCTGGAAATGACTGAATTAGGCACTCAATTTTTGTTGGAAGAAAGGACTTAAAATACTTTAGTTAAAAATAAAGTTACACTGTTTTTACTTCTGATTATTCTTACTAAAAACTTTTTTCTGATCTTCTGTTTGACACACATTTTAAAAAGTCTTTCTGTTTTGTCTTCTAAATATACATTTTATTAAATGACATCTATAATTTACCACATCAATGTTAATGCTCTTTGAAACTAACTGGCTTTATAAAAACTGAATTCCTTCAGATTTCTTAAAAATCAGGAGGAATTTTAAAAAACAGAACTTCTTTTATTCCCAATGAATTATAAACTTGTGTTTGGCCTTTGGGCATGAATATGAAATTGTCTTTAAGTTTGGGCTGATTTTAGATAATTTGATGAAAATAGACTCAATTTGTTAACTTAGTACTCTTTGCTTTTCCAGAAGTTCATTGTGGTTGAATAATTGGTGACTAAAATGAATATTTGCCACCTGTAAATTAAAATAAGTGTTTTTTATCATCTTTGTTATGTTTCTATTAAGAAAAATTAAAACAGATTTCTACAACTGAATTACCAAATACAATTTAACATTTTTCAAAATAGTTTCTTGGGAAAAGTTGCTTGTGTGTCATTTTTTAACTTGGGTGTCAAAATTCCTTGTAAACAATGCTTTAGGGTTTTGGTAATGTGGCAGTATCCCGTTCAAAGCCGTTGATATTTAGATATGAAGTCCTTTATGGAGCTCTTGTATGGGGACATATTTGTAAATTTCTTGGAGAACAAATAGGAGTCATTTTCTAAAGTATGTCTTCTGATTGTGGGCTGTGGTCTCAATGATTTCAAACATCTTGGTTAAAGTTTTAAATCAGTCTTAAAGCAAACAAATTTTGAACACTGAATATCAAATACTTAACCTCTTAATGTATAAGACATTAATGATTTAAAAAATTCTGTTATTTGAAATGAGTTTTCTGAAAATACAATAAAATTATACCTAAATCTATTAGTTAAATAGAGACATTAAAATAGAGCTGGAGATATGCCATATTATAATGTATACCTATATAGTAGATTATAAGGAGTTATGTTATTTTGAATCAATATATCCTCATTTATATAAAAGCATTCTCAAAACAATGATTTCTAAAAGCTCTTGGAATATGAGCTATGCATAACTTTTTTTAATTTTTAATTTTTCTGGGTACATAATAGGTGTGTATATGGGGCACATGAGATGTTTTGATGCAGGCATGCAATGCATAATAATCACACCATGGCAGGTGGAATATCCACCCCCTCAAGTATTTATCCTTTGTGTTACAAACAATTCAATTATACTCTTTTAGTTATTTTAAAATGTACATTTAAATTATTATTTACTATAGTCACCCTGCTGTGCTACCAAATACTAGATCTTATTAATTCTAACTTTTTATTTTAGCCATTAACCATCCCCACCCACCACCTCCTCTGCTATCCTTTCCAGCCTCTGGTAACCATCCTTCTACTCTCTATCTCGATGAGTTCAATTGTTTTGATTTTTTAAATTAATTTTAATTTTAATTTTAAGTTCCAGGGTACATGTGCAGGATATGCAGGTTTGTTACATAGGTAAACGTGCACCATGTTTGCTGCACCTATCAATCCATTACCTAGGTATTAAGCCCAGCATGCATTAGCTAGTTTTCCTAATGCTCTCTGTCCACCCAACCAGCTCCCCTGACAGGCCCCAGTATGTATTATTCCCCTCCCTGTGTCCATCTGTTCTCATTGTTCAGCTCCCACTTGTAAATGAGAACATGCAGTGTTTGTCTTTCTGTGCCTCGCTTATTTCACTTAACATTTTTAAATGTACCACATTTTCTTTATCCATTCATCTGCTGATGGACGCTTAGGTTGCTTCCAAATCTTGGCTATTGTCAACAGTGCTGCAACAAACACAGCAATGCAGATATATATCTTTGATATACTGATTTCCTTTCTTTTGTGTATATACCCAGCAGTGGGATTGCCAGATCACATGGTAGCTCTATTTTTAGTTTTTTGAGGAACCACAGAACTGTTCTCCTAGTTATTACACTAATTTACACTTCCAGGAATGTACAAGGGTTCCCTTTTCTCCACATCTTCACCAGCATTTGTTGTTGCCTGTTTTTGGATATAAGCTATTTTAACCGGGGTGAGATGGTATCCCATTTTAGTTTTTATTTGCATTTCTCTGATGATCAGTGATGTTGAGCACTTTTTCATGCCTGTTTGTCATTTGCATATCTTCTTCTGAGAAATGTCTATTTAAATCTTTTGCCCGTTTTTAATCAGATTATTAGATTTTTTTCCTATAGAGTTGTTTGAGCTCCTTATATATTCTGGTTATTAATTCCTTGTCAGATGAGTAGTTTGCAAATATTTTCTCTCATTCTGTAGGTTGTCTCTTCACTTTGTTGATTGTTTTCTTTGCTGTGCAGAAGTTTTTAGCTTGGTATGATCCCATTTGTCCAATTTTGCTTTGGTTGCTTGTGTTTGGGAGGTATTACTCAAGAAATTTTTGCCCAGACCACTGTCCTAGAAAATTTCCCCAATGATTTCTTAAAGAAGATTGATTATTTGAAGTCTTATATTTATGCCTTTAATCCATTTTGATTGGATTTTTGTATATGGTGAGAGATAGGGATCTAGTTTTATTCTTCTGCGTGTGGATATCCAGTTTTTCCACACCATTTATTGAAGGGACTGTCTTTTCCCCAGTGTATGTTCTTGGCACCTTTGTTGAAAATGAGTTCACTATAGGTATGTGGATTTGTTTCTGGGTTCTATCTTCCGTTCTATTGATCTATGTGTCTGTTTTTATGACAGTATCATGCTGTTTGGTTACTATAGTTCTGTAGTATAATTTGAAGTCAGGTAATGTGATTTCCTCCAATTTTGTTCTTTTTGCTTAGGATAGCTTTAGCTGTTCTGGGTCTTTTGTGGTTCCATATAAACTTTAGGATTATGTTTTCTATCTGTGAAGAATGCCATTTGTATTTTGATAGGGACTGCATTGAATCTGTAGATTGCTTTGGGTAGTATGGACATTTTAACAATATTGGTTTTTCCAATCCATGAATATGTAATATCTTTCCATTTTTTGTTTCCTATTCAATTTTTTTCATCAGTGTTTTATAGTTTTTATTGTAGAGGTCTTTCGCTTGTTTGCTTAGGTTACTTCTTAGGTATTTTATTTTATTTTATTTTATTTGTAGATATTATAAATGGGATTACACTTTTGATTTCTTCTTCAGATTGTTCACTGCTGTCATATAGAAATGCTACTGATTTTTGTATGTTGATTTTATATCTTGCAACTTTACTGAATTTATCAATTTGAATAGTTTTTTGATGGAGTCTTTGTTTTTGCAAGCATAACATCATATCATCTGCAAACAAGAGTAACGTGACTTCTTCTTTTCCAAGTTGAATGGCCCAGAAATGTGGTCCAAGAGCCAAATCCTGAAATTGGTAACTCAAGAGCCTGCTTGGCGCTCTACCCACACTGTGGCCAACCTGGTACCTTTACTTTCCCTCTGCTTTTTTGTCTCACCCCATAGTAACCACAACTGGGAAGGTGCTGAGTCTCACCTGAGGCCAGCAAGTCTCAGAATTTCACCCAAGGCCCTCAGCATAGTACCTGGGTATGCTGCTGGTTATTCAGTGCCCAAGGACTCTTCAGTTAGCAGGTGATGAATCCTGATGTGACTGGGTCATTCCCTTTAAGGTAATGGGTTCCCTTCTGTCCCAGGGTGTGTCTAGAAATGTCATCTGGGAACTGCGGCCTGGAAGGGAGGCCTCACAACTCTGATTGGTGCCCTAGCCTACTGTGGTTGAGCTGATATCCAAAATGCAAGACAAAGTTCTTTTCACTTTTCCCTTTGCTCTCCTCATCTGGATGGAAGAGGTCTCTTTTGGAGCCATGAGCTATGCAGCATGGGGGTAGAGGAGGGGTGATGCCAGCACTCCCTTAGCTGCCCTGGCTGGTATCTCAGTAGGTCACATGCCCCAAAAGTCCATTGACTCTGGGTCGAGTTCAGGACTAGGACTTTCCTAGGAGTTGCAGTCCTAGTGACTTAGACTGCCTTTCAAGTTTATTCTCAGCCTCAGAGCAGTTTAGCTTGCAGTGGTAAGGCTTGTGGGATCTCAAGTTCTGACTGCTGGGATTGGCGATTTCCCTCTGGCTAGGGCTGGTTTAAATGCTCCTTCCGTGGGCGAGTGTCAGCTGAATTTGGTTTGTTTTTACTTTCTGCTATAACAAGGGCAGCACTGAGTTCATTTCCTCACAAATGCTATGCTCTTCCTCTCCCCAGCACACAGAATTGCTGCTGGGGGATGGGGAAGGGGTGGCGCTGGCAATTAAAGACAGTTTCTCCTGCCTCTTCAGTGCTTATTTCAGCAATGTGGAATTAAAACCAGATACTATGAGTGGTCATCTAATTTTTGGTCCTTATGAAGGTGCTTTTTGGTGTAGGTAGTTGTTAAATTGGGGTCATTTCAGGGGGAATGATTGGTGGAGACTTCTATTTTGCCATCCTGCTCTGCCCTCCCTGACATGTCTTGTTAATATATGAACTAACTCAAGAACAAAACTTAAAATGTTAAAAAGGTATTATATCTTTTATCTTTTGGGCCTAAAAAAGTTTAACACATTGTTTTTAGTAGATATTTTAAGTATATGTGCCAAGTCTGTCCCACAGACTCTGGCTGAGTGATGGATGACAAATCCAAATGACAAAATACCAATACTCTGACACAGGTATTTTGCCTGACAGTGTGGCTAGGGGGACTGCACCCCTTAGCACCACCAATGAGAGTGCAGTGCAACCCAGAGTGCAGCCCCCATAAGCCATAAGCCAGTAACACTTGCATTTATTTAGTACGGATTTAATGACAAAGGCTTGGAGCAAACACAGTTTGTGGGTAATTTACATTGCCAACCACCTGAGTAGAGAGCAGTCCTGTGCAGGAATGATCAAAGGTTGGTTTCTAGAGACATAAGTAAACCAACTTATCTAGATAAGTTCCTTTCCCTTGTTATCTACCCTTTGCCTTCAGGCTGTGGATAACAGAATTTGGCTGCCTTCAGCCATTTCTCCTCCGAAGCTTTTGCAAAACCTCCTGGCCTTCCAAGAAGGTTTGAGTCTTTCCCTATAATTTTTTCTTACAACTTTTCCCACCACCCTGACTGAACTCCTACATATATATTAATTGAATTTTATTCAGTCAAATGTGTTTTTAATGCTCTACAAACGAATCAAAATTTAACTGTTGGGATAATTTTGAAGGAGGGGGAGATGTAATGAATTTTATCATAGCTGATATTTTTACTTAAGAAATTATAAAATATTTTATATTAAACAAGTGAGTTACTATTAAATGCATAGTTTTTGAAGAAGATTAATAAATAGACACACATATGCTGCCACTCAGGTTAAAAAATAGACCATTACCAATACTTTCAAATATTTTTATGTGTTCCACCCGCCACAACCTTCCTTTTCTACACAGAGTTATCCACAGTTCTAAATATTTGTTTTTACTATCTCTGCGACTTTCCTTATGCTTTTATTACCTGCATATTTATCCCTAAGCAATCTATGGTTTAGTATAATTTATTTTACATACCATACTGTCATCATTATCTTGTGACTTGCTTTTTAAAAAAGTTAACATTATATTTTTTAGATTTATTCATGTTCATGCACTGGACATAGTTAACTCATTTTCATTGCTGAATAGTGTTTCAGTCTATGAGTATCTATAACTAACCCATTATCCTATAAGTAGACTTTGGAATATATACGAATTTTATTGTTTTTTTTTTTCTTTTATAAACCATGGTACTATGAATATAGGCTTATAAGAGCACATGTGCAAGGTTTTCTTAGGGTGATCATTAAAAAGTCAGGAAACAACAGGTGCTGGAGAGGATGTGGAGAAATAGGAACACTTTTACACTGTTGGAGGGACTGTAAACTAGTTCAACCATTGTGGAAGTCAGTGTGGCGATTCCTCAGGGATCTAAAACTAGAAATACCATTTGACCCAGCCATCCCATTACTGGGTATATACCCAAAGGACTATAAATCCTGCTGCTGTAAAGACACATGCACACGTATGTTTACTGTGGCACTATTCACAATAGCAAAGACTTGGAACCAACCCAAATGTCCAACAACGATAGACTGGATTAAGAAAATGTGGCACATATACACCATGGAATACTATGCAGCCATAAAAAATGATGAGTTCATGTCCTTTGTAGGGACATGGATGAAATTGGAAACCATCATTCTCAGTAAACTATCGCAAGGACAAAAAACCAAACACCACATGTTCTCACTCATAGGTGGGAATTGAACAATGAGAACATGGACACAGGAAGGGGAACATCACACTGTTGTGGGGTGGGGGGAGGGGGGAGGGACAGCATTAGGAGATATACCCAATGCTAAATGATGAGTTAATGGGTGCAGCACACCAACATGGCACATGGATACATATGTAACAAACCTGCACATTGTGCACATGTACCCTAAAACTTAAAGTATAATATAATAATAATAATAATAAATAATAATAAATGCCTGGGGTCATAGGCATACACCTTTTAAACTTTGCTATGTAACAACTAATTGATTTCTAGGGTAACAGTTTATATATGTAGTTGTCTGCTCCACATTCTCATCAACTTTTGCCATTGTCATATTTATTTTTAAATTTGTTACCAATCCCTTGGATATAAAATACTATTTCACTGGAGGTTTAATTTACATTTCCTTGTCTACAAGGGAGGCTAAGGATCTTTTCCTATGTTCATTGGCCACTAATATTTTCTCCTGGTAAAATATCTTTTTTATAAAACAAAGAATGAACACACTTTTTTCTATTGTGCTTTTTTTTTTCTGTTGATTAGTAGACATTCCATATATAATTTGGCACCTAATTTTTGTGAGTTTTATGTGTTGCAAATATCCTCTTGTATTTGGATTATTTTCCCATTTTATAATAATTTCAGAAGTTGGCAATCTGTCTTTTCCTATAATTTATATGTTTTATGTCTTAAGAATCCTTTTATAACACTATATTGTGCTATAACTTTACTGGAAATATTTTAAAGTTTAGTCTCTTACATTTAAACCATTAGTCCACATGGAATTGATTTTTTTATGTATGTGTGAAGGAAGGTCCTACTTTATTCCAGTTTCATTTATTAACTAACTTACTCTTTCTTCACAGATCTATAATTCTGTCTCTCTAATAAAGTTTCTATATATTTGGGGGGGATGTTAAGTCCTGGGCTGTATATTCTGTTCCATTGGTTTGTCTATCTCTGCATCATGAACACCCTTTCTTAATGAATATAAATGTATGCTCTGCACTTATATCAGGTAAGGTAAATACCCTTCATTCTTGTCATCTTCAGAATTATCTTGACTCTTAATGCACCATTGCTCTTCTGTTAAGATTTTAGAATTGGCTTACTAACTTTAAAAAAAAGATCCCTATTGGTATTTATTTTGGAGTTGTATTTAAAGCTCAATTTTGTATAAAATGGTATTTTAATTAAGATGATTCTTTTAATCTTTCTTCTGAACATAAAAGGATCTTGGCACATGTTCATTTAGGTAGTTGTTGTCCTGACTTAAATATGCTATCTATGTTCAGTATTTTAGTTTTCTTTTTGGGCTCATAAATTGACAATATTATGATTTTTTTTGCATAAAGGTAGTTTGTTTAGATTCACCCTTATGATTGCCATTTGTTTGGCTTACCACTACTTCTTACATTTTGACCTTTTATTTTGAGATTATTATTTTTTTCTCCTAAAGTATGTATTTTGGAAGTATCTTTAGTGGAGTCTTTGATAATAAAACTCTTATTTTAATTGAAGTCCCCTTACCTGAAATATAGTTTAGTTAGATATAGAATTTTACATCGAAGTTTATTTTATTTTTGGCATTTTAAAGATATTATTCTACTTGCTTTTTCTTTACAGTATTGCTGGTGAACAAAGAGTTGTCAGTGTAATAGTCATTTTAGGAGATAATCTGTCCTTTTCCTTCATTTGGGATTTTTTTTCTTGGTCTTTGATTATCTGCTGTTTCTCTACTATGAGACTAAGCATGGATTTCTTCTTATTTATCTTCCTTGAGAGTCATTGTTTCCTAGATTCTTCAATTACTGGAATTTCTCAGTTGTCGTTTCTTCGAATATTTTTTTTCCATTCTTTATATTATGTCTGTACAAAACTCTGGACATAGAATAGACATTCATTTATAACATAAATATTTTTGAGCACCTATTATGTACTGGGTACTTTTTGTCTCCAGAGATATATTAGTAAACAAAACAGACAAAAATTCTTATTACCATGATATTTACATTAAAAGGTGCAGAATACCAGAAGAAGTTGATGATAGCTACAGAATAAGAGAGACCAAAATGCTAGGATGAGGGCAGGGATTACTTCTATCTTCCTTTTTAAATTTAAATACCAAAAGTTTTTTCAAATATGCTTTAAGTGGCAGGTTTTCTTGACCTCATATAAGCTTGATTGCCTCTTCTTAACTTCCATTGTATGTAGTATTATATACAGAAGTGATAGTAACTTTCCTGATTTGGTCTTACAGAACAGAGTACAGTGTCCTTAAATTTCTCTTAAGTAGATTCTATATTTCTGTTAGTGTAGGGTGTTTGTATTAGCTTCTTTGTCTATAATTATTTACCAAATTGAAAAGAACTTTAATATTTTTCAGCTTTAAAATAGAGATGCCAAATTACGTGATCTCCAAGGCCTCTTCTCATTTTCAAAATACTGTCACATGCTGAGAGAATCAAATCCAGCATTTTTGAGGTCAGAATATCATAAAACTGAAGGTGGGTGCTATTTACAAAAAATAAAATTACCAATAAAATATTAGCCTTGTAAAAGGCCTGTGCAAATGGAACACCCCAAAGATTAACCTTCAATAGCTTAATGAAAATTCTGCCATTGCTACACATATTAATATATATTGGATTTGCTTGTATGTTACATGTCTCTCCATTTTTTGATTTGTAAGTAAAGATAGATTATAATAGTGAATAGATTTATATCATGCTTCAAACATTAGCCTTTGGATATTCCATGTCCCTTATTATAAGACTAGCAATGTGCTAGTGTCAGTGTACAAATAGCCTTTTACTTAATTTGCCAGCTACATGTTTTAGATATGTTTTGGCTTATAATTCCTCTTCCTATGCTCATTTATAATTAAAACAGATGTTAGTTACAATTGTTCATTAAGTCACTTATTCATATTTCCTGTTTCAGAATCTGACAAGGACTTTTGAGAGGAAAAGAACATTTTCAAATAAAAAATACCCTAAAAACATTTTTCTTTTTCTTTTTTCGGG
Source organism: Symphalangus syndactylus (assembly GCF_028878055.3). Lineage (NCBI taxonomy): Eukaryota > Metazoa > Chordata > Mammalia > Primates > Hylobatidae > Symphalangus > Symphalangus syndactylus. Next base: position 51,952,082 of record NC_072432.2, read on the forward strand.
GGGGTTGGGGGACAGACTTTCGCTCTTGTTGCCCAGGCTGGAGTGCAATGGCGCTATCTCTGCTCACCGCAACCTGTGCCTCATGGGTTCAAGTGATTCTCTTGCCTCAGCCTCCTGAGTAGCTGGGATTACAGGCATGCACCACCACACCCAGCTGTTTTTGTATTTTTAGTAGAGACGGGGTTTCTCTATGTTGGTCAGACTGGTCTTGAACTCCCGGCCTCAGGTGATCCTCCCGCCTTGGCCTCCCAAAGTGCTGGGATTACAGGCATGAGCGTCTGTCCCTGGCCCCTAAAAACATTTTTAAAGAAACAAAACAATTAGAAACATAACCATGAAAATCTAGATTCAGAACTCTGTCATATGTTTGTGTGTGTGTGTGTGTGTGTGTGTATACATATGTATTTCTTTATTATTGTTTTTAGAAAAAAATTCTTTTAACAACAAATTTAATCACAAAGAACTATAATTAGTACTTTCCATGGGTACTACTCCCCAGGTAATAGCAGCGTACAATTTCAGTTCTCCCACAGATGATGAGGGGCAGAATTCTTCTCCCTCTACTGGGAGACTACATGTGCCACTTACTATAATTTCCCATGGCCTTTGCAGGAAAATTACATGGGGCAAAGAAATAAAGATTAGCACTTTTGTTTCTCCAAGTATTCTCAGCTGAATGACCCCCAAGTTAACAAACAGGTGTGGAATAATCTTTTGGTGAATTTGATCCTATTCTAATTTGTGTCATAAAATTGAAACATGTTAGTATTTTACTCTTACATTTGGACTTAGTAACTCACAAGAGACTTTTTAGTGTATTCTACATTAGTATTTTCCAAAATATAATCCCATCCTTGATTACAATTACCACTAGTGTTTTTTATGATATCAGCCTAGACCTGTGGACTCAGAATCTTGTAGAACAATGAGTAGGGAGGAGGGATATGTATTTTTGTAAGTTCCCTGCATTACGAATATTCAAGTTTGGGAACCACAGTTTAATATAATGATGCTTAACACATGGCACATGTGCTTCAATTTCCTTATTGTGCATCTTTTGCAGACATTACTGATTGATCACAAAATTCTTTCCTACAGAGCTAATATAAAGCCACACAAGCTTACTCAACATTGTGCCTAAACAGCTGTTTGGCATGCATGATAAAAGCCTTTCCTGGAACTATTCTATACCGACATTGCTATTAGGCAATATTATCTTTAGGAACACAGCTAAGAATTTAGAGATAAACACTGATGTTCTTTAAATTGCAAAGAGAAGTCAGAGAATTTCTGCACGAAGTATTGGATATAAGGCCTAGAGCAGAGTAGAAAGCAAGTCAGAAACTATGAGGTGTTAGCTCTGGAAATCACATTCATAGTAACAAAAAGCAATCAATGATAGAAGAAAACACAAACAAGATACAGTCATTCAAAGGAAACAATTGGATGAGGCCACTAAATAGTTCCTTATGATTCCACTTAGTAAGTTCTGAAGGCTTAAATGTGGATGGCATAAATTATGTTCATAATTTTGACCCACAATACGCAGAAAAGGATTAGTCTTATAAGGGGCCTGTGCAAATGAGAGGCCCCAAAATTGCCCTTTTCATACATTATGTTCAAGGCATTATTGTTTTAGAAAGTTCCCTAACAAAGGAAGCTAAAGTAAGAGAAGTGCTTGAAATATAAGTTATTATTAGGCCGGGCGCGGTGGCTCACGCTTGTAATCCCTGCACTTTGGGAGGCCGAGGAGGGCGGATCATGAGGTCAGGAGATCGAGACCACGGTGAAACCCCGTCTCTACTAAAAATACAAAGAATTAGCCGGGCGTGGTGGCGGGCACCTGTAGTCCCAGCTACTCGGAGAGGCTGAGGCAGGAGAATGGCGTGAACCTGGGAGGCAGAGCTTGCAGCGAGCCGAGATTGCGCCACTGCACTCCAGCCAGGGCGACAGAGCGAGACTCCGTCTCAAAAAAAAAAAAAAGAAATATAAGTTATTAGCTAATTGATAATATTAATTGGAAAAATTTTCAATCTTAGGATTTCAGATACTCATTTTTACTATTCATATTTACTTTGTTTTATTCTATTATAATACTATTTATTGAAGACCTTAGTAATAATCACATTTGTACATTATCTGGACATCATGCCCTACTTATAAAATTGAACTTCTTACAATATAACTCTACTTTTATGTAGTCAATTTAGAATTATATCAGGTGATTTACTGTCAAATAATTCTTATTAAATGCCATTTTTCCATTTGTATTCAATGCATTTCATAATTTATGTTAAGGGTGATAATTTCTGAAACAGCACATCAAAAATACAAAAACAAATATACTTATTGCTTTTCTGATAACCTCACAGGGCTAAGATCTGTAAATCCTCACTCTATGTGGTATAAAAATGATAATTTATGGGTATTCTAAAGCAAATAAATTCTTCTACAAAAAATGGTTTTGGTCATTCTTTAAAAACATATTTACCATGTTGACAATTAATACATAATCATAAAATCTAGTTAATATTTTATGTACTTTAAAAATGTAATCATTGTGGAAATCTGTTTTCCCATTTAAAAATCACCTTATTTTCTATATAAAATATTAATAAAATTAATTGTTTTACAGGAATATGTTGGCCTGATAGACTAAGGAAGGGGCTTCAGAAACATTCTTTAAGAGAGTTGCTTGTGACAAAACACACCATTAATTTTATGGCCAGATTAAAGCAATTTTTTACCATATCAATTCCAAATTTACTCTTTTTCTTACTGGAATACTTGAAACAAGCACCGAACATGGAAACAGGAAATAGGATTTCCAGTCTTGGTTCATGTTAGGTTAATTATTATTATAAAGAAAAATCATGTGCTCAACTAAATTGGACATAGTTGTTCACATTCATATTCTATGAACATCTAGAAAACAAGTACTTACCATATCTAGAGATACACACACATATGTTTATGGGAAGAAAAATCTTGACATGGATTGGTTAAAATAAAGACACAGACTTTTAAAGATCACTGTAACTCAGATTTGCAGTATGAACATGTAACTATTTCATTGACAATGATAAAGATTCTTGCCACCCTTCTTTTTGTAAACCATTGCATCAAGTATCACAACAGTGTTTCATTTAAAAGCAACCTAAGGTAGGAAAGAGCACTGAATGTGTCTCTAGATTCTAATTATGATTTATTAAAAGAAACATTTTAACAATTCTTGTTTAACAAATTCCTGAATATCTGACTCTCCTTAAACTTTAATATAAAAATATCAGTTTTTTTTGTTTTGGGAGTACTACTTTAAAATCAATTCTTTACTGTATATCTTTATAATTCTAGCAAATGTAATTAGGATATAATACTGTGTTGGGATTATTTTGCCAACTTTGTTAAATGACTTATTTACAGAAAATCTGACATCTTCTTTGCCTCTATTTTAAGTTTGACATCGAGTGGTTAGAATTTTGAGGAAGTTTGATCAATGATGAAATGATAGCTTGGTAGGGCATGCTAACCTAACTGTTTAAAAAAATGTCTCTTCATAATTTATAATGACAAGCACTTAGGTTTTATTTAACTACACTAATGTATTCCATTTAAGTATGTCTAAGTACTTACAGCTTACCTATATCCATAGTATTAATACAGGCTCTTGTCTAAGAGTAATTTGTAACTCTAACCTTATACAATGTTTTAGTTTCATTATTTCTAGTGATTCTGAATTACTACTGTATTTTCTCATGCACATAATTAGATGAGCTTCTATCAAAGCATGTTCTTGTTTAATTATTGCTACTGCTTTATAAAGGAATATTGTTTTTCCCACATTCATTTCATATCTTGATAGGCCATGGTTATATATTTTTTATTCCAATAACTGACAGAATATGTAGTAATTTAAGTTTTATTCAGCCAGATTATAGGGAGGAAGAGGAGGATTTGCAAATCAGTTTGATTTTATCTTTGTTGAATCTCATATCTACTGTGTTTGTATTATATATTTATTTTTGTTGAATACAGTTAAGTTTATCTTTAATCAGGACTGACAATCTTTTTTCGGTCCAAACCTCTTGAATAGCTAGGAGTAAAGACTTGACAAACTTCAGCAAAGTAATATTATTGTAAGAGTCCCTTAACTGTCACACCTTACCTTAGTGGAAATGAATTAACTAACTTAACACCAAAGAACAGAGTTGTAGAAGAATAAGCAATGTAGGGGAGAATACTGCTTGCAGTACTGGATGTAAGGGAATTTCCAAGATCTCTATTATTCACTGACACATGGCGAGGAAATCTGTTTGAATAAGTTGTTTCCAGTGGGTTCTTCAGAGTAGATGGTGTTTATCATTATCAAGTCTCTGATATATCGAATATTAATGACAGATGAAAAAGAGAATCTCCGTCATTGAGTGTGTCTGCCAAAAGAGCTAGCTCCAATTTAAAAGGGTATTAATTTTCATAGAGAGGTAATTTTTTTTCTGTGGTATTCCCCATGCTTAATGTACTTTCTAAACTTGGATGTACTTGGATAGAAATCTATTGTTTTAAATTGAATATTCCTCTGTTCACCCTCATATTTCATTGAAAACAATATTCAGTGATGTCAGCAGTAAAACAATAGGTATGAAATAGGTGGCTTCTTTGTTTGATAAATATGATTTTTAGGAATCTGACAAAGAACTAATGAGTTGTTTTACTATAAAAGTTATGTTGATATGCATAAAAATAGAAAAAATTCCAGATTTTTACAGAAGAAAAAATATCTTAAAGGTAGTTTAGGAAAATGTAAATGAATATAATCTAAAATATTTGTGTACTTGTCATTTTAAAAATATAAATAATTGAGGTAACTTCGGGATAAAAATGTCACTATGATGTGTCATTATATATTTTTCTTCTGAAGCACATGATTTATATAGAAGTTTATCTGCAGAATATGAGATTCATCTCGTGTTATTTGAATGACTTTGTATCTGTACACCCCAAAGACTATTTCATGATATCTTATTTTATTAAATAATTGCTAGTTTTCCAAAAGTATATAAATCTCAAAAGTGAATTTAAAATTTCAAGAAGACTCATAGCCTGACAAGTCTGATTTTATATTTTCATTCTTTGTTGCTTATTAAAACTCCTGTTGCATTAATGACTGTTGAGGACTTTGAGAAGAGTTAGTCTCCCAATTGTTGAAAGGCTAGTGGTCTGCTCTTCTTTTTTCCCTTAACTGTTCAATTCTCAGATATTGACCAGTGGAACAAGGTAATTGAACAACTAGGAACACCATGTCCAGAATTCATGAAGAAATTGCAACCCACAGTAAGAAACTATGTGGAGAATCGGCCCAAGTATGCGGGACTCACCTTCCCCAAGCTCTTCCCAGATTCCCTCTTCCCAGCGGACTCCGAGCACAATAAACTCAAAGGTATGCCCTTCAGGAATGACTTGAGGACAACTATGAGGGTGACGGGCCAAACAAGCACACGGTATAGAGACCTCTATCTCTTTCTCATTGTTTCCTTTTATTTTTAGTTGACACATGATAATCGTACATTTTTGTAGGATATAGGGTGGTATTTTGAAACATATATAGAGGTATAATGGTCAAATCAGAGCAATTAGCATAACCCATCACCTAAAACATTGATCAATTCTTTAATTGGCACAGCCTCAAGTTAAAGAGATATTTCTTCAAAGATCGTTCCTACAAAGGGGAGTAGTCATGGATTTTAGAATTGTCTGGATATTCAGGGCCGGGTGCGGTGGGTCAAGCCTGTAATTTCAGCACTTTGGAAGGCCGAGGCGGGCGGATCAAGGGTCAGGAGATCAAGACAGACCATCCTGGCCAACGTGGTGTTCTCTTTCATTTGATGTTTTACCATATATTTACAATAAACTGAATATTTTCACCGTTCAACTTTCAGATCAGTTGAGTAACAATATTGATTTGAGATATTCATTTCTGTTAAAACTTTATGTAAGTGACTAGGGGAGGGATAGCATTAGGAGAAATACCTAATGTAGATGACGGGTTCATGGGTGCAGCAAACCACCATGGCATGTGTATCCCTATGTAACAAACCTGCACGTTGTGCACATGTATCCCAGAACTTAAAGTAGAATAATTTTAAAAATTTACATATCTTTAGAGGTTAAAATTAATGTGTCTTTTAACAATCTTATTAAATAAATATGCTGACTATCACCATGTAATTTTAAAGTGTTACTGCCCACAACCATAAAATTAATTATGATAACATTTACATAATATAGAGTTTTTCATTAGTGTCTGGTGTAGCATTAGACTGGCTTCAGTCTTTAACTACTGGATTTCATCAAGTCATGATTCCATTGATTAAAAATGCCTGATGATTACAGAATGTTAAAATAAAATTCAGTAGTTGAATGATATTATTTCTATCACATCAATTCTTTGATTGTTTTTATGTATATAAGAAATCTGTGGCTGGGAGCAGTGGCTCACTCCTTTAATCCCAGCATTTTGGGAGGCTGAGGTGGGAGGATCCTTTGAGCCCAGTGTTTGAGACCAGCTTGGGCAATGTAGGGAGATCTTACCTTTACAAAAAAAGAAAAAAAAGAAAGAAGAAATAGCCGGGCATGGTGGTGCATGCCTGTAGTTCCAGTTACTAGGGAAGCTGAGATGGGAGGATCCTTTGAGCCCAGGAGTTCCAGGCTGCAGTGAGCTGTGATCATTCCACTACACTCCAGCCTGGCAACAGAGGGATACCCTGTCTCAAAAATAAATAAATAAATAAACAAAAACAAAAAGAAAAGAAATTTGTATGATACAAACTCTTGTCAATTTGTATACTAAAATTCTGATAATTCCATTGTATAAATAAGAATATAAAGACACGTGTTGATTAACTTCAAACAGCTGTCCACACATTTGTTGAACATCATGCATTTGCACTCTGTGCTCTTTATTCTGTTTATCCTATATTCATACAGGTTACCAAAGAAGATGACTTTGCTTACATAAACTCTCCAGGTTGATACATTTTACTAGGAAGTTTGAGTGAATAATTGTATACTCAAAGTGTTACAACCCTTGGAGAGCCTCAGAATGAAGCCTTAGGCTTAGAGACACGAAGAAACAGGTGTAAAATGCATTTTCTTTTCCATCACATCAAGGGATTTATCTGATGTTTGGAAGCAAGATACTATTCCATACTTTATTTTCTTAAATTTCCTCTCTGTCCAACAAATTTCCTTACTGAAATCAAAATCTTACTAATTGTTTTTCTCATTTATTGTTTCAGCCAGCCAAGCCAGGGACTTGTTGTCAAAGATGCTAGTGATTGACCCAGCAAAAAGAATATCAGTGGACGATGCCTTACAGCATCCCTACATCAACGTCTGGTATGACCCAGCCGAAGTGGAGGCGGTAAGAAATAGGCTGCCTTTACTTTGCTTCCACAAACAAATCATAGCTCATAGCAAAAACTGAATAGGACTAGAAGCCTAAAGAATGCACGATGGATTTTTATAAAATTTCTAAGTCCAAAGCCTATTATCTGCCCCTTTAAAAGCTATTTTCTTCAACATATGTTTTAAATACATTTTTTCAGGACTTACTAGAAGAGGGTATGATTTAGTCCAACAAACCTTAGATGTCCATGACACTACCATTTGTTTCTGTTAAATTGCCAATACTTGTGTTTCTTCTTGTGTGTTTGACTGCCAGTCTCTTCTAATGCAAACTTAGTGGTAGGAAACAACAGAGGACAAGCTACTTAGCTTGTATTTTTTTTTTTGAAAAGATACCTGCCACTAGTAAAATGTGATACTTAAGAATATTTCAGTTAGAAAGCTTTTATAAGACGATTGGTGGCTTTGTGAAACCTTGCATGAACTAGATGAACTAGAAGTGGGTATTTCAGTAAGTACATTACTTCAGGTTGATCAGTATGATGTATCTCCATGTCTGATACCCAGACATGGAGAATCTTCTCAGAAGCATAACTCTTTCTATTTTAAAAATATTTTTCAACCATTTACTATCTTCTATTCAACCTCTTTCTTTCATCTTTACCTATCTCCTTTCCTCTGTATGGATCCAGGGCTGAGCAGGGCAAGGGGGGCTTGCTGTTGCCCATGTGTGTTCTATAGGCCTCCTGATGAGAATTTCCTTTCTGCACTGCCTTTAAATGTTTCTATCAGCAATGTTACCTTCTCCCATAAACATGAGAAGCTTCTCAAATTCTTAGAGTACCTGTGCTAAAGCATCTCATATTTTTTTACATAATACCTTCCAATCCATTTGTTTGGATTTGTTCTTAATCTTTCATTTGAAATACTGTTTGTTTCCCCAAGGTATTCTTTAGGATATTTTCACTTTCTTTCAGTTTTCTTTCCTCTGCTTCACCATGTGTTTTTCCATGTCAGAGGTGCTAGATTCAAACACATAATTCTCATTTCTTCATTCTTCACTAGAGAAGATATGAAAGATGGCAGTGAGAACTAGGTAGAATTGAACTTTACAGACACAATATTCAGCAGGTCCTTTTCATAATGTAACCCAATCTTTAAGCATTTAAAAACTTCAGAGAAAACACTTAAGTGATTAATGAGTCTCCCAAGTGTGGGAGACTGCACTACATTTTGTTTAAGATCTGCTCTCTTAATTAGTTTTACAATGATGTTGAGATTTCATTTTGCCTCAAGTTAATTTTTAGTCGTTTTATTTGATTCTTACAAAATAAAATCCTTACAATTAAATATTTCTGAGTTTAATTATAATGTTCTAAAAATTAATATATATTCTTACAACCAAAATATAGAACCTCTTCCAGTCTCTCACACTTGGGAAATACTTGCACAGATGTTCTTGGGATGGAATGAAGTAATGAAGTAAGTGACAGAAAGTATAATGTATATGTATACGAAAATTAAGTATAAAAATTTTATCTCTGATGAAATTCAAGAAAATATTTTAGGTTATGTTGATAAACATTTTATATAAATATGTATTATCTGAAATTGTCTCTCCTCATTTATTTTGAGGCATATTAACTTATGCCTCAATATATGGCATATTTATTTTTTCTTACATCTAACTTAATGTGTATAATCTGTTTTTAATGGATTGTGGCCTAGAGTTTAATTAGAGTCATAAAGTCTGCATTTGTAATTCGCTTGTAATTATGTTGCCTATAAAAGAGATAGTTGCTTGGAATCTATAACAAATCTTACTGAATAGTATCAATGAGTTTTTAAATTTATTTTAACTTTTTATGAAAAACTTCTTTGTAGAATGAAAAGATAAAATTTAGGATACTAAAATAGCTGGAGCCTTTTTCTTAACCACTTTGATATTGGCCATGCTGGGGCACGGATAGTAACAAGGCAGGATGTATGAATTTTAGTGGAAGGATCTGATAGAGGCTGCAGGTCTAGAAAAGGAAGACAGTTAATATACAGAACAAGCAAGTACTTGACATCTAGACTCAGATCTTTGATTATACAAGGGTAAACATGTCTTACATCTAGACATGTTGTAGTGAAGAGATGGGAATCCTGATCCTAGGGCAAGAACAATTTATTACTCTATTAAGTGCATTACAGTGGTCGCAACTAAGAAGAGACAGATCCTGAAGGTGCTAGAATCAGTAGTCAGCTATGCTTTCTGCAATATCCTTAGAATTCATGTCTCTGTTATTGCATATGAACATGTGTTTAACATAAGATAACCTTTCTCTATGGACACATGGCAAAGCTATAATATAGTGATATATCTTCTGCCAGGGCTGACAAGACTGTTTTGCAAAATATACCCCTGTATGTCTTTATAATCAAAATCAATGGAAGTATCAAATAATTGGGATTTTTATTCCGATCAAAGAGCTTTCAAGTAACTCACATGCTGTTAGGGAGGGAAGGAAATTCAAAGATGAGAGATAAGAAAAATAAGTTTCATTGGATGGAAATAATGGATAGGGGATAAAGAACAAACTATGATAAGGTGATATTTAGAGGAAAAGTCAAAAGAGTATAGATATGCTATGTGCGCTAAGCTATTAGTTATACTACGAGCTATCTTATCATGTTTCCCAAACTACCAAAGTACAAAAATCAAGAGAGAAGAGCATATGAATGAATGTTGTCATAATTCTGAGAGGGAAAATTAGTCATGTACACATGAGTTTGAAAATTTTAAAAATTGGATGCTAAGCTCAAGAGTAATCCATCTGTGTAGTAATAGTACATAAATATTTTGAAATAACTGCTCAAATTATTAGCAAGTTCTTATTCAATTAATGTTTAGAGTAAAAAAGTGTGATTTCAAAGTAGAACACACAAGTCGCGTATAATGTCAATGCTTTTTCATGAAACAAATAGCAGGTGCTCTAACTCTGGTTCAGTATTCATCAAGAGGGCAAATATATTACACACAAATGTAATTGGTTGAGTTATTTGCATCTTCATAGGTATGAAAGATGAGTTAGGTTTAAATTCCTGCTCTGCCCATTACTAATTTGCTTTGATCAAGTTTCTTAACCTTTCTGCAACTCAGTTTTCTAAACTAAGAAAGTTCTCCTTTCTTATCATATGTATAGCATAGCATTCTGAGATTTTGAAGAGTTAATGTGCATACAGTGCTTAGCGAGTGCTTGGTAGTCAGTAAGAATCATATAAATTATTCTTACCCTTATAATACTTATAATTACTATTACTATTACGACTTTTACATGCATAGCTTGACTATCTTTTGATATTTGAAAAAGATATATGCGTCTGGTGAAAAAGACTAGCTGGCCAAGAAATTGCAGAAATATTCCACAACATTTCTTTTTTGAATAGTGATGACGATGATCTAATTCCCACGTGATTTTAGGTCCATTTTTTTTCTTTTTCTTCTGTTTAATGTATACCTACCTCTTCTTTGCCAGGTAGAAGAGAATCTAGTGTCATTAGTTTAAGCCAAAATAAAGACACATTATGGAGTCCATGAATCTTGATTATCAGTAGGAGATTTTGGGGATTTTGGGGGGAACTCGGTTTAATATCTTCCTTGTGCCCTGTTGGAAGAAAACACAATGTTCATGAAGCTTTGTTGCCTAATCTCTTACCAGATTATTGAGCTTAGGCACCCTGCTAGGATCCAGTGGTGGCTTTACTGCTGAGAGTGGAGCTACAGAGAAGCCTTAAGGAGCATCTGGGTGAATGCCAAGCTAAGGAAGAGTTGATTAACTATTTCTCAGGGCACAGAAGAAGGGGATTTATAAGGAACATAAGCTGTAACTATTTTTTTAAATAGCTTTATTTCTGTCAGAAACTTCAGAGCACTTCAAGAAAGCTCCTGAGTGCAACGGCCTTACAAAAGGCTCCATTTTTTAGTTCTTGTTCCTTGCAAGGGTATAGGGAGAGGGAGCAGGAGAGGGAGATGTGAGTTCAGCCAAAACCAAATACATCAAAACTCAAATAAATCATCATGAAGAAGCCTATTACAAACATATGGAGTCAGAGGACACTTCATGATTCCTCAATTCTTGACTAAAGGAAGGAGCTAGACTTGAGATTAGAACCATCCCCTAAGATGGGACAGGCATTGAGGCCAAGTTTCATGGCCAGTGGTGATCAACCAGATAGACCATTGTGTTGAAGGCTCTGTTTCAGAGATGCCCAGAGACAGTTGTTAATGGCTGAAACCTTACTCTGGGAATCAGGGCAGAGAGGCAGGTAGAGCTGCTTGGGCAGCTGGCATTTTGGAATTCTTTTCTCTAGTAGGTGAACCTGGGGTACTTGAGAACCCAGAGGACAGCTGGCAGGAGACATAGGACCTTCTGTGTGGCAGCCAAATGAAAGTTCCAGAAGAGAATGCTGGAAATGAGGCCTGGAAATGGTACTCCAGCTATAATGTAGACCACAGAGAGAGAGTGGGCATGTTTTGTTTGTGAATCTAAGGACACACGACATCCTCGACTAGACTAAGAGAAAAGGGTAACTAATTCAACCAGTTTGGCTGGAAGGTGATTTGGTAAACAGGGCCAGTGCTGAGCTTGCTTGTTATTTTTTCACCTAACTCAAGATTAATTTGGGAATTAGGACGGGGTTGGGTGGGAATTTAATGTACCGATACAGATCCTGAATTAAACAACATGATCTTCAGATTCCCAGGGAGAGTATAACCTGGGAAACAGAGTAACACTTACATGTATTAGTGCTGAAGTTCAATTAAAATAAACACTTAAGAAACATGAGCCCAGAATAGTCAACACTATTACACATTTACTGTTTGTTTATAATGTAAAGTGATTAAGAGGGTCTTAAATGCTCAATTGACATTATTATTTACTAGTTCACTACTTTAGGGATTATGTTATTTTTGCCTATAGTGAAAGAATTTATAGAAACAAGTTAACCTGGCTATATGAAGCTATTTTATTACAAGGCCATCATAGATTCCATGCCCTGTGAGGAGAGTTACTATCTGACATTACTTTATCCATCTTCTTGTCTGCCATTATATCTTACTGGACATTACCAAAGAGGATGCATGGAAGGGATGACCAATCATGTGGGAAATATACATTATTTTTAATCTTCTTGTGATACAAATATGTAAATTTTGATATTGCCTATGCCTATTATGCCTAAAATCCATTCAAGGTAAATCTGAAGTGGGAACTTAGAGATAATTATAGAGTGCTTTTGTCCTGCAGTTCAGCAAACATCAGCATTCAGAGTAGCAACTTTTCAACTTTGAGCAGCTATAGGACCAGCAACCATGATGAGGTGAATGGAATAGAGCTGGATGGGATCCGAAGAAAGAGAGAAGGGAATCAGAAGCCTGTGGTGAAAGTAGAACAGGTTCCAGAGCTTGATCTGGGCCTTCCAGAGTGAGAGCTAATGCAGATATGTAGGCCAAGCAGTCAAGACCAGCTGGGCAGTCAGGAGAGACATGTGGTCTAAGATCAGAGATCTAAGTAGATGAGACCCTAAGGGGCATTTAAAGGTGTCAGAGATAAGGATGTTCTCATATTGCAATGCAGAAGTCAAAAGAAGACACTCTTGGACCAACACAGAGATAAGCAAAAATGGGAAACCACTACCAATCTGAGAGCTAGGGGGCAGTTTACTGGAGCCCAGGTAGTAATGGCCTGTACAATGGGAGCTAGAGTCACTAACACAGGTGAGATACAGCTGCTTCTGGAGAAAAGGATGGGGAGAAATGGCCTAGATTCTCCCCTGTGTCTCCGGGTGATATCTCCCTCCTATTGGCTGAGACCAGCCCTAAGGCAACTGACAGACAAACCTGGGGAATATGGCCTAATAGAGTCCAGCCCCCTGAGAAAAAGAGCCACTAAAGAAAGGGGGAGGACAGCATCTGTGGGCAAATGTGTCCAGGGCTGGCACTTACCAGGTCATTCTTTCCTTATTCACAATCCTGAAATCCCTAAGTAAAAGAGAAGTAACCAGGGAACGGAGCACAATTCCTCTGGAGAGGAGAAGACTTTAGATGTCAGAAGAGGTACTCAAGGACCTCCCCTAGTAAAGTGAAGGAAGCATCCCCCTAATAACTATTTAATTTCTTCAAGTATTTCATGATTTCTTGCCAAGAAATCACAAGTACTATGCCAACCTGATAGTCTTGGCAGAAGTGTATTTCTCATTGGGGTTTCCACTGAATGTGCACTTTCTTCCTTTTATATGTTGATGTCACTCTTTAGATTGTTGGTTGTAGGGCTACAATCTTGTTGAGACAATGCTGGACCACATGTACGTGAGGGGAGTGAAAGGATTCAGCCATCTGTTTTCTTTTAGGTTGCTGTAAATCTACTCTTTCACTAGGAAAGACCTTGTCACTTTCTTCTCACTCACCTCTTTTTTATTTCTTCCTTTTCTGTCTCTTCTTCACTTCTTACCCTTTTCTCTTTTTTATCCAACAGAGTTATTCACATAAGCTTTGACTATTTGTTATCAGTTTAGTATTTATTCACTTATTCTATAAATATTGACTGAACCCACACTTTGTGTTCCACACTGACCTAGATGATGGTGATTCAGCATTGAATTTTTAAATAAAAAATGAAAAAAGCAACAGGTCCCTGCTTTTATTGTTCTCGGTAGGTTTCCAATAGTTAATAGCAATTTCTATTGAATGAGAATCTTTGATAACTTACCATCTCCTGAAGAAACAAAATAAACTCCTCCAAATATGAGTTATCTACCTTACTTGATTAACTTGTTTGGTGTATGGTTTCCTGACTGTAGAATCTGAAATCTTATGTCCCTTGAAATGTTAATCAGTTATAACTAAACTGCAGTGAGAATCTGCTAATCTTCAACCAGATGTGCATCAACTGCTTTGAATCATAATTAACAAGTTATGCTCATCCACTTTTAGCTATGATTTTTTAAACTATTATTTGACTGAATATAAAATAATGTCCTGCCGGGCACAGTGGCTCACACCTGTAATCCCAGCAGTTTGGGAGGCCAAGGCGGGTGGATCACTTGAGATCAGGAGTTTGGGCCTGGCCAGCATGGCGAAACCCCATCTCTACTGCAAATACAAAAATTACCCACCTGTAGTGCCAGCTACTGGGAAGGCTGAGCAGGAGAATTGCTTGAACCCGGGAGACAGAGGTTGCAGTTAGCCGAGATCGCACCACTGCACTCCAGCCTGGGAGACAGAGTGAGACCATATTAAAAAAAATAAATCAAATCAAATCAAATAAATAAATAAACAAAAAAGTCCTGACCAAGCTGACCAAGTTTGGTTACCCAAATGCATAGATTATTACTGAAAACCAAAGAATCCTGAAGTTGCTATACTAAACATAAAAGTATACAATCGTTAAACTATAAATTAAATCTTTCTATTTACTATAGCAACTAAATACAAATATTTAATTTATAGCTTAAAGATTTATGTATAAATTTATTGACCATCTGAAGCCTTCGAGCATAGTTCACATGATTGAGGATGATGGGAAGGAGTTATTCTCATTCCTTATTATCACTGACTTTTAATTCTCTCAAATACATTTTTACTGTAAAAGCTAATATCATTTGATTATGAATATCCTGTGTTACTTGCTCTGTTAAATCTACTCCATGAATGAGTTCGTGTTTGCATTGTTTCTACCTTTATTAACTGTGGCTTAGCCAGTTGTCTTTTACTGAATTCTCTTGAATCCATAATAAATTCCTGAAACAACATGGTGAAGAATAGACTTATAAATATATTTGATTACAACTAGAAGTAATGTACTTTGTTAGACTCAGTATATATGAACTTAGGAATGATAAGGAAAAATATGAGCTACAATGAATATGAATTTGATGCATCTAATGTTCAAATAGTTCTTCAGCAGATATCTACTGTTTGGAGATAAACCATTGAATAAAATATACATAAGTTTGCTTCAAATATTTTATAATCCTTTTATTAAATTGGTTAGTCTGAGTGTAGCACTGTGAGTTAAACCTGAAGTATCTGGAAGACATGATTTAAATGAGTTATAAATGCAAACAGCTCTGTACAGACTGTATCTCCCATTGGGAGGAAAGGGGATTAAAGTCTTTGTGAGTCACATTTTCCTTTGATGAGTGATATCAAAAGGTTAGGGCATGTCCTCAAGACAATTTCTGAATAACTAATCCATCTGAAATTCTGAAATTACGTTTTTGTTTCCTGATTTTCCCCACAGGGTACAGTAATGTACTTAAAATAGTTAATAGGCATTATTTTTGTTTGCTGTCATTTGATTTGCCTGAGAAGAAAGTCAGTTTGCAAGTGAAGTTTATTATATAAAATTTAATAGCAACTCTCAAGTGGCAGAAAATACCTATCAAATATTTAAATAAGTATAAACTGCAAAACTTGAGTTACTTAAGGATTTTTTTGGTAGAAATTTGAAAATTTTTATTAAGAAGGAAAAACCCCATTTCACTAAAATAATAAGAAAACTCTTTTTTACAAAAACATTTCATGGGTAGAAAAAGCCTCTGTTGCTTTTTATTAATAGAAAAGATCTGCAGTGCCTATCATGCTGAATATGACCTTGGATTTTACTGCTAGTTTATTTCTTGATGCTATATATGTGCACACACTTTTAGTAAGTTTCCCCATTTTTACTTCTTTAGATTTTTTGAAACATGCTTATTACTTTGGATTTCAACTTGGAAAGCTTATAAATGAAACACACTACTATACTTGATAAAGCACATCAATTGAGTTTTCTCAGGAAAGACCTATTTGGAGATTTTTATAAAGGGCTTATTCTCAAAAAGATTTCTGAGGTCATTTCTAGCATTTTAGGAATATCAAACAAAAATTTTATCTAAGTTTCCTTAAATATTTTCACAAGTAAGACAAACTACTCTATCCTAGAATGAGGAAAAGAATAATTAACAATGTGAATAATTTCAAGTATCTGTAATGTTTAGCATGTTAGTGATTTTATTTCCATAATATGTTATAGTATTTGTTGTATATTTTAAACTTGACAATCAGTCCAAGTATTTCCCAAGTGCCCATCACCAGTTTGGTCTATAATCTGTGTGCAGGTCACTGGTGACCTTTTGTTTCCTGAAAGTAGAAAAACAAAGAGGTAACTCAGTGATATTGTACTGTGAGACATCATGATTCTCTTTTCTCCATTCTAAAATTGCCATCATTTAAATTCTGTTTTTCAGACCAAATGTCCTTATGAATTCTTTTAAATATGATTTGTTCTACTCACATGGAGTTAATAAACTGGCTGAATTCCTCCCTCAGCTGTTCTCTCCATCTGTCCTGACACAAGGGCTACCTCTTTGAGTCTTAGGGTTTCTTCTTATTGCAGCATGTGTCATGCTGTGAAAAAGCTAGTGTGACCCATGGCAGGCTTAATTTGAGAAATAGTTTAGTACCAACTATCTGTCATAGAAGACGCTTTTAGTGTGGAGCTGAACTCTAAGTAGGTTTGTTAGACTCAGAATATATATAAATTTAGAAATGAGGAGGAAGAAACATGAGCTACAATGGATATGAATTTGATGCACTCTAATTATGTGCTTAATTATAGAAAGAGCAATTCATATTTTGTGGTTTTCATTTGCTTGGGGAAAGTTAAATCAATGTCTGTAATTCCATTTGTGGAATTCTAAATTTCCATCTGTTCATGCTGATGTATTCTTTCAGCAGCAAAATATGAGCAGTTTACTATTGCCTTCCAGAGAAAATATAGCTTCATTAGATGTTGCTTGCCCAGTGCCTCAGCTGCTTAACGTGAAGCTATCGTTTGAATTGCCTTTGGATTGTTTTGATGCCATGTATTATGTTGGTGGGAGCTTGTCAAAATATTTGTTGTAGATAGAGTTAGCCACCTGCTTTTAGGAGCCCCACTCCCTATATGACTTATAATAGGAATATGTATTTCACTGAAAATATGTAATTCATTTGTCTCTAATTTACTGAAGAGAAAGGTTCATCTTAATTTTAATTCATTAGGATATTCAGAATCCACTGAATCCAAGATTCTCAGGTGCGAAAAGCTGGAATGGTTGAACTGTTCATTCTTAGGAGAGACATGTTTTGTTGTCTAGTAGAATCCGTGCTTTGGTTTTTGTTTTCATGTTTTATCTTGAGCACTTTAGACCATGAGTGCTATTAATCTTTTGAATGGATCACTGAGAGAGAATACTTTATAAAAAGGGGGAAGGGAACAGAAATTATTTTTCTAAAACATTTCACACCTGTTGCTCTCTGCAAGACTGAGGTATGGCTGAGGTATTCTGTCAGGGTCTTCCAAATACTTGATTGTATTTCTTCTCTCCTAGGTGATGTCTGAGATATTGTGAGATCTACCTATTTATCTCGAGGTAGTGGGCGTTTGTGAGAGTGTATTTTATTTTCTTAATATGTTTCATCCTGGAAAAAAAGAGATTATCCAACGTGTCATCTGCATAGGATGTAATCCATAAACTGTGGGAGAAAAAAATATATTTTTTTCTTTTTTAGCATTCCTTCTATGAGATAAGCAAAGAAGTCAGGGTGGGAACTTGTGAGATGTTCTGTCAACTAAAATTTACCAAATTTTATACTAAGAGGAAGAATAAAAAAGAGAAAAGAATAAGAGTAGGTCAGAAGAGAGAATCTCTGTCAGACAGCTTTGCCTCGAGATAAGTAGAGGCTACAAAATTGGTGAATCTCTAGGAAACATAACTCTTTTGGTAATTTGCATTCCTGCCTTGTTTGCTTACCTGTAATGTTGCTAAAACAATCGAACTAGACTTGAATTTTTGTCCATCATCAAAGAATCTCCTCTTAACCACTATGTGTATGTGTTCAAGGAGAGCTCTAAGGCACTCCTACCCATCCTCGTATCATTGTGTTTTCAGTAAAGAATGTTTATCAATATAGAAAATGATATGCTCTGCAGAGGTAATATTGTTTTCCGCAAGGCCTGGATGTTAATTATTATACATAAACTCTGTAATTTAAAGGCCACATCAGTTCTGTACCCAGCAGAATTATTTGGTGAGCAGCCCTGCTTAAGTTCCTAAAGGTTTACTTTAAGTAGTAGGTTTGCTATTTGCCACATTTTTCTTTGCTCCTTTGCTCTCAAAATCAATGAGGTTTAATTGCATGATGAACTTTTAAATACTATATTCTTCTTTTTAAAAAAAAAAAAATACCCGCCAGGCACAGTGGCTCAGGCCTGTAATCCTATCACTTTGGGAGGCCAAGGCGGGTGAATCCCTTGAACTCAGGAGTTTGAGACCAGCCTGGGCAGCATGGCGAAATCCCATCTCTACTAAAAATACAAAAATTAGCCAGGCATGGTGGCTTACACTAGGTACTTGGGAGGCTGTGGTGGGAGAATGGCTTAAACCTGGGAGGTGGAGTTTGCACTGAACCGAGATTGCACCACAGCACTCCAGCCTAGGCGACACAGGAAGACTCTGTCTCAAACAACAGCAACAACACCCGTGTATATACATACTTATCCTCCATGATTCATCATAACAAATGTTTATAGCACCCCTATGAATGCTGACACTGTACCAGATCTAGAGATGCACACAGGAGGGCATTTCTCTGCCCTTAGGAGCTCACTACCCAGCACTGAGCTTTCTTATGACCCGTAAGGGTTCCTTAGAGGAACTTCTGGGGACTTTTGAGAAACATCCCAAAATTTTCTATCCATAATTATGTATTTACATCTTTCTGGACATCCAGTTCACAGGCTTTTTCAGATCTTCGGAGTTCCTTTGCTCCAAATTTAATTCTTAAAATTTTGAAAATCATGAGTCTAGTAAAGAAAGTTTTCAGTGGGTGGGTGGAGGGAACTGCAAAAATGCTGATAATTTACTCAGACTAGATTATCATTTATAGATATAACAAAAAGATTTAATACACGTTTTAGGAAATGATTTATTCTCTTCGGGTAATTTTAAAATTTGTATTAAAATGCTCTTTCATCTGTAAAGGTCCTACTTTTTTGAAGGAAAGTGGTGGAGGCAGAAGTAACTGATAAATATAAAATATTATGCTTTCAATTTTTATTATTGTGATTTTAAAAAACTATTAACATTATAAAAACAGTTTCTTGTGGTCCTAGACAATTTTAAAATGGTATTTTTTTTTCAAGAGATAGAAATTAACAGCCACTGTCTACTCTTCAAGTAGCTAGTTCTTTTCTCATGCTGTGAGGCTTTCAGGGGTTCAGTTGACATGTGGCTTATAGCTTTAGTGTTGCATTATTCTGCAATGAATAACACAGATTTCATAAGAATGACATATCCAGCTTTCCTCATACTGTTTCCACTTTGTTTTTCATAAGCACTCACTTCCTTTGCGATATTTATTTTCCTCTGCCATGTTTGTCTCCAAAGATTTTTGATTGTTTCTTTGTCCATTATCTAAGAAGGTGGTTATGTTGTGCATTGCAACAAAAAGTTGAGACGATCAAATGAACAACAACAAAAACACACAAAAAATTAACCAAACATCTTGTTTGAGAAGTCATGCTTAGAGTTGGTGATGCTATCAATATTAGGAAGTAAACTAAGTTTGACAGTCTAGCAGAGAAAGGAAAATAATCAGAAAGTATAATCATTAATGATGCTGAAAATGATTGTGTGGTGATGTGAAGACAACTTTAAATGCTCTAGGATGTTTATGCTGACATTTTTAAATCCCTCAATGAAAACTATAGACATGAAGTCGGAATGTCATCACAACTCTACATAGACCACAAGTCTGGAAGTTGAAGAGCTATAAAAGAACCATAAAAAGGATAGGCAGAAACTATCCTTGGGTGCTAAATCACGGTAACTTTCAAATTCAGGGAAAAGGCTGAATCTCAGCATTTTCTTCCGAAGTGTAGATCCATGGCTTAGGCCCTAGAGCATTCATTATATGTGAGGAGAAGGTAGAATAGATGAGACAGAATATTGAAAAGGTTAGACTCCCTTTTTACAAGTCTATTAAAAGTTTATGGTCTTTCCAGGAGTATGTGCTATAATAAAATTATTATGTCCCTTTCTAATGGCAGAGCAATTGTAAGAACGATAAAAGCCACTTCCATAACTTGCTGCAGGTTTCATATGAGACTCAGAGGGTTGTTTGCAGAATAATGGCCCACAATATCTTGTGAAAGAGAATTGAATGTATGTAACACAAAATGTGTTTAATCAACAATCAAAAAGATGCTCCCCACAGTTTCTAATTCCAGGGAGAATCTGATTTCTATCTTTAGGTGCATTTTGAAAGCTGAATTCCTTTGATGTTCCTCTGTAAAAAGTGAGAGATAAATTAGCTAAGCCTCAAGCACTTTTTCTGAAAATTTCTTCCCTAAGATGTGTGTTGTTTTGGACTAAGTTAGCATAAAGAACTTTTGGTGACTTTGTTTCAGGACATATATGCCAGAATGCTGTTTTCATAGTACAGCAATCTGTTACCACTTCTTTTTCTGTGGTAGGCCTGCTCATGCTTCTTGCACCATTCCTGTTTAATCATGAACAATAGTTTATTCCTAGCCAGAATTCTTACATGCATAGTCACAGGTAGGTTTTCTTAAGTAATGAATAGCTCCCCCAAGAATGGAAGGCTAAGGTCGAATCCAAGCAAAAAACTTGGCTTGCAATTAGTTAATTTAAAATATGGCCTTACATAATCTGGCTTTCCCAAAGCAAAGGGCTGTAGACAGACAATGGGAGAGGACCAAGAGTTAGAGAGTGTGGAGACCAAGGTCATGGCACTGGGAGACAGTAGAGCACAGTGGAAACCACTGTGGGTCAGCAATTAGAGGACATGGACTCAAAGTCTCATCATACCTTGGACAGGTCCACCACATTCATTCACTTAAACTTTTGTTAAGCTTCAAGTGTACGCTGCCATTGAAGATTGACTAATTCTAATAATAAAAAGACATAGTTCCTGTTATTTAGTAGTTTGTAGTAGAGTTGATATATAAGTAAATAAGATACTATAACCATAGTACTAGTGCCATAGAAACACAAAGGAATAAGGTATAACTCATTCTATAGCAGACATAGGAGGTTTTCAGGAGGAAGAAAAGCCTCAAGTGGGACCAAAAGTATGGGCAAGAGTTAGCCAAGTGAAATGGAGGTGGAAGAGTAGAATCTGGTAGGCAAAGGAAGCAGCCTGCTCAATGGCCAGGAGAGAAGATGAACCAGGACACACCTGGGGAACTATGAGTTAATTCATTGTGAGCAGGGAAGGGAATGGTGAGAAATGCAGCTGGAAATGTAAGCAGGGCCCTGGTCAGGAAACACCCTTTAAGTTATTCCCAGAGGGTGCCCAAGCTGCAGGCTTGGGAGAACAGCTGTAGGGATTTTAATGAGAGAGTAACACAATGGGATTCGTGTTTTAGGTAGATCATTCGTTCTGACCGATGAAATGATAAAATAGTAGAAAGATTATTTAGAAAGCTAGTGAAATAGTTGAAATAAAAGATGACAAAATGGACTTCAATGGCAATGGAGATGAAGAAAGAATGACATTCAGAGATGGTGGTATAATTGCATCACTGATCTTTACCCATGAAATGTCTTGTCTAATAATGTTTTAAAGGGAAAAATATGTGAAATTATCCAATTAACTTTGAAAACATAGGATGTTATTAAAGAAGATTTTCTTAAAGCTTATGGAGGTAATTGAACTATTTAAAACCGAACAGTTTTAGTCTATGTGACATAAGAAAAATGGAAATATTATCAGTTTCTATCATGTTAACACAAAATCTCAGTTAGACTTATTTTCTTTTAAAATTACTCCTTGGAGTAATTACTTAATGAAAAGGCAAGCTCTGTTTTAAGAAAATCCACTATGAGATGTATTTATTAAATACATTAAAAAGTATTATATAATAATGTATATAATACATTAAAAAGTAGGAGCAATGATAATGCCTTATTATTAGAATATAGTTCTTTATGATTGTGTTTGTTTGTCAACCTTTTTTGTCCCCCAACATACCTGAGAGACAGTCATCAACTCATTAACGTCATCAACTCATCAATCTATATTAAAGCAATGATTCTTGATGTGGGGTATGGCAGATTCTTGTGGGCATGTTAATTAATTGGAAATAAATCCTCACTCTCAAGTGATTCTGTTCCCCATCTCCCTCTCCTCAGAGCACCCTTCCCCCACCACACATACCTTAGAAATTACTGCTTTTGGCGCAACTCGAAGATACAGATTTTGTCTCATTCGTTACATCATCTGTGTAACTGTGTGTTCCTAGAACACAGTGGGTTCTCAGAAATATTAGAATTAATAAAATGTTTCAATCATTCTGACATTGACTATTTAACCTTTCAACCTATGCTGCTTTTATTCATTGCCCCAGCCTAAAGAACCCCTATCACTATCTCTAGGTGTTAGTACACCCATTTTAAATAATTTTAAAATTATTTTACACAGACCCACAATTAAAGCCCTAGGTTCTCAACCGATATTCATTTCATTATGTCACAGTATCCTTTAAAAAGTCCACTTTTCTTCATAAGGGTAGTATTAATAATTTATGTACTTAGGAAATTTAGAATTAAAATGAATTTACAATAATCATATTTGCCACTTTCTTTCTGATAAACATCTCATATGTAAATGTGGTACACAAATGCTTTCTTATATAATGCAACAGATGTATTGAATCCATGTAGGTAGAAGGGGCGGTTTTTACTAGATTAGCAGAAGTCTTTATGCTTTATTGAAAGACTTCATTAACCTAGAACCTTTATGTCATGTTCTAAACTTTTTCACAGAGATTAGTGGTATGAAGGGGAAAAATAAAGATTTGTAACAAAAAGTATGTATATTTTAAAATTAATAGACACTTTGGAATTGAAAAAAATTATTAAATTTCAACCTAAAATGTAATATTATCCCTCTAACATTAGTGAAGTATACTCAAATCAATTTTCCTTAATAATGTTTCTAATTCTGTAACTGTGTTTCTTCATTCACTGCGGATTTGTTTCCTGGGGCGATTCATTGATGCTAATTGGAAGAGTGTGGTTTTCTGTGGTTACTGTCTCCAGGATGACTCCTTATTGATTCATGTTACTAATGTAGGAGGGCTGAAGATCCTTTTTCCCTTGTTCATTTGCTTTTGTTTTGTGACTGTAGGGCAGAAGTGCAAATGGCATGTGGCTTTAATAGACTAACTCAGCAATCTCTGTGTTCGATGTGTTTTTCACCTAGAGCTATTTTCTAGTTCATTTTTAGCTCATATTTGTCCTATAGAATATCCTTGGGTCTAATGTGATCTTTTGCCTATGAAAAGAAAGGCTTGCAACAAAAGCTGTTGCTTCTCAGAATTTTAAGTTAACTCATTTTCTTTAGAACCTTTCATATGCCATTATCATATTGTGCATTATGCTACAATGATTCATTTTTATGTCTATCTTCCACAACTCTACTGCTGTAAAGTTCCTTGGGAGCAGAAATTCAGTTTTATCTACCAAGTGCAGAGAAAACAGTGAGAGTAGTGGCAGGTGCATAGTGTGTGGTCAGTAAAAGCCATTTGAATTGAACTCAACTGTACTCTGCTGAGCACTTCTCTAGTGTTTATAAAACCCTTTCTGATATCCAATCTTATTTAAGCCTCATAAAAACTCTAGAAAATGATGACTATCCTCAACAACTCTTAACTGAACTTATCTTCTAAATATACCTTGGCTCAGATCACTTCTCATCCCTTCATCTATGCAAACATCATTTCTACCCTGGACCGTGTAATGATCTGGGACTTATCTCTCAGCACCAGTCTTGTCCCTTGTGGTCCATTCTGCAGAATGCCTAGAATTTTCCTTTTAAAGTGTAAAACAGGTTACATTCACATAATTCCTCAGCTAACACCTTCCAATCTTCCAATGGCTTCTTATCATATTTATAATAAAACTCAAAGTACTTATCACGGCTTGCAAGGCCCTACCACAGTGTTGTTTCAAATTTTATCATAATCCACAGTAAGAAGGGGGTTTTACATTGCAACCCAGCACGTGCGTGCACACACACACGTACACACACACAAAAGAAAAACCATACACTGATATTTTCTATCTCATTTTACTCTTCTTAGTTACATTAAAGGGTGCTGGTGATGACACCAATTTGTTTTCATGACTGCAGTTTGGAAAACATGGCTCTACTTAGTCTGGCTCCTGCCTACTTTTCTGATATCACCTTTAGGCTTCCCTTTTCCACTCTGCACCAGTATATGGCATCCTTGGGGGTTTCCTTACCACACCAAGCAAGCTCCCCCTTTAGGGTCTTTGCATTGTATTTCCTTCTGCCTGGGACATTCTTCCTCCAGATATTTACATTGCTCCCTCCTTTACTTCATTCAAATTTCTGCTCAAATGTTACCTTCTCAAAGAAGCCTTTTATGACCATCCTATCTAAAATAGTACTCTTCGGCCTCCCCCTTGCCCATCATGCAACACACATTCGTGGGTAACCTGGCACTAAAACATAAGTAGACGACCTGCTCCTGGGTCAGGGTTTCATATGTAGCAGAGGGGCTCCTTGCTGTGATCTATTGAAAGTCAGCCCTTGGCACAAGGGTTTGTAAAAATAATACTAATAATAGTTTAAAAAGTAAAACAAAAACAAAAAGAAGAAAAAAACTAAAAAGAAAAAATAGAATAGTACTCTGTTATATTCTAGCCTCTTAATCTTTTTTCTCTGTGTGTCACTGTTTGACATTATATATCTCTTTTTATTATCCGTCTCATCAACTAGAATTTAAGATGCATAAAAAGAGAGACAGTGACTCTTTGGGGCACTGCTGTATCCCAACTACCTAGAACACTGTCCGGGCCTTAGTAGTCATATAATCAATATTTGCTGAATGAATGTGTCTGCGTTTAGAATTGAAGACACTAAAGCCCAGGATGTTAATGGATGTTAAGCACATTGCCCATGATTGTGTGGCTAATATGTATATATCAAAGGCTGGAATCTACTTTTTAAAAATTATTTGAATAATGTCAGACATGTCATAATTTATTTCATCTCTTTACCTGACCAATTTTTCCAAGCTAATATATCATAGATTTTTGAATACAAACAATTGTTCTTCATCAATGGTTCATACTTGTTGAGTGTCTACTATGTACTATATACTGTGCTAGACTGGTGAACAAAGACACAATCTTTGTCCTCAATTCTTTGTCCCATGGTCTAGTGAGAAGATAAATAAGTAAATGTTGATGATACGTATTCCAAATTTTCAGCTTATTGTACATTGGAAGCACATAAAAATAACTCAGTAATGTGGGTTACAGAAGGCTGCTTGGAGTGATTAATTTTCAAACAGGAACATGAAGGGCTAAAAAAGAAATTATCCAAGTGAAGAAAGGCAAGCAGAAGAAAGGGTATATGCAAAAATCCCAGGGTCAAGAGATGGTGGACAGAGTTGCAAAGCTTTAAGCTTTCTGAGTGACTTAATGGAGAAGGGTGAGAAATTATTTTGGGCTGGTAAGCAGGGACCAGATAAGGAAGGAGTTCCCAAGCATTGTCATGGACCACGCACACTATCCTAGGGTGAAGGGAAGCCATTCACTAGGAAGTGGGACCATAGCATTAGCAGATTTGAAGTTTCAAAGGGCCACTCTGTCTGCAGTGTGGGACTGGAGCTGAGAAAAGGGAGCTAGAAGGCAGGAGGATAGATCTGTAGTAATCTAAATCACTGTAGACATGGGCAGAATATTCAAGAGATGTTTAGAAGCTAATAATCGACATGAATTGTAAATAATTAAATTTGGAATTTAAGGGAGGTGGAATTCAAAGATGAGTAATAGCATATGGTAGTGGGTTAATAAATATGTGTTAAATGAATGAATGAAGAAAGAAAGATTCCTGACCAGGGCACTGGGTGATTGGTGGTGCAATTACTGAACCTTTTCAGTTAAAGAACCATAGAAAATTTTAATTTCCAAGAAGCAGGAAAGAGAAATTTCATTTTCAAGACATGATTACACTTTTTGATGATGTAGAGCTAATAAATAAATCTGAGAAAACTACAGAACAGAATGAAAAATAGAGAAAACTGAATTCACCTTCTTTGCCAAACCACTGGAGCATTATGTAATTAAGCTTTCTAATTACACTCAGTTCACATCATAATTAAAATTTGCATTACTAGCTTTCAAAGGTTCCTCTGGTCACCTAATGCTATGATGTCTCTAAGCAACATTAGTGCTTTCCATTTATAACACGTTATAATTCCATGCTTTTTGCATTGCAAGTACTTAAGAGAGTTTTGTTGAATTACCTGGTATGATATTTGTTCAACATTTGGAACTAGTTTCTCTTGAATAAAGCAGTAGATGAAAATCTTTCATTGCAAACTGAGTGACTTGCCCAAGGTCACTTATCTTACTAGTGCCAGAGTCGATGGTGCTTCAGTGCTCTTTCCATTGTTCCTTTCAGAAAACCTGTGACGCATTATGAGGCTCAGAGATTCTCCCTGCTCACTTTAGTCTACAGACTGCATTTGATTATGAGACACAGATCTTGTGTCCACTTTGATTACAATTCACAAATTTCTTTGTCCTGTTCTTTAAAGTCATAGCATATATCTGTCCAAAAATCATTGTATTCTACCAAGAACTAGATGTCATTAAAAATGGAGAGAAAATCACCTACTTTCTCTAGAATGTTTTAGTTGGCATCTATACAAATGAAACATAACTAGGCAAATGACAAGACTTGCTTCTCTACTGTATAAGTGGTTAGAGCAGAGGTCTTAATCTTTGCTGCACATTAGAATCATTTGGGAAGTTTTAAAATGTCCTGACACCAAGGCCTCACCCCAGAACAATTAAATCAGAATCTCTGAGGTGGGATCTAGGCAGCAGTATTTTTAAAACTCCCAGATGATTTCAATGTGCAGCCGTAGTTGAATCATAAACTAGAGCAACTTAGTGAAAATGATGAACACACACACAAAGCACCTCTTACTTAATGTTTTCATTTTTTCTTGCCACAAGGTGGCAGCATCACAATATATTGCACATTCTTGCCCCTCTGAGTGGACATGGAAATTTGTATTTAGAATCCTGATTAACAGCATTTCGAGAGCCCCGTCAGCTAGAGATAACGTTGCCTTTTTCCCTGCTGTTCTCTGTTGCTTTGTTTGCCTAATAAAACATTAAAATATATTTCAACAGGTTGAATTAGTGGGAACTATAAGCCTGTGGTGGAAAAATGCAAAGAACACAGACTTTGTATTCAGTTAGATTTGGGTTTAAATATGGCCTCTGCTACTAACTCATAGATTTTTAAATCTTTGTGTGCCTCAGTTGCATACTTGGAATAGGAGGTTTGTCACAAAGACTAAATGAGATAATATATGAAAATCTGCTTTCTACGAATGGTAGTAGAATGATGAAGATGTTGAGAAGAAAACATGATAATGCTGTGATAAAGTCATTTACACAAGATCCAGGAAAACCCAGGACACCGTACTCTTTTATTTATAGCCTTTGTTTTCTGTATGTGGGTCTCTTCCTTCTCTGTGTGTGTCCTATGTTTCAGTTTCCAGTGGCAATTACTTCTTACAAATAAATACGTTAGTCTCTTTCATTTCAAAGAACAAAGAATCAAAGCAAACCTTTATTTTTAACTACACTTCTACCTTTAGCAATGGAAGTATGTCTTCCAGCTTTATCTCCAAGTCTCTGTAAAACATTAGTCTTTGTTTACTCACAGTTACTCCAGTTCACTTTTTAAACATTGACACTGCTTTCTCTAAAATCACCAGTGGCCTCTTAGATGCCAAGTCCAAAAAAATGGGCATCTCATGTATTTGCCCATTTGAAAAAGCTGATGACACCCTCCTTGCTGCACCCCTGCATGTTAATTTCTGTGGTGACAGCACACCTATTCTCCTGCAGCCTCCATTGCTCAATGTGAGTTGTTCTCTCTTCCCTTAGAATTGTGCATCCCAGAAATTTTTTCTTTATAGCCCTATTTCTTTTCTCTCTGGGAGTCTTATCTTCCACCACAGCCTTAATTTTAATTATCATAAATGGCTCAAATCTACACATTGTCCCATACAGCTGGCCTGAGTTCCAGATGTGTAAATCTAACAGTCACTGGAATTGAAATTGGCATTGCAAAATCAACATATTAAATATTAAACTGGCCATATCTCCTCTCCACACCAAATCTATGCTTCTTCCTCCTTCCAATTCATGGCACTACTTTCTATCCAGGTTTTCATCCGGATAATGAGATACCTTGGAGTCTTTCTTTCTATTCCCTCAGCCCCCTTCACATCCAAGGTGACTGGAAAATTTAATCAATTTGCATTCAAGGTAATTATTAATAGGTAAGGACTTAATACTGCCATTTAGCTCATTGTTTTCGGTTGTTTTGTAAGTTCTTTGTTCCTTTCTTCCCCTCTTTTTTTGTCTTTTTTTTCTGATAAAATAATTTTCTCTGGTGGTATGCTTTGATTCCTTACTTCGTATCTTTTGTGTCTCTACCATAAATTTTTACTTTGTGGTTACCATGAGAATTACAAAAACATCTTATAGTTATAATAAGCTACTTTAAGCTGCTGACAACTTTTTGCTTGCATTTTAAAAAAACTATAGTTTTACTCCACCATTCCTCCCACATTTAATATTTTTGATGTCACAACATATTTTTATGTTGTGTATCCCTTAACTTATTTTTTAAATTTTACTTTAAGTTCTGGGATACATGTGCAGAATGTGCAGGTTTGTTACATAGGTAAACATGTGCCACAGTGGTTTGCTGCATCTATCAACCCAGCTTCTAGGTTTTAAGCCCGGCATGCATTACGTATGGTCCTAATGCTCTCCCTCCCCTTGCCCCCAACCCTCTGACAGGTCCTAGTGTGTGATGTTCCCCTCCCTGTGTCCATGTGTTCTCATTGTTCAACTCTCACTTATGAGTGAGAACACGCCGTGTTTGGTTTTCTGTTCCTGTGCTAGTTGTTAGTTTGCTGAGGATGATGGCTTCTAGCTTCATCCATATCCCTGCAAAGGACGTGAACTCATTCTTTTTATTGCTGCATAGTATTCCATGGTGTATATGTGCCACATTTTCTTTATCCAGTCTATCATTGATGGGCATTTGGGTTGGTTCCAAGTATTTGCTATTGTATATAGTGCTGCAATAAACGTATGTGTTCATGTGTCTTTAGAACAGAATAATTTATAATCCTTTCGATATATACCCAGTAATGGGATTGCTGGGTCAAATACTATTTCTGATTCTAGATCTTTGAGGAATCACTACATTGTCTTCCACAATGGCTGAACTAATTTACACTCCCAGCAACAGTGTAAAAGCTTTCCTATTTCTCTACAGCCTCGCCAGCATCTGTTGTTTCCTTTTTAATAATCTCCATTGTAACTGGAATGAGATGCTGTCTCATTGTGGTTTTGATTTGCATTTCTCTAATGACCAGTGATGATAAGCTTTTTTTCATATGTTTTTTGGCCACATAAATGTCTTCTTTTGTGAAGTGTCTGTTCATGTCCGCCCACTTTTTGATGGGGTTGTTTTTTTCTTGTAAATTTGGTAGATTCTGGATATTAGACCTTTGTCAAATGAGTAGATTGCAAACATTTTCTCCCTTTCTGTAGGTTGCCTGTTCAGTCTGATGATAGTTTCTTTTGCTGTGCAGAAGCTCTTTAATTAGATCTCAATTGTCAATTTTTCTTTTGTTGCAATTGCTTTTGGTGTTTTAGTAATGAAGTCTTCGCTCATGCCTATGTCCTGAATGGTATTGGCTAGGTTTTCTTCTAGGGTTTTTATGGTTTTGGGTTTTACATTTAAGTCTTTAATCCAACTTGAGTTAATTTTTGTATAAGGTGTAAGGAACAAGTCCGGTTTCAGTTTTCTGCATATGGCTAGGCAGTTTTTCCAGCATCATTTATTAAATAGGGAATTTTTCCCCATTGCTTGTTTTTGTCAGGTTTGTCGAAGATCAGATGGTTGTAGATGCCTTAACACATTATTGTAGCTATTATTATTCTTAGTAGTTTTTTTTCTTTTCACCTTCATGGTAAAGATATAGGTGAATTACATACCACCATTACAGTATTAGGGTGTTCTGAGTTTGACTGTGTACTTACCTTTATAAGTGAGTTTTACACTTTCACATGTTTTTGTGTCACTAATTAGAATGCTTTTCTTTTAGCCTGAAGAACTCTCTTAAGCATTTTCTTGTGAGATAGGTCTGGTGGTGATGAACTCCCTCAACTTTTGTTTTGGAAAGACTTCATCTCTCCTTTTCTGAAGGACAACTTTGTGGGGTACAGTATTCCTAATTGATAGTTTTTTTAATTTTATTTTAACATTCTGATTATATTGTCCCATACACTCCTGGCCTGTAAGGTTTCTGCTGAAAGATCTGCTAGCTTGATAGGAACATTCCCTTAACTGTTATTTGCTTCTTTTCTCTTGGTGCCTTTAGGATCCTTTCTTTGTCTTTGATTTTTGTTGATTTCATTATGATATATCTTGATGTAATCTTGTTTGAATTGAATTTGATTAGAGAACTTTAACTTTCCTCTACCTGAATATGTCTTTCCGGAGATTCGGAAACATTTCTCTTATTATTTCCTTAAACATACTTCCTACCCCTTTGTCTTTCTCTTCTTGGACTAAAAAATGTGCTCTTTTGATGCTCTCCTGTAAATCACATAAACTTTTTCTATTTGTTTTCATTTTTTCTCTTCTGACCATATATTTTTAAATAACCTGTCTTCAGGGCTACAAATTCTTTCTTCTCCTTCATCAATCCTACTATTGCATTTTTCATTTCATTCATTTTATTCGGCAATAGGATTTCTGTTTGTCCTTGAAAAATAATTTCAATCTCTCTATTAAATTTGTTTTATTTATTGTTTTCTTGATTTTATTAAATTGTTTCCCTGTAATTTTTTTGAAGTTTGTTGAGCTTCCTTAAAACAATTATTTTGACTTTTTTGTCTCTTAGTTTATATATTTCCATTTCTCTTGAGTCAGCCACTGGGAGATTTTTGTATTTTTTTTGGTGGTTTATGTCACCTCAGTTTTTCATGTTTCTTATTTCCTTACACTGATGTCTGTGCATCTGAAGAAGTAAGGGCTTATTCCAGTCTTTGCAGACTGGCTTTGTATGGGAAAACTCTTTATCAGTCAGCCTTTCCATAGAACCTGTGCATGCCATTTGGTGTGGTCTAAGGGTAGGCCTGCTGTTGGAGTCCTCAGGCAGGTTGGCTGGTTGTCTGGGTGCCTGGGTCAGCAGTTGGGTGGGTCTATAGGGTTGGGCCTAAGTCTAGATCCAGAAGTGTGGACCTATTGATTGAATCCACATGGATAGGCCTGAAGCCTGGGTACACAAGGACAGATCTGTTGCCTATGTCTGCAAATATTTGCCTACATCTGCAGAGGCTGGCCTTATCCTTGAGTCCACAGGGGCCTACTTGGCTCTGGGATTGGCTGTGAGTCTGAGTCTGCAGGAAATAGTTACTGGGATGGATCTGATGTCCAGGATTATAGGGGACAGCCCAGTGCTGGAGAAGTTCCAGAGGCTGGGCTGCTAAGGTAGACCTGGCAGTAGAGCGGCCCATAGAGCAAGTCTGCTGTATAGACCTTGAGCCTAAGGCTATAAGCCCCCGATCAGTGCTTGGAAATGTGTGGAAGCTCAGTCCACAAGTACTAGCCTGGTGTCTAGGGCTGTAAGGGTGTCTTTGGTGCTGGGTTTTTCTGTGGCAGGCCCAGTGTTGGGGTCCAAGGTAAAGTCTGATGCTCACTTCTTTCTCCTTCCATCATGTGGAGGGTATCTGTCTCCATGCTGTGCTGTCTGGTGTTGGGGGAAAAGTGAAGCAGGTAATGTGAAACTGTCCTTCCTCTCTCTCCAATGCATCTTTTCTTGTTTCTGTGCTGTACCCAGGTGCTGAAATCTCTCACCTGGTTTCCTTCACTTCTGTGAAGGTATTTTTGTGTGCAGATAATTGTTCAAATTGATGTTTCTGTGGGAGAGGGAGCACTGGAGAGCCTTATTTTATCATCTTGCTGACATCTGTTCAACTTATACTCTTAAAAGGCATTTATTTTTTTGTTTTTTTTTTTTTTTTTTTTTTTTTTTTTTTTTTTTTTTTTTTTTGAGACGGAGTCTCGCTCTGTCGCCCAGGCTGGAGTACAGTGGCGCAATCTCGGCTCACTGCAAGCTCTGCCTCCCGGGTTCACGCCATTCTCCTGCCTCAGCCTCTCCAAGTAGCTGGGACTACAGGCGCCCGCCACTACGCCCGGCTAATTTTTTTTTTGTATTCTTAGTAGAGACAAGGTTTCACTGTAGTCTCGATCTCCTGACCTCGTGATCCGCCCGCCTCGGCCTCCCAAAGTGCTGGGATTACAAGCGTGAGCCACCGCGCCCGGCCAAAGGCATTTATTTAATCTGTAGTAGTATATTATTTAATTTCTGTTTGAGAACACAAACATAGTTCCTGAAACTTGCTGAAGCAATTTTTAATAATCAACTGATAGTACATCACAAAGTGCCATATATCTACTTTTAGCAGGCAATGAAGTTTTTGGTAACTAGAAACCAGGTCATTGCTTAATGCATAGTAAAGTCACATTACTGAGAAATCATAGGAATTAATTATATCTAATCAATTCTTTTGATAATTGTGCATATTGCAATAATATCTTCATTATTTTGGCTGATTGTTGGTAAAACTATTTGTGAAACAAAGACTGAGCTCCATTTTGGGGTAATGAACTGCTGTTGGTGCCACAGAGAATATAAGGTTTTAGAGAAAAATTGAACATGCTAAACTGTGCCATTAGCCAAATAAAACCATAAAAGTGCATATCATTTTGTGCTACATCAGAGTCATTTTACCAAAATTTTTATTTTCTAATTAAAAGGTGAAAATTTAAGAAGTCCTAGTCATCAAATTAAGAAAAAAAAAAAAAATTAGAAAACTCTATGTGTAAAGATTCAAGGAAATATAAAATCAAAATGTTGCATATTTCCTTAATGGATTTCCTGTTCTATCTAATTTTATACTAAGATATACCCTTCTTGCTTAAAGCCTTTTAATAAACCATGCATCTTTTGACAATCATCAAACTGCCAAGCTTAATAAGAAAAAAACAAAGCATATTTCAGTAAGATCCTATCGGGGAACCTGCCCCGATAATCACATAGGTTCTTTTCTATTTTCCTAAGCATTGGCTGGCTTGAGAAATAAAAAGACAGAGTACAAAGAGAGAAATTTTAAAGCTGGGCGTCTGGGGGAGACATCACACGTTGGTAGGATCGGTGATGCCCCACAAGCCACAAAAACCAGCAAGTTTTTATTAGGGATTTTCAAAAGGGGAGGGAGTATACGAATAGGTGTGGGTGACAGACATCAAGTACTTAACAGGGTAATAGAATATCACAAGGCAAGTGGAGGCAGCGCGAGATCACAGGACCACAGGACTGAGGCGAAATTAAAATTGCTAATGAAGTTTTGGGCACCACTGTCATTGATAACATCTTATCAGGAGACAGGGTTTTGAGATCAACCGGTCTGACCAAAATTTATTAGGTGGGAATTTCCTCTTCCTAATAAGCCTGGGAGCGCTATGGGAGACTGGAGCTTATTTCACCTCTGCAATCTCGACCATAAGAGACAGGTACGCCCCGGCGGGGCCAGTTCAGAGACCTACCCCTAGGTGCGCATTCTCTTTCTCAGGGACATTCCATGCTGAGAAAAAGAATTCAGCGATATTTCTCCCATTTGCTTTTGAAAGAAGAGAAATATGGCTCTGTTCCACCCGGCTCACCGGCAGTCAGAGTTTAAGGTTATCTCTCTTATTCCCTAAACAATTGCTGTTATCCTGTTCTTTTTTCTTTTTTATTTATTTCATTTTATTTTATTATTATACTTTAGGTTTTAGGGTACATGTGCACAATGTGCAAGTTTGTTACATATGTGTCCATGTGCCATGTTGGTTTGCTGCACCCATTCCTGTTCTTTTTTCAGGGTGCCCACATTTCATATTGCTCAAACACACATGCTGTACAATTTGTATAGTTAATACAATTATTACAGGGTCCTGGAATGATATACATCCTTCTTGGCTGACAGGATTAAGAGATTAAAGTAAAGACAGGCATAGGAAATCACAAGGGTATTGATTGGGGAAGTGATAAGTGTCCATGAAATCTTTACAATTTATGTTTAGAGATTGCAGTAAAGACAGGCATAAGAAATTACAAAAGTATTAACTTGGGGAACTAATAAATGTCCATAAAATCTTCACAATCCACGTTCTTCTGCCACGGCTTCAGCAGGTCCCTCCATTTGGGGTCCCTGACTTCCCGCAACAAGATACAGTATCATTTACTTTGATCCAGCTGTTGAATTAATAATGAGTGCGCACACTGAGATACAGCGCTATTTAAAGTTTTGTTGACATTTTAAACAAGGCAGCAGAACACAGGGATATCCTTAATTAGGACAAAGCAGACAAACACCGACAACTTAATGGACTGTCATATGGTTCAGAGCATGAGTGGTAGGGAAAAATGTCAGTTCAGGGCTCAAAGAAGAATCAAAGGAACAACTTTGTACAACTTAGATTTCTCATATCTGGTTTTTATCTCTTTAGAGATTCATGTGTTTAGAGGTCTTTGATGTCCACGATACTTTGACAAAAAAGTGTTTAAGAATATACGTGTTGACTGCTCGTATGATAGTTGCCAGCTCTAGCTGTATGTGTAGACTGACAGAAAATTGGAACAGAAATCAGTGTTTGGCAGGCTCAAATTTGTCTTTAATGAATATCTTTTACAGGTGTCAAATTATCCAGTTTAATGATTCTTCAACCATAAGAATTCCATTATTCTGTCTTTTCCCATAAGAGACCATAAATGTATTCATCTGTCACTAATTAACTCTGTGATTGTGGGCAAATCAAATATGCTTTCTCAGTTTCTATGTTCTCATTTGAAAATTGAATATTGAATAAGGGTGGCATTAGATAATCTCTGAACTTTCTTTTACCACTAATATCCTATAATGCTGTTGAAAAAGATACTTCCCATGTATCTTTGAGAATTACAGGGTCTTTGAGAATTATCTCAAAGACTCAGTAAAAATAAATTTACACATTTTACTCAATGAATATGACTTATATATATGGGATAAAATGAAGACATAAGAAAGAGCAACTTTTTTTTTTTTTTTTTTTTGACGAAGTCTC
This sequence comes from Symphalangus syndactylus, assembly GCF_028878055.3. Classification (NCBI taxonomy): domain Eukaryota; kingdom Metazoa; phylum Chordata; class Mammalia; order Primates; family Hylobatidae; genus Symphalangus; species Symphalangus syndactylus. Next base: position 51,987,816 of record NC_072432.2, read on the forward strand.
GCTCTGTCACCCAGGCTGGAATGCAGTGGCATGATCTTGGCTCACTGCAAGCCCCACCTCCCAAGTTTATGCCATTCTCCTGCCTCAGCCTCCCGAATAGCTGGGAATACAGGCACCCGCTACAATGCTCGGCTAATTTTTTATACTTTTAGTAGAGACGGGGTTTCACCGTGTTAGCCAGGATGGTCTCGGTCTCCTGACCTCGTGATCTGCTCACCGTGGCCTCTCAAAGGGCTGGGATTACAGGCAGAAAGAGCAACTTTTACCTTCGAAAGCTCAATTAGGAATTGAACAGGTACTTGTTAAAGAGATCGCTTTAGTAGAAAGTCATGGCCAACAGCAAGAACTCCATAGAATGCCCGCAGAATCCATATTTTTCAACTATAGATTTATAATGTAGAATTCTACGCTTGTCTGTACTGTCTGCCAACAGCCATATTTTATAGCTGAATTTTACGTTTCTAAAAATAGAGAAAATGGAAGGAAATGCTGACGTGCTGTCTCAGAGAAGCAAAAGGTACAGCTGCAATTGTTGAAACCTCAGTAGCAGAAAAACATTGCAATTCAGTTGTTTTCTCTGTCCTCAAATTACTGTATAGCTTAGATCTCTAATATGCCATGTCACAACATTGCTGTGTAGAGTGTCCACATATTTATCCTCCAAACCATAACACTTAAAGGAGCGAAGGGCGTAAGGGCTACTAATAATTACAAGGACAATAAACATAAAGTGGAACTATTTTGTACAAACTGGGAAATATGGTCACCCTATTGGCTTATGTTTCTATTTCTTGTTTTACAAAGATGTCCACTTTAAATATTGTTTTATTAGCCTTTATTTTAGATTCAACAGTATTGACACTTGCTCTAGCTTACTCTTTAAATTGGGTTTTAATAAAAGTTTCATCATGAATTAGCTATATGACTTCATGTTGTATTTTTTAAATTTCTTTGAATTTAGTTTCCTGACTCTGAGGATTATTAGGGTCTATATAAAGACAGCTTAATATATGGTGGTTTCTCAGAAAAAAAGTGACTTCCTTTAACTAGATAGAGAACAGTGTTTTTCTTTTATCAAGTTCTCAGAGACTTGAGAGAATAGATCTGAGATCATTATAGTTTTTCTAGTGTCACAATTGTTCTATAGTTTCTTTCCTTTTAATTATATTGGTGTTGAGGACCTTTTTCTACATTTTATTCAATTGTTTAGGTGATGTCTCATATTAACGTCCTCCACCGAAAACCTATCTGGATCTTTCTGGGGGTGATAGCAATTTAAAGTTTGGAAAGCTTTCAAAGGGTTCAGAGGCATGCTTTCTATCATGCCTTTCTGGTGCCCTGCGAGTCAAAATCTTCATGTGCTTCATTTGCAAGAAACGGCCAGTTACTTGCTTTTTGTGAAATTCTACTCGCTTGACTTGTGTAACATTGCAATATTCTCATTTTTCCTGTATTTCTCTAGCTATCCTCTTTTGCCTTAGTGAACTTACCTTTCTCTGTCCAATCATTAAACTTTGATTTGGCCATTTACTCTCCATACCCTCATATCTTCCCTACGTGACCTCATTCACTGTCGTAGTTTCAACAAACATCTCTTGCTGGTAGTCTCAAATCTATACATCTCTAGCCAACAGCATTCCTCTGAACTTCAGATGATATACTTAACTTTCAAATCAACATCTCTTCTCACATAACACTTAGGCTCACCTCTCTACCAATCTCATTTCCCCTTTTCCATTCTCTATTTCTTTAGATGGCTTCACCAACACGATCATCTTCCCAGGTACTCAGCTTAGAAATTGGGGACTCATATTCTTCTCTCCCATCACATACGTTCAATCAAAAACCATCTTCTGCCAAGTTTATTTATTAATATTTATTAATTATTCCTGAATCTGTGTCTTTCATTCACCCTCATCTTTTTTTTTTTTTTTACCACAGTCAGAACTTTCAATATTTTTTATAGATCATGCAATGGCTCCCTACCTCTTCTCTCTGCTTACAGTTGCATCTTTCTTCAATCCAGCTGTAAATTTGACTGTTCCGTTCTCTTACATTCTTCAGCAGATTCTCTTCTTCTTTCTTCCATATCATGATACCCTGGATCTTTTTTTTTTTTTTTTTTTGAGACAGAGTCTCATTCTGTCACCCAGGCTGGAGTGCAGTGGCACAATCTGGGCTCACTGAAACCTCCACCTCCTGGGTTCAAGCGATTCTCCTGCCTCAGCCTCCCGAGTAGCTGGGATTACAGGTGCCTGCCACCATGCCCAGCTAATTTTTGTATTTTTAGTAGAGGTAGGGTTTCACCATGTTGGCCAGGCTGTTCTCAAATTCCTGACTTCAAATAATCCACCCACCTTGGCCTCCCAAAGTGCTGGGATTACAGGCATGAGCCACAGCACCTGGCCCCCTGGATCATCCTTGATCCACCCTTTGTCTGACCCTTCTGCTTCTCTAGGTACAGCTCTTAAATCTTGTCACTTCTGACCACATGTTTTATTTTACTGTGACAAAATTCCTTCTTGTTTTCTTGGCATGCATGTACACAGAGAGAAACATATGCACCACCACTACCACTACCACCACCACCACCACCACCCCATTCTGTTTTCTACATACTGTGACTTGGCTTATAATGTGCTCTTGGCATGGAGTCACTTTTTTCTTCCTTCTTTTATCTTGACAACCTCCCACATATCTTTTGCTCATTGAATAAGCATCACTTTACTTCAGGAAATCAAATCCAGGCTTTGTTAGGACTTCTCCTCCCTGTTCCCTTAGACCATATACAAGTTTCTATCATTTATCATGTTGTATACTAATGATCTGTTTTGCATCAGTCTTACCCCAGTAAATTGTGAACTCCTTGTGGTCAGCAGTCACATTATTCAATTTTGAAATCTCAGTTTTTTATATCATCTGCCATGTGTTAGGTGCCCAAGACGTTCATTGAATGAATACATTTAATAAAGAAATAAATAAATTCTAGTATTTATTAATTCATGGTGACCACGTACTTGTTTGTGTTTTTTTCCTCATTTAATTGAAACAATTTGGACATGTTTCATCAGTATAAAATTAATATAATTGACCACCAGTATAAATTCATATGAAATTAACCATCAATAAAAATATGTCTAATCCATTTTAAGTTATTGTTTATGCAATGAATATAAATTTGTGTTTGAATTTCTGCAATAATTTCAACCAAGGAAGTAAAGTTCAAAATAATATGAAAGAAGTTTACAGTCTTTTGAAAAAATATTCAAAGGGTGAAAGTCACAGGCCCTGATAACTCTTCATATACTATCCTTAATTTCCTCTTATCCTTCATTTCTCGCATCTCAATTAACTCTTATCGCTAAACTCTCCTAAAATACTCTCTCAACAGACATCTCTGGGGCATTTTTCTTTATTCCCACTCCTCATTTTTTTTTTATTTAGATTGTCACTTAGCAAGAGAATCATTCCTGTTAAATAAGATGGGGAAAGAGCACAAGTGAGTGCCCAAATACCAACTTCTCTTTAGCGGAAGGAGGCAGGGAATATTTTGGACTATCTCATCCTGATGATTGCCGCCAAGCACTTATATTTATATGTGTTGTAACATTGCTCTCTCTGGATTATTGGTCAATTATTCTTTTATATTGTCACATAGAAGACATCTGTATGTGGATGTGCCCTTTAACTGGAGGTGACATTCGCATTTCCTCTTCAAAAAACAAACAAACAAAAATCTGAATATGTAGTAAATTTGCAGAGGCCTTCGAACAACTACTATAAACTCAAGTGTGTTTAAAGCAGCCCTCTTGGTTTGTTGAAAGGAAAAATCTTGAACTCAGCGCTTTGCATTCCCTCTTGTAGTTTGTTTGTGATTAGCGTCTATGTACTTTGTGCTTTATATATCAGCAACAGCTGTACACTGAGGCTCCCAGGGAAACCTCCTGAAAATAGCTTTGTTGCAAAAAGAAAATGGCATTTATGAACTTTGGCAGGAACTGTGCTCTTGAGCCATGTTCAATTTTAAAACTTGAATGGAAAAATGCACTGCATGGAGAAGCCAGACAGGCAGGATCATGAGCTGGATCTATTGTTAGAAGAAGAAGAAGGTGCCGACAGCTCAGAGGGCTCTGGGGGCTCTGAGAGCTTATGTACACTGTGTCCTGCAGGGGTCCTGGACAAGGCCACTTGGATAGGGGCCTAACCACAGCATTATACCTGCTCAGGAAGAAGCAAAGCCGGAAATTTACCACTTGGCAAAGCGTCTTTACAAAACCAGAGTTTGGCTTTGTGGTAGCTTCCTTAGGTAATGGTTTCACAATTTTTCAAAAATAACTTCATTTTACTCATTCCCTCACTAAGTCAGAATGTTTCTATTATTTGAGAGTCCTTTATAGAGGTGGAAGGTTCTACCTCAGTCAGGTCCTGAGAGCAGTGCCTGACTATCCCAGTTCCATCACCTATATATGGTCAATGTGTTGTGTTCTTACTACTGTCTGGGGTGGTGTGAGAGTCTCATTTTGCTTAGTTGTCAGTGCTGACGGCTGCTGAGAGCTGCTCAGACAGCCACATCTGAATTGCAGTAGGTGAGGTTTACAGCCTTCTGCCCCAGTATCAGTCAAACGTGCTAAAAGAATGTCTGGCTCTGTGAGTAGTTATTTCTCAATACCTCAGTATTATGCTAAGTTACTTCACCACAGCTGGACAAAGTCTTCTATTTTCATAGCCAGATACTTTGCAGGATGTGAGGCCCCAGCATGCCAGGGCTAGGATGAATATTTGTGTCTGTCGTGATTCAAGCTACCAGAGATTCTGCATGAATTAGAGAAGGGTCACTTTAGCCCGAGGGTGCTGTTCATGAGCCAAAAAGCTCTCACAGAAGCCAGAAGCTATCTCTGAAAATCTTGTCCAGAGCTTTCCTTACTATAATAGCCATTTTCGAAAGGTCTGAGTCCTAAAGGGGTTGCATCACTCTTATTGAGTGACTCTTTTAGTTTTTCATAAAAACTATTGCTTTTGGAGTATTGGACGGGGTAGCAAAAACTTGATAGCTCTTCTTTGCGCTCAATCCGGTGCCAGCCAGTGTAGCCCCTCAGCCTCATCTTTCTCTACCTAATGGTGATTTATTTTTCCAGGAGCCTTTTTTTTTTCTTTCCATGTCACTAGGCCTGAACTGGAGCTACCCTAGCCACCGTGGTAGATCTCCCAAAGTCTAAATATCAGGAAGAAGAGGTCAGAGAATTTATTTGAGATTCTACTTCCTGGTAGGCGCATAGGTTTGTGAAAATCCCTCCTTTTCCACATTGAACTCCACGTGGGAAGAGAAATGCTGGCTCTATAAGTCAGACTGTAGGCCCTATCGCATCATCTCTGCTAGAGAGGACTAACCAAGGGCCATTCAGGGATTCAAGATGACCCACCTCTACAGTCACGGCAGCTTCTTCAGGTTAAAACAAACAAACAAACAAACAAAAAAGCTTAAAATCGGTTAAGTATAGCGCACACAGCAATATACAAAGACATTCTATGGTAATTCATGAAAAAAAGGTTGGTTTGATCTCAATTTTTTTTTATATTGAGGACTAGTACTATGGTCTGTTGAGAAATATTATAAACTTTTCTTTAGGGAAGGTCTAAAATAGAACAAAATCTTATTAGCCTAGAAGAATTTTAGTATGGTTCTGTTATAAGGCAAGTGAATGAAGGAAAAGTAGCTTCTGGGCCATTGTAATCAAGTGTTTTGTCTGCTTTTTAAAAGACCAGTCATTAATTGCTTAGGTGTGGGTTCTAAATCAGAAGATGTCGGAAAGTGAGCTCTCAGGATTTGCGTTCTGCTGCAAATATTGCAGCAATATTGAGTCAGCAGCAAATATTGCAATATGAATGAATCCTCCATAAGTTTACAGGAATTTTTTTTTTTTTTTTTTTTTTTTTGAGATGGAGTCTTGCTCTGTCTCCCAGGCTGGAGTGCAGTGGCGTGATCTCCGCTCACTGCAAGCTCTGCCTCCTGGGTTCACACCATTCTCCTGCCTCAGCCTCCCGAGTAGCTGTGACTACAGGTGCCCGCCACCGCGCCCGGCTAATTTTTTGTATTTTTAGCAGAGACAGGGTTTCACCGTGCTAGCCAGGATGGTCTTGATCTCCTGACCTCATGATCCACCCGCTTCTGCCTCCCAAAGTGCTGGGATTACAGGCATGAGCCACCGCGCCTGGCCTACAGGAAAATTTTAACTTCTGAACTACTGTAATTACCTCATAACTTATTTACGTTTCTAATCACCAAAATTAATGAGGGCAAGGTATTCTCATGCATTATAAGAGTTTAGTTATGTTTACATTATCACACAAATATTATTATTTGTTTTTATTTGGCAGCCTCCACCTCAGATATATGACAAGCAGTTGGATGAAAGAGAACACACAATCGAAGAATGGAAAGGTATGTCTACTACTTAAAAAAGTATACTTTTTATTTTATTGAACTCAGAAAGTATCACCAACGCTTTTCCTTGTAAAACAGTTTACTAAAAGATGATTTGCTGACTGCTATTCTCTTAGACCATTTTTAAAGCTCCTAAAACTTCATCTGTCTTTTCATGCCAAAAGCAATGTCACATTTGCTCAAGAATGAAAGGCATTTACTATTGATACCTTTTAAAATGGTACTGATAGTCAGTGTTTGTCATTGTGGGGGGCAAGCTTTAGTTCAGAATTCCAGAATAAAACTTTCAATGTTTGTACATAAAATCATCATATGAAACATGAAATTAAAATTAATTCTGAGATGGTTTTAGACTTTAGAAAATAAAAGTTAGGCCGGGCGCAGTGGCTCACGCTTGTAATCCCAGCACTTTGGGAGGCCGAGGCGGGCGGATCACGAGGTCAGGAGATCGAGACCACGGTGAAAACCCATCTCTACTAAAAATACAAAAAATTAGCCGGGCGTGGTGGCGGGCGCCTGTAGTCCCAGCTACTCGGAGAGGCTGAGGCAGGAGAATGGCGTGAACCCGGGAGGCAGAGCTTGCAGTGAGCCAAGATTGAGCCACTGCACTCCAGCCTGGGTGAAAAAGCGAGACTCCGTCTCAAAAAAAAAAAAAAAAAAAAAAAAAAGAAAAGAAAAGTTAATATATGAGTTTACTCATTGGATTGATAAGACTTGAGAATTTAAATAGAAAATATGTGTATCTAAGTAGCCTATTAATCTAATCTGCTAATCTAAATCACTACAGAATAGAATAAATATGAGAAAGTCAAATGCAGTTTGTAACAAATGATCAGGTCAAAATGGGAAGAGCTGAAGGGAAGGAACGTTTGAGCTACCTTGCAGGAATTAATAAGTGTAAATTAGGAAAAGAAAAAATATTAAGAAAATATCAGATAAAGGACTGAGAGGAAAACAAAGGATAGGAATAAGCAGAAAATGTTATAAAGATACTAAGCAGGGCCAGGAGCGATGACTCACACCTGTAACCCCAGCAGTCTGGGAGGCTGAGGCTGGGGGATCACTTGAGCCCAGGAGTTCAGGACCAACCTGGGCAACATAGGGAGACCCTGTCTCTGCTAGAAACATACAAAAATTAGCCAGGCATAGTGGTAAACACCTGCAGTCCCAGCTACTTGGGAGGCTGAGTTGGGAGGATCACTTGAGTCCCAGAAGTTGAGGCTGCAGTGAGCCATGATTGTGCCATTGTACTCAAGCCTGGGTGACAGAGAAAATCTCTGCCTATCTCTCTATATATATGTAAAATACAAAATAAAATAAAAAAATTTTAAAAGATACTAAAGAGATTCCACTGGTCCAGAGATTCCAGGGTCATGTTGGTGAATATGGAAAAATGAACATATACAAAAAGTGGATCAAGTGAAAAAAGATGCTGGATATAGATGAAAAAGAGTTGCTTTGATCCAAGTAAGGACAGGAAGGCACTCCTTAGGGGCTCATGAATAGGTGGGTGATAGGATATAACCATCATTTGAGGAGGACATGAACTAAATTGTGAGAAATTAGAGAAAGAAGTACATGTAAAGGATGATGATTATACAGATTATAAGCCATTGCAAAGCAAGAATGAGTAGGGCGGAATGATTTTTAGCTAAAGGGGACAAAGTAAACAGAACTGAAACTATCCAATTTAACTCTAGCATTCAGAAAGCCAAAAATGGATGCCAGTCTGAGAGTAAATGAACTAAATTTTTTTTTTTTTTTTTTTTTGAGACGGAGTCTCGCTCTGTCGCCCAGGCTGGAGTGCAGTGGCGCAATCTCGGCTCACTGCAAGCTCCGCCTCCCGGGTTCACGCCATTCTCCTGCCTCAGCCTCTCCGAGTAGCTGGGACTACAGGCGCCCGCCACCGCGCCCAGCTAATTTTTTTGTATTTTTAGTAGAGACGGGGTTTCACCATGGTCTCGATCTCCTGACCTCATGATCCGCCCGCCTCGGCCTCCCAAAGTGCTGGGATTACAAGCGTGAGCCACCGCGCCCGGCCTGAACTAAATTTTTTAATGTGTTTGGTTTTTGGCAAGTTTAGATTTACAAGTCCAAGATATAAGTCTGGAAAAAAAAGATGCAGTAAGAGATGGAAGTTGTAAGGATTGGTAATAATTTAAAGTCATGCGAATATGTGCATTTCATAGGAAGTAAGTATAAAGAAAAATGGATATTCAAAGCCATAAAAATTGTTACTAGATGGAGCTAGAATGTATTAGTACTTCCCCCAAAGAATTCAGAAAACAAGCAAAACATGTATTACTTGTTTTATTTATGTAGAAATGTTTCATGCATGTAGAAATAAATGTTATTTATGTAGAAATGTATGTAGAAATAAATACTATGTATATAGAAATAAATAGTATGTTTCATGTACGTAGAAATAAACTTTCATGCATTGATTTCTTCAACTGCTTTACTGGATACCTATTTGTGCCAGGCTCTCTGCTAATTACAAGGCAATTTAGAAATAGAAATAGAGCAGTAAAGGAATCTCAATTGATTTTTAGTTTACTCAACCCCATCAAAATGTTATATTTGACATTAAGTAATGAATTTCCCTGTGGATGAAGGAGAAATTTGTTTTCTATAATAACACATCTGTTTCTTACAGAACTTATCTACAAGGAAGTAATGAACTCAGAAGAAAAGACTAAAAATGGCGTAGTAAAAGGACAGCCTTCTCCTTCAGGTACTCACTCTCCGTGAATAACCAATAAATGAGTACTTGTGTAATTCCTTGGCCTTTGTGTAGGGGTTGCAACAAATAACATTGCTTAAAGAGCAGATGGACAAATATCACATGATTGGTTCCTTATAATGATTTTAGTTTTATTTCTTTTGATATTCAGTGTGGCATTCATTCTGATTATTCTGATGGTAATGATCCAGCACAAAAACTTTTTCATAAATCATTTTAATAATAATGAATCCTGAAGAAAATGTTAACATGGGCTAAAGGGTAAATGCGCCTCATCAAAATTCAGAGCCATAATGCCCTTTTAACCATCAAGTCAATGTGGAGGTCAGGAATCCTTTCAGCCACAACCTCTTCCCTCATTCATTCTTAGTGTTTGAACTCTTCTCAAGGTTGATGTGACAATAGTTGAAACATCTACCAAGATGGGCTCCGGTTAAAGTCAGCTTGGAAAATTTTTCGTTTGCTAGCTACAGAATCTAACACACAATTGTACATATATATTTTTTACTGATCCTAGTAATGTGCTTTAGTATGACTTGAGACAATTTACTTATTAATGCTAATATATTTTTTCCTAAGACTTATGCTCTCACTATAGAAAGTTTTAGAAAATGTGGTGGTTTATTTTCAGCTTTAAAAACTACATTCAACTCCTGCTAGCAAAAATGGGGGCTACAAATGCCTAGTTTTGAGAAAAACTGATTAGGGTGTTGTTTTCCTAAATTATTTTAGGAAAAAAGATGGAGGATGGAATAATTGATTATTCATACCGACACTACTCTTCAGATAACTAATTTACACCCCCAAACCACTATGATACCCAAACAGATGCAATTCGGTTATGACATGCTTTTCTCACCAGTAGACTTGAAAAAATACTCAGTTTTATCCCAAGTTTTTCCTTTCCTCAAAGAAGGTTAAGGGAATCACAGGAGTTGTTTTCCATACTGCCCTCTCTACTCATTCACCCTAGCATACAGATTAACACAGTCCACAGAAGCTGCTTCAAACTAATCCGTATGTTTGGCCTGCTGCTCATTAAAAATCTTGAAGACAGAATCCAAAAGCCTCAAGATGCCACCTGCTAAGGCAGAACGACTCCTCATTTTAAGAATTCCTATAATGACCAGAACATATTGTCATGTACTCATTAAGCAGCAGAAATAACAGAATTTAGCCACGGGTAACCTAGCATGTTAGGCTGGGCCTGGACAAATTTTAGTAGAACCTATTCTATTCATCTTCAGTTCAAGTTATCATTACTTCATTTCCTTTTCCTACCACCTTATCCCAAAAGACTTTTTATATCTTCCCAAAGAATAGGATCTTTCCTTTCTATAGGTCCTACTAGTCCCTGTATGTTAAATATTTGACCTCTTGTCTTATTATCCCTTATTGATTGTAATTTCACTGAGAAGACTGTATGCATTTATCTTTGTGTCCCATGTAGTGCCTGGGTGCTGTGCCTTGCACATAGTAGTAGCTCAATAAATATATATTAATTTGAAAATTGCCACTCGATTTCTCCCTCAGCATATTTCTTAGTACTATTCCAAACACAAAATTCAAGACAAGATCATATAACTTTAATACAGTATACTATTCAGCATGTTCTTACACCATTATTATAAATATTTATTCACTCTATTAATCTCCATGAAGGTAAGGCCAAGCATAAAGTATATAAATTCTTGCTATTGGCATTTTTTCATGCTTCACATAAAGGTTTGCAGCTTTCAGGTGTTTGATTTATTCATTTTGGGAAACATAGATTCATGAATTTTTTGCAGGCCTGCTTAGTGTGTTAATGATTAATTCTAAAATATGCAACTTAGGCTATACCTGAGTGAGAAGGCTAAGCCACTTTTTAACCATTTCAACTACCTTAACAATTAAAAATTATCTATGTAATACATATGCCCTAAACTATAGCTGACTGGCTTAACCAATTTATAGTTAAAATGATTGTGGATTAAATCTAGGAAAAATATTCATGACTTAGTTATAAATCATGTAGTATGACTTTCTCTTTCATGAGAAATCATATGTATACTACACATTATAGGATGCATTTCTGTATGATATATTTATGTGCATGATGGAGAGGCTCTCGGGCAGCCATGTGCTGGCGCTGACTCTACCAGCTCATGACGGCCAATTCTGTACCTCTTTTCCCAACTATGCATTTATTGTTGGTGTGTTGGCAGCATGAAATCAGGCACGGAGGATTTACAACATGGAAACTGGCAGATCCTACGAATCAGGGCGTTTTTGTTGCCCCCTGCAGAGCCAGCTGTTAAATTTTTATTGGCGCACCACTGTGTGTGTGCGTTTTTGTATGTGTAATAAACTATGCTGGAAAGAAAAAGCAATTACTAAAAGAAAGTTTGAAAAGTCAGCTTTTTTGCATTGTTCATTATATTCAGCTTTTTTTCACTAATGTTCACGTAGCATATTTTATTTTGAAAATAGCTGTGGTATTTTTATAACACACCCTCTGTTAGTATTCAGTTATGGCAATACTGGGAGTAAGTTAATGCAGTATCTCAGGGGCCAAGTGCTTCTAATACCGAAACCCATGTTATGTGATGCTTTTAAAATGTAAATAAGAAGTTAAATGTGCATTTACAGAATAATTTATAGGTTTGAAATTTATTGATGAAATTGTTGTATGTCAATAAGAGATAAATCTAAACTTCAGATACATTTCCAAATAAATAATTGTACTCCCTTCTGCTATCTGATTTCACTTGCATAGTAATTTATTTTCAAGGATGGCATAGCTGCTTGCTTCCTGAATTGATCTGTAACAATTGCTGAGGGACTAGCAGTCCATGAATAGAAATTAATTTTCTTCTAAAAGCATTTGTTATAGTACGTTAGAACTAGAAAAAATACAGGAGAGCATCTGATTCACCAATTCTCAGTTTGTTCACCAGCCCTCTTCCACCTGAGAAGTAAAGCTCCCAAAACTAACAGTGACTCACTAAGATAAGGATGCTGAACATCAGGATGGGCAGAGATTTTTCAAAATCTCTAAGTCAGAGATAAAGCTTCTGGGTGATTTTAATATGCAACCATTCTCTCCCCAATGAGGACCACATTCCCCACCATGGGAATATGTCTTAGGGTCACTAATATAGTCCATTAATTTTATTTACTTTTTATTAAACAATCTCAAGCCTAGACAAATTGTGGCTCAAGATCATGTAGCTAAAAAAGACACTATTTTTTCATTCTTGTGCTTTTTCTAATTCTGTGTCTACCGTTTTTTTTTGTTGTTGTTGGGGTTGGGGGGGTATCAGGAAAATCATTTCCTTTAAAAAAAGCAGAACAACATTTTCCCCCATAACAATGTTTTTTAGTTAAATAACTTCTAGCTGAGAAATTTTCTTTAGCATACGTTACTTCTTTCTATGAAATCTGATTTTTTAGGTAAAGTTGAAGGTAGCTAATATTCCTCATTTGCAACCCTATTTGCATTTTCAGTTCCTTTTAATGCCATTTTTATTGACAAAAATTTGTAATGCTTTATTGATGGCAAAACATTTTTGAAAATGTATATCTCTACTGTTTTCTCAAGTAATATAGAAAGAAGAGATATTTATCACATTGACTGGACAACTGAACACTATGATGATATTCAATTCAGTTCAATTCTGTTTAAGAGATTTTCGCAAACTGCTTGGCAGTAATTTAACAACTTAAAGCCAAGGCCCATGTCTTGTCCCTTATATTTGTGTTTGGGTTTATGGTTTAGAAATCCTGTTTATTGCCTACATGAAAATAGACTTGAATGGATCATCCAGCAGAAGTGGCTGCAGGCAAGGAGGCATTTATTATAGCGCAATAGAGGGAGTCATACAGAAGCAAATAGTTTTCATCTAATAGTGGTGGACTGGTTAACATTTAACAACTATATTTGAAAAAAGAATTGTCGAGTAGCACTTAACAATTTCTGTGGTATAAATATTCTCACTGTGACCAATTTTAAGCAACAATGTAACATCAATGGATGCAGAGTTGGAAAGAGATGCTAATAATTCGTTCTAAGAAGCCACTAAAAGCCAGCTTCAGGACACCATAGACAGTGCACATTTCTCTCCCACTATCACACTGGATAGCAAGAAACCATTCCCATGAAACAAGCAGATGTCATGGGAACTTTTACAAAGGAAGCACTGAAGACTTCTCTTAATGAATTGGTGCCATATAAAATCAGAAGTAATAGTCTATGGATCCCTAGAAATACAGCTGATAAAGACTTTGATAGATTTTGAACTTTGAATAGTTGAACACTAATTATAATTTGCATTCAACATTGATAAACTAGAGGGCAGGACCATTCCAACACAGAGGATAGGAATTAGAGAGAACCTGCTGATGAACAAAAGGAGAAGAAAGACAACTGCAACAAAGTGATTTCCTTTGGCCAAAAATAGCTTAATAGTTTCACTAGTTTGAAAGCAGGAAGGAACTTGCTTTTCCTCACAGAACCTATCCAGAAGAGTACACATAAAAGATATTCAATACTGTTTTGTTAACTTGAGTACGTACGCTGTGCTACTACTCAGCAGTAGACGTTGTGGAAGACAGGAGAAATGAAGTATAATGAGAGCGGTAAAAAGCAGGGGAAATATATACTTGAGATAATCCATAACAAAACTACATATAATAAGGGGCTGACTGGTATGGCATAACACTCGGAATATTCCAGAAGTGTGCTGAAAATATGCTGATTTTGAAAATAAATGCAGTAGGAGTGCTGTGTGTTTTATAAGCATAGCCTGCAGCACGATCCCGTTTATGAAGAGCTTATTAAAAGCTACTCTGGCTTTTGTTACATACATTCAATATTATTCATAGATATAAATTTGTGTTTTGGAGAAATTTCTTCAATGCTCTTTGTTTAATTTCTCTAGCTGCCATTGTTGTGGGTTTGTGTTTATTTGTAAACATCAAATAAGGGAGCCTTATTCAGCTAAGCCTTATCTCATCCTTATTTGAATGATTACTCAAATTTAATTGTGACAATAAGAATGTGTCTACATAATCAACTCTAGCCAGGATAGGGGAAAAAGCCTATCTCAAGAGAAGACCAAGATTATTATTAAAGATACTTAAAAATACTTTTTGGTTTGTATTATGCCACAATTTTATTTTAAAACTTCCAAGCTGGTTATTTTCTCATAAATAAAGCATGCTATCAAAAATCTTCCTGGTTCCACTGGCATTCTGGTTAATTACAACATTCATTATATATATATTCATTTGATCTGTTTTTAACATCCAATCCACTGACACTGAAACTTCTTATTCAAATAAATCTTCAATATAATTGTATTTCTACACATTAGCAATGAACATAAAACAATTCCATTTAGAATAGCATCAAGAAATACATATTTAGGAATAACGTTAGCAAAAGAAGTACAACTTTTGTACTCTGAAAACTATGAAACATTGTTGAAAGAAATTAAAGAGGACCTAATAACTGGAAAAACATTTCATTGCTCATGGATTAGAAGATTTAATATTGTCAAGGGATGACAGATACTCCCCAAATTGATGTACAGATTAAGCCAATACTTATCAAAATCATAGCTGTCTTTTCTGCAGAAATTGACAAGCCCATCTTAAAATTTGTGTGGAAGTGCAAAGGATACAGAATATCCAAAATAGCCTTGAAAAACAACACAGCTGGGAGATTTACATGTTCTGATTTCAAAACTTACTACAAAGCTACAATATTCAAGACAGAGTGCTCCTTGCATGAAGATACACAAATAGATCAAGGGAATCAAATTGAGAGTCCAGGAATAAATATCTACATTTATGACCAATTGATTTTTGATAAGGATGTAAGACATGGACAAAGAATAGCCTTTTCAATATATGGTGCTGGGATGATTGGATATATACATGCAAAAGAATGAAGGTGGGCCCCTGCCTCATATCATATACAAAAATGAACTAAAAATGAATCATAGACTTAAGTATAAGGTCTAAAATTATAAAACTCTTAGGCAAAAACATAGGAGTAAATTTTTATAATCTTGGATTAGAAAATGGTTTATTAGATATAACACTAAAACACAAGTGATAAAAGATAAATGCAATTTCATAAAAATTAAAAACGTGTGCTTCGAAAGACACCTTCAAGAAAATGAAAAGCAAACCATAACATAGAGGTAAAACATTTTGAAATATATATCTCATTAAGTAACTTGTACCCAGATTATATAAAGAGCTCTTACAGGCCTGTCACAGTGGCTCATGCCTGTAGATCCAGCATTTTGGGAGGCAGAAATCAGAAGATCACTTGAGGCCAGGAGTTTGAGACCAGCTTGGGCAACATGGCAAGCTCCTGTCTCTACAAAAAATCTTTTTTTTAATTAGCCAAGTGTGGTGGTATGTGCCTGTAGTCCTAGCTACTTGGGAGGCTGGGGCAGGAGAATTGCCTGAGCCCTGGAGTTACAGGATACGGTGAGCCATGACCATGCCACTGTGCTACAGGCTGGGCAATTGAGACCCTGTCTTAAAAAAAAGAAATAAAGAAGAAAGAAAGAAAGCAAGAAAGAAAGGAAGGAAGAAAGAAAGAGCTAAAGAGTTTACAACTCAATAATAAAAAGAAAATAAAGCAATTAAAAAATAGCCAAAGGAGCTGAGTAAACTTTCTCCAAAGAAGATATACTAATGGCTGACAAGCACATGAAAAAATATACTCAACATTATTAGCCATCAGGCAAATGCAAAGCAAACCACAATGAGATACCATTTCATGCACACTAGGATGGCTAGATAGATAAAAAGACAGATAATAAGTATTGGTGAGGATGTAGAGAAATTGGAATCCTCATACACTGCTGGTAGTAATGTAAAATGGTGCACCCACTTTAGCAAACAGTTTGTCAGTTCCTCAAGTGTTAAACCTAGAATTACTCTATGCCCCAGCGATTCCACTTCTAGGTATATACCCAAGAGAAATGAACACATGTCCATACAAAACTCGTGCATGAATGTTCATAACAGCATTATTCGTAATAGCCAAAAAGTTGAAACGACCTAAATATCCATCAAATGCCTATCAACTAATAAATAAACAAAATGTGATGTGTCCATACAATGGAATATTATGCAGCCATACAAAGATATGAAATACAGATACCTGCCACAGCATGGATAAACCTTAAAAACATTCTGCTATGTTATAGTGGCTAGTCATAAATGATCACATATGGTATGCTTCCATTTACATGAAATGTTCAGAACAGGCAATTTTATAGAGGCAAAAAGTAGATTAGTCATTGCCTAGAGTTAGAGGGTAGGTGAGGAATGGAGTGCAGGTTTTTCTTTAGGGATGATGAAATGCTGCAAAATGGATTGTGGTGATGGCTGCACAATGTTGTGAATATACTAAAAATCACCGAATCATAAAAATTAAATTTCTCATATATGTGGATTATATCTTAAGCTGTTACAAAAAATATATGAGCATCATTTTATACCTCACATCCAAACTAAATTAAGCTGTAGCACCATGATTTGAAGGGCATCCATAGTCTAGGGATATGTCATCCAGCAGACAAATAGTAAGAAAAAAGCAATTTCCCTCTGCTGGGCTCACAATTGATCAGGCCTTTATAATAGAGTCCTGTGTCCAGTTTTAATCTCTGTCTTTTAATAAGAATGTGGATAAATGGAAGAGAATTCTGAGGAGTCCATCATAGTGACACTAAATTATTAGCAACTTATGAAAGAATATGAAGGATGTTGGTATAATTTAATCCAGAATTGAGGGTAAAAAACAGAGCAGGGCATTTGGGCAATGTAAGGGAACCAAGGGCTGTCTGCTAGGAGATAAAATCTTATCATGAGGGGAAATGAACCAGCTCTGTACCATAGCTATGGGGGATATAATTAAGTAAAGTTGGAATAAATTAAAGCCATTCAAAGTTGGAATATTATGGAATATTATAACTTTACATTATACATTGTCCTGATAGTGAGAGTAATTATTTACAGAAAGACAATAACAGGAGGACTTTAAAAACCTTTTCTAGAGACATTCAAGATTAGAAAGGATGGGTATTTTTAGGAGTTTAAAGAACATGAAAAATTTATAAGCTTTTCTGTATATAAAAATATCAGGATCCCAAAAAAATACATATTAAAAGATCATGACCACGGAAACTTCCAGGCAAAAAGAATGACCAGGAAGAAATATATGAAAAGTTTAACAGTTCTTACCATTTATTTGAAGATTGGTGCATATCATTATCTTTATTTCCTATATTTTTTCACATTTCCCATAGAGTGCGTCAATATATTTATAGTCAACAAATACAACTTAAAAATACATGGAAGGTACAGGTGATCTGTCTTAGTTTAGATGTTTGTGTCCTGTCTAGATAACTGACATATTTTCATCACACTTTTTTCACAGGCAAGAAATGTCTACTCCAGGAACAAGGATTATGTTAATCACTCCCCTTCCTTAATTTAGTTTTATTTTGTCTTTCTGATTTATTAGGTCTATGTGATAACACTATTATAACTGACTTTGGAGTTATTATTTTTCACCAAATAGATCTCACACACTATATTTGCTCAAATAAGATATAATTTTAGTGAGAATTCCTCATCTCTTATTTGATTAGGGGATTACGCTACAGATTTTTAATAGCGAGCTATTTCACAAAGCAAGTGTGTTACCACTCAGATTGCTTAGGTATAAAGAATATACAAAGAAAAAAAGTAAATGGATTGTTTTCAGGGTGCTCTGGTTTAATTATATTGCACAATGCCTTTGGTTCATGTTTCTTCTGTTGATCTCAAAGCTACTGGCAACTCAGCTAGCCTTTACTGAGTGATTACCATGGTTTCTCAGGGTTCCAACCTTATATTCCCGCATAACATATAAATAATCTTTTCAAGTTAATCTAAGTTAATAATTCGGAGTTCTTATTTGGAGATCCCAGGTAAGCAAGCCTGCTGGAGAGTTAGCTCATAAGCAAAAGCTGTGCTAAGGCTTCTCCTTTTTTTTTTTTTTTTTTTTTTTTGTAACTTTCATGAGTCCTACTCATGTCCTACTGGCTTTTCTATATGCATTTTAAGTTTGATGTCATTAATGACGACATAATAGTATTTACTTTATATACCTTCCTTTCTCTAGAGATGTGGTCCCCAAGTAGTTCAGATTTCTGAACTTCACTTGAGCTTCTATTTCTGGGATAGGACCCTTGCATGTGTTTGTTTTAAAGGCTCCCTGCATTAAAAACAACCAGGCTCAGATGGCTCCATTAAGGGGTTTTGCTTATTTGTCTCCTCCATAAGCCAGAGGCTTTCAATGCTTGACTGAATACAGTCTCTGAGGAGCTTTTAAAAAATGCAAATGCCGGCCGGGTGTGGTGGATAACGTCTGTAATCCCAGCACTTTGGGAGGCTGAGGTGATCGGATCACGAGGTCAAGAGATCGAGACCATTCTGGCCAACATGTTGAAACCCCATCTCTACTAAAAGTACAAAAATTAGCTGGGCGTGGTGGTGTGCGCCTGTACTCCTAGCTACTCGGGAGGCTGAGGCAGGAGAATGGCTTGAACCTGGGTGGCAGAGGTTGCAGTGAGCCGAGATTGCACCACTGCACTCCAGCCTGGCAACAGAGCGAGACTCCATCTAAAAAAAAAAAAAAAAAATGAAAAAAATGCAAATACCTTGGCCTCACCCAAGGCCAATTATATTAAAATATATGCAGTGCAGTGGGGGCAGGGGAGGCAGTGTGACCAGATATTAGTGTTTTTTAATAGAAAGTGTTGCAGGTGATTTCAAATATAGAGTGAGATTTGGTAACTTGTGATGAGGGACTTTTTATTGCTATGTCTTGATTGTCACCATTTGATATGCTCCCCTGTGTCAGCTGCTCTATCAAGGCTTGCCAAATGATTGATGGACTGGACATCCCCTATTGTATTTGCCCATCCCTGAATCCTGAATGGCATTAAGATGGGTCTGGTTCTAGATTGAGTCATGTTGGTCTTCATTTTCTTAGCACAGGTGCAGCAGTGAACAGCAGTGAGAGTCTCCCTCCATCCTCGTCTGTCAATGACATCTCCTCCATGTCCACCGACCAGACCCTGGCATCTGACACTGACAGCAGCCTGGAAGCCTCGGCAGGACCCCTGGGTTGTTGCAGGTGACTAGCCGCCTGTCTGCGAAACCCAGCGTTCTTCAGGAGATGATATGATGGAACACACACACACGCAGACACTCACGCACACACACAAAAGCAGACACATCCACATCAAGAAAACAGCAAGGGAGAGAATCCAAGCCTAAAATTAAATAAATCTTTCAGCCTGCTTCTTCCCCAGGGTTCTGTATTGCAGCTAAGCTCAAATGTATATTTAACTTCTAGTTGCTCTTGCTTTGGTCTTCTTCCAATGATGCTTACTACAGAAAGCAAATCAGACACAATTAGAGAAGCCTTTTCCATAAAGTGTAATTTTAATGGCTGCAAAACCGGCAACCTGTAACTGCCCTTTCAAATGGCATGACAAGGTGTGCAGTGGCCCCATCCAGCATGTGTGTGTCTCTATCTTGCATCTACCTGCTCCTTGGCCTAGTCAGATGGATGTAGATACAGATCCGCATGTGTCTGTATTCATACAGCACTACTTACTTAGAGATGCTACTGTCAGTGTCCTCAGGGCTCTACCAAAACATCATGCACTGGGGTACCACATGGTCCATTTCATGTGATCTATTACTCTGACATAAACCCATCTGTAATATATTGCCAGTATATAAGCTGTTTAGTTTGTTAATTGATTAAACTGTATGTCTTATAAGAAAACATGTAAAGGGGGAATATACGGGGGGAGTGAGCTCTCTGAGACCCTTGAAGATGTAGCTTCCAAATTTGAATGGATTAAATGGCACCTGTATACCAATTTGTAGAAAGAACATATGTGATACTTATGTAAAGTGTGGGGGGAGTGGGTAACAGTTTTCAGGCACGAAATGGTTTGGCCTTTAGAAGGCAGGTGTGAATAAAAAGCTGAGAGTCTTTTCTGTGACAGTAAAGAGTAGGAGAGACTGGAGGGTAGTGTGCGGTGTGGACTAAGACTGAAAGGAGGTTATTACCCAGATACTAGGAGACACTGGTGTCCCTATTTCAGAGATTTGGCCCTATTCCCCTTTGTCATTTCTCAATTACTGGTCACAACAAGAGGCCACTGTAGAAAGTGGCAGGTGGTGAAGCAAGGTTATTGTGTGTGCTTTTGATGATAAGAATCTCTGTCTGGAACTGAGCAGAATTGCCTCCGTGTGAATTCCTTCAACAAAAAAATGAGCCTGCCTAGACTATTTTCAGATTGTGGATTGTGTTTTCCATGTGTGGGCTGCTTCCCTGATTCATACTCTGCCAAAGTTTTATTTTGAGAAATAATATTACTTTCCTCTTCTGAAATAAAAAAAAAAATAATAAGAATGAAACCCCCAAAGCACAGTGTGAGTCTCAGGTTAGCATTTGAAGACATCTCCAGAGACATTGTTATTCCTCAGGAGTTTCCCCAACTCCTTAATGTGGCTGATGTTTCATGTTTATTTATTTATTTTCATAAGTATGAGCAATCGAAGGGCTGATCATCTGAGTTTTGTACTGCAGTAGATGTAAGAGCAATAACTCTGCCCATAAATTTACTGCTGCCAAATAGTTTTAGCAATATGAGTTTGTCTTAAAAGCCATGAAGCATTAATGTCAATGTTTAGCAAAATCTCCCGAATTTAGCTTAAATTAAATGAAAGTGCTTTCCTGAGCACTTAAGGAGGCACTGTGAAACATCTTGGTTATATACAAGGCAATACCAAGGTGATCTCAGCAATAAATCAGGCTTCCCTTCTTATTCACTTCGGAGTATCCATCACAGTTATTTGCACTCTGACCATGTTGGTGCTCACCAAAGTGGTGATATTTCACCTGAAGAAGTGAAAGACAGGAAGTGGATGGTTGATGAGTGTGAACTGACTGGCAAATAGAATACCCCCAAAACAGAGCAAACAAGAATGCCAGTGCTCTGAAAACTGCCTTAAATATAATAATAGGGAACTTTCTTTCTCTCTTCAAGCAATAGAGACCACAGGGAACTGCACCCACCTGCACCATCGCCATGCCAGTGGTGCTGCCATTCTTAGATTGTTTCACACAGTCGGATTCAGTACACGTGGTCATTTGTTTAAAATGAAGAACATTCCTTTGTGCAGCTTATCCCCTGGAATAAAAATGGCCCATTTTCTCTATTTTGCTACCATTATTTTTTTGGTTAATATTGCAGACAACCTGATTGTTAAAAATGCCTCCTCAGTCACATGAGCTCCCTCTCTTTCATATTCTTATTTTTTTAAAAAACCTTCTCCTCTCTGTATCTCTAATTCTCTACTGTTTTTCTTTCTCTGTACTTTTCTCTTGATATATCTGTGGCCTCTCCCCTCCCTTGCTTTATACCACATGGGATTAAGTGCGGAGAGCAGGAAGCTGCTTTAAAGAGAGTCTCAAGGGGAATTTCATCAGCCCCAAGACGACATCACAAGACAGAAGGAAGTCTCCAGCCAGCATCTTCAAAGTGCTTGACAGGCTATCTCTCATATCTGCAGAAGTGGGGAATTTCCCCCTCAGATTAAACCAGGCAAGAATTAGACAGGGCCCCTCCCCCACTGTCAGTACCTTCCCAAAGCTCAGTTAGTCTTACATCTTCTGTGCATGGCTCTTGGGAGCTGGTTAGCTTTAGCCAGATTTCCTTTATGGACAAGAGAAAAATGGAACAAATTCCTCGAATATAAGTATCATTTACAAATAGAGGTAAGGATTTGGCCCCCAGAATTTTTGCAGGATCAGTTTTATTAGGTGATTAAAGCAAGGCAGATGATGGAATAACAAAGAGAATCACCACTGTAAAAGCCCCCCAGTCCTTTGCCCGCTAGATCTGCTTTCCTATAATATCTCTAGGAGGTGATGATATCAAATTCACAGAATATAATATGTTCTGCATTCACTTGTCTGTCTTAATACACACACACACACACCCCAAATATTTCTTAGTCACCTGTTATTTCCCAAGAACATCCCAACTTTTCAGGTAGGCAAGTGTCAAGTCACCTGGACAATATTCCTGAAAAAAGTGAAGGCTCTACCCGGGGTTGGGGCTCATTTTGGAACATGAAGTTGGCACTCTGAGGAACCTAACCTTCTGTTAGGCTTCCTTTGGGGCAGTTGGTTTGCAGTGATCCTTAATAAAATAGTTTGCAGTGTTTTGTAGGAAGGATGGCTGTGTACTCATGTGCAGGGAGAATTAAACTGCTGCAAGAGTTTGGCAAAACCACCACCACTTTACTATTAATATGTCTTTACTATTTTTATATGTGTTGTATGGGTCAGCATGTTCAATTTTAAATAGGAATACACTAGCCTTACAACGGAATTTCTTCTTGGGGAATAAAAACTGATGATAACCTTTCATCTTCAAGAATCTGATGACCGAGTTTTGTAGGAATGTACCCCACAGTTGGACCAGAGCCTGGCCAGTTCCCATCAATTGGAGTAAGCTATTTAATTGAGGGCTAAGAAGCTCGATAGTTTTTTCAATCTGTTATCAGAAAAATGTTATCTAAAGACACTGATAGCAGCTGACTGGTAAAACTGAAAGTTGGCCTTAGTAAATGGAACTAGTGAAAAATAAATAGACAAAATACATAAAACCTTTTATGTCCTGTCAAGGTAAAAAAAAAAAAAACAATAAGCAAACAATTTTTTTTAAAATTGTAAATATTCATTGCAAAACCTAAATTATACAAAATCTATTTCGATTTGAATCTCTTAACATATGAAAAGCCACATCTTAAGTGCATTATGCTCTGTAAGGCATGTTATTAGCCAGCTTTGCTGAAAAATGTCTTCTACAGCTCAGAAAGAGGAGTAAAATTGCTCTAGAAATTTTTCATCTCAGCCACTTTGCGTCCAAAGAGGAACTCAACTCCCCACTCACAATCCCCCACACACATTTTAATTATAAGAGTTCAACATTTTCCACAGGTATCATTAAGCTGAGCAAGGAAACTCCTCTCTGTAAAAACAACAAAAAAGTTACAATGTAAATAGTTGTTTTAGCTATTTTCTTTGTGATTAGAGGATAAGATTTTGTTATTTCTTTTGGCACTTAGTCCTTTAACTATCTGAAAATGGTTCAGTTTGACCTGTTTCTTTGGTCAGCCAAACTGAAGTGAGGGGCCTCTGTTTATACATAGAATCTTGTATATGTAACTTTACTTATGTGGGACCAATGGCCAGTATATTCTAATGGACACAAATCTCCCAATCCTTATCTAGGATTATCTGTTCACCTTGCCATGTCCATCTTGCAATGAGACCTGACTTGCACCTGCCTGTTTTTCTGCATGATTGGACTCCAAAGACTATTACCAATGATGAGAATTGTCCTGTGTCAGTGTTTATAAAATGGACTTAAAGCACACACACATGCATACCAACATTCATATGCACCCTTACAGTTCTAGATCAACCCTGGAAGGCAAAATCATGTACATCCAGCTTCTTTGCAAGGTCTGAGTGGTAAGAACTAAATTCAGTCAGCCTAATGGGTAAAATTCAACCTCGGTGATGCTTAATAAGGATTTGAAATCATTCAAGCCATTTCTGTGTTCTTTCTCACACTCCTTCCTTTCTATTTTCTCTTCTTTTATTTTCAAAATGTCTGTGGAACAAGAGGAAAAATCGGGGGAGAACTTTTGCTTCTTTTGACTCTTTTGAGGTAATATGGAGTCAATATATTGTGATTTCTGTTTCTTATGGATTATTAAAGTCAGAGGAAATCTGCTTCTCTCAACATAAAACCAAATCCAAACCTAGACATTTTTGGAGTTTGCCTGTTGACAATGGTTATGATGCTGCTTGTTGTCTTGAGTTGCATGTACCGACAGTAGCTCTGAAGGGTCTCATGATTTCATTTTGGCAACTGGTAAAAGAAACTTGTAGTGTGGTCTGATTGTGCCAGGGAATAAATAAGAAATAAGGAATGACCTATGTTCTCACTTTGGGTCAAGAGTGTGTGATACAAATGTGACCATGTAGAAATCTGCGTTTTCATTTGACACTGGTTTCTTCTAAAAATGACCTTCATTTCTGTCTGCAGATACTAGTTGTATATCTGCAACTCAGTAATTTATTTTTAAGGTATAAAATCAATGAAGAAAAAAATAATCTTTTGGGGGGCATTAGGTAAGTAGAGCAGGGTTAAATTTCCTAGATTAATTATCAGATTCCTATTCATTTTAACTATTTTCCAAGAGAAAAGGCAAAAGCCTTTGTTTAGCTACATGATATCCAACTTTACTATCTCAAACTCCTTGGAGAATTAAAAATATATATGATTTTCTGGCTGGATGAAGAGGTCACTGCACTTGCATTAGATTACTTTGCAGTGTCTGAACAATGTTGAGGAGTGGCTCTTCTATTTCTGTAAATAATGTTTTCTTTAACCAATTAACTATTAGAAAGCCTGGAAGATAAACGTACACATTATTTTGAGTTATCACATTTATCCTTTTACCTAGTTCCTGTTGGAATAGAGAAAGCAACAGCCTTTTTTTTATCTCTGGAACAGCTTCTATCCTAGTTTAAATCACAGATCCTTACTCTCTTTAAAAAAGGTCAAGCATAGGTACCTAAAAATACCCACAATAATAAGAAGGGAAATTGCATTCCACAAGATGATTGCTCTTAAAGAGTCAGAAGGAGTTATTGGTGCGTTCCTGATACCACAAATTGTTACCAAACATTTGGTAATTTTGACCAAGTTCACAGTAAGGAGAAAAAAGGGTCTTGGACTTGCTTTTCTTGAAGGTTACTTATGGAGCAACCAACCTAGGAGGATGAATCTACTTGCCAATAACAACACTGGGTCACAGCCAAGGCAGAGGTTTTTGACATTCCCAATTCATCACGGTGGTGTTTTGTATTTGTAACATGTCTTTTCTCCATGGATGTGGAAAGGCATGCTTGGATGACACATGCTAATGGTGAAACACACTGAAAGTGCCGCCATCACAGATCACTTTATGCTGTGAACCACTCTATGTGGCAAGTCATCTGTCCCAGTTCCAGACTAAATTTCAACTGCTCAACCATTTACATCATTGTAGTCTGTTTAAGGCATTAAAAATGTGCTGTAGGAATTTATATTTCTCAGACACATGAAATGTGATGACACATCCAGCAACAAGTCAAACACTCCTTTGAAATTTTCTACCTTATGTCAAATATTTCTTACTTTTAAAGGCATTCCTATCCTGGTGTAAAACCCAACATAAAATAATTTTAGGGAATTTAAGGAATTCAAATTTCACTCCATGGAGTACGTGGCTTTATTTCTTCATCACTGAACTTCTAGTAATGTTCTTCACCTGATCTTGTCTGCAGTGTTTAACCAACAGTCCAGATCGTTTGCAACTCAAAAGCAGGTACAAAATGTCATCCATCTTAAAAACCCCTCACATATTCCCTAGAAGAGTGTCCCACACATAATTCGCCTTCCATTAACACTTGTGAATCCATCCTGGTGAAAATATTGCCTATGAACAATTATACCAAAAAATCAATTTTTATAATGCAAATAATATTTTACACAGACCAAGAGAATTCATAATATTAAATTATTTCTTTTATAAAAAGATGGTTTTCAGAAAGCAATGGCCTATTCCTTCATGTTAATATATTGCAAACTTGGATTTGGTGTAAATCAAGCCCTAAGAATATTGCTCTAAATTTCTAGCTTAATTTCTGAGCGACATTCTAAAGCAGTTCACTAATTTACACCAAAAACATTTCTTGGACACTTCGGTGTAGGAGATATATATTGCATGGTCCTTAACCTAAAAAATTCAATTAATAAATCTTTGTTTAAGAAAACTAAAGCAAATATTTTTATTTCATTTATTTGCTATCTTTTTACATAATGTATTTAAATTAGTGGTGTGACTTGCACGAGTCCATTTTTATTATTTGCTTAAAGCAAGGAAACAAGGAGTCTGCTTCTTTCAATATTCTCATTTTGTCTAATTATATAAGTATACTTTATGAATCAGCATAAGAGAATTTTGAATATTTTCCATTACATTATGAGATGAAACCACTTTTAAAAATTATTTAAAATTAAAATTAATTTTAAAAATGCATAGAGGTTCTTTTCTGCATTGCAGAAAGTTTGCTTTGATATATGGTTCCTCTGAGAGCTATTGGACCTAGATGCTGACTGAGCATGGGGCTTGTACTTTCGGCAGCACAATCTCCAAATTAGCAAATGATATCACAATGGGTACTGAAGCTTCTTTGCAGTGACATTCTTACATGAAGCCAAATCTTTGGAGTTTGTTCAGTCTATGGGTGACTGTTGGAACCCTAAAATAACTTAAAGTAGAATTTGGTCATTTATTGTTTTTTTGTTAAAAGGTCCGACTGAGAACATCCCTGAACATCTGAACCAGAAATTTGACATAGAGCTCTAAATATTCACTCATTGATTCATGCAACAAATATTTATTTATCAAGCACGTCTATCATCCAAGGACTGTTCTAGGTACACGTAGTTGTGATGAAGTCAGCAAATCTGCCTTCGCATGGTCTGCATTCTAGTGGAGAAGTCAGATAGAGGTAAGTATGAAGACCACAAAGCAGGTTAAAAAATAAGATGTGAAAGGGATGCTATTTTAGACAAGGTGGTCAGGGCAAGCCTCTCAGAAGAGGTGATAAGTGTTCAGAGACCTGACTAAAGCGAGAGAGTGAGCTATTGACGTGGAGAAGGGCATTTCAGACTCTGAAGAGAAAGCAGGGGCAGGCTTTGGAGGGAGAGCTTATTTATATAGATGAGGAGGGGCAAAGAGTCTTGTGGATAAAGCAGAATGAACAAGAGTAAGTGGGATTGTAAATGAAATTGGAGAGAGAAGCAGGGGTCAGAGCATGGCAAGATCTTGAGATTTTATTCTAAATACAGGAAGATGGTGGTTATATTTGAGAAAGGAAATGATATAAGCTAAATTTTCTTTTCAAAAGGATTCCTTTGGCTACTGAGTAAAGAGGAATTTTAGGAAAAAAGAATGGGGACAAAAAATCCATTGTAGGATAAAACAATCCAGAAAGACATGATGGGGCTTAGACTAGGAAATGGAGATGCTGAGAAGGATTTGAATTCTGGACCTATTGTGAAGGCAGAGCTGACAAGATTTGCTGATAGATTGATATTGTGATATAAAAGCAAGAGATCAGAAATGACTCTAGATTATTTTACCTAAACCATGAAGTAAATGATGGTACAGCTGACTGAGATGGTGAACAATGGGTTAGAAGAACACTGGGGAGAAAATCATGTTTGTTTTTGGAATATCAGTTGGAGATGTTTATTAGATATCCAAGTGGAGGCGGGGCACAGTGGCTCACGCCTGTAATCCCAGCACTTTGGGAGGCCAAGGCGGGCAGATCACGAGGTCAGGAGATCGAGACTATCCTAGCTAACATGGTGAAACCCCTTCTTTACTAAAAATACAAAAAATTAGCCGGGTATGGTGGCACGTGCCTGTGGTCCCAGCTACTCAGAGGCTGAGGCAGGAGAATTGTTTGAACCCGAGAGGTGGGGGTTGCAGTGAGCCGATATCAAGCCACTGCACTCCGGCCTGGGTGACAGAGTGAGACTCCATCTCAAAAAAAAAAAAAAAAAAAAAATCCACGTAGAGTAGCAGGAGTGTCTTGTAAGCTGGAGTTCAAGGAAGAGGTTGAGCTGAAACAGAAATCTGAGAGTAATCAGTTTATAAATAGTATTAAAAGTCATGAGTCTGTATGAGCCCACCAAAAGACAATGTAGTTAAGGAAGAGAAAACCAAAGATGGCGATGCCTCTCACTCCAACATACAGACCTCAGAAAACAGGAGGGTATTCCAGAATGTTCAGTGAGGTAGAGGGAAAACCAGGAGTGTGCTGTCCTGCAAGCCAAGTAAAGAAGGTGTTTTGGCTGGGCGCGGTGGCTCACGCTTGTAATCCCAGCACTTTGGGAGGCCGAGGCGGGCGGATCACGAGGTCAGGAGATCGAGACCACGGTGAAACCCCGTCTCTACCAAAAATACAAAAAAAATTAGCCGGGCGTGGTGGCGGGCGCCTGTAGTCCCAGCTACTCGGAGAGGCTGAGGCAGGAGAATGGCGTGAACCCGGGAGGCGGAGCTTGCAGTGAGCCGAGATCGCGCCACTGCACTCCAGCCTGGGTGACAGAGCAAGACTCCGTCTCAAAAAAAAAAAAAAAGAAGGTGTTTCAAAAGTGAGGGAATGGGCAGGGGTGGATTGTTATTGAGAGGCTGAGCAAAATGGGAACTGAAGATTCACAGTCAGACTAAGTCTGAAGGTCATCGATGACCCCAATGAGAGCAGTTTCTATGCAGTATTGAGCAAGAAAAGAGTAACTCGAGTGAGTTCAAGAAAACATGGGAAGTGAGGAAGTAGAAATGGATACAGAAAATTCAAAATATTTTCCTACAAAGTGCAGCAGAAGAATGATGTAAAAGTTGGAGATAAATGTGAGATTGAGAGAATTTTTTAAAAGCTAATATAGCATGTGTAATAGTGCTGATGGGGCCAACAGAGAGATAGCAAAACTGATAATGCAAAAGAGAAAGGGATATTTATTTGACAGAGTAACATGCTTGAAAAGGGTTGAGGGACAGGCTCCAGTACGTGAGCAGAGGCGCTGGTCCTGCACAGTAACTGTAGCAGGCAGTGAGGTGGTGTGCACAGAGGCAGGTAGTTTGGGAATATGGTGACGTGATGGGCATAAGTACATACTCATCTGATTTTTGTTTTGGTCTCAGTAAGATAGAAGTAAGGTCGTCAGTAGACAATGAAGAGTTTGTGGAAGTTTGAGAAGTGTGAAATTGACCTTGGAAACTGTGACAATAAGTTACTGGACAGTGATGAAAACCATGTGAGCCATATTCATATAAATACAAAGGAACACAGGTCAACATGGTGGTCTTTTGTTCTTCAGTCATGTTTAGTATTTTTAGGCACATGTTAAGAGTAAGAAAAATTAGTTTTAGTTTTATAGAGTTGCATTTTGTTTCTTTTTAATTCTCGAAAGAGTAGTACATTGCTGAGAGAGTAGACAATGGGATTTGGAAATGGGGCAAGAGAATAATTATGAGAAGGAACCATAGAAGCTAAGCTGGTCAAGGAGGGAAGTAATGAAATGGGGGATGATAGTCGGTGAAAACTTACCAAGTTGGAGTGATGGTGCTAAGGGGAGTGACTAGAGAGGGAAGAAGTGATGACCACAGCGTGGGATGCTGAAATGGAACTGTTGGCGATGCCAGTGATTAGTCATGACACAGTACGCAGTATAACCATGAGTGTGGTGGCTGATGTTCAGGCAGCGGCAGAACAAGATTTTTAAAAGTCGTCAAGGAGCTGAGTGGCCAAGATGGTGAATGGAGTATGAATGGGGAGGGTGAGTGGGTTACGTGCTAGAATATCCAGTGCTTGTAAGAAGGTCATTAGAGAGGAAGAAGGATTAAAGTTCTGAAAGTAGCTGCAAACAGCAAAGCAAGATCTATCTCCCCTTTAGGCCAATGATATGCAGGTTGTAGAGAGGAAGACAGCTAGGCTTGAGAGGGCTGCAGGGAAAGTGGTGTCTTCAGGAGGCAACCATGATTCAGAGAAGAGGACATAGGGGAGGGTGATGGCAGCTGTAACATCTAGAGGGGATAATGGAAAGGTCCTAGGCAGGGGGAGGCCATTGGAGATAGAAGCAAATGAGAGAATACTCTGGGCAATATGGGGATAAGCAAATAGATGAAGGAAAAATGGCATGGGAACTTAGACTATTTTGGCAACAGGTAACCAGCAATGAGG
The DNA here is from genome assembly GCF_028878055.3 of Symphalangus syndactylus. NCBI lineage: Eukaryota > Metazoa > Chordata > Mammalia > Primates > Hylobatidae > Symphalangus > Symphalangus syndactylus. The sequence goes on from NC_072432.2 coordinate 52,017,957, forward strand.
GCACGATGGCATGACCCTAGGGATCACTTCAGTGTGGTGCATAATTAATCTAGTGACTCATGAGGGGGTAGGGAACAGGGAATGGGTGTGTGGAGAAGAGAGAGCTGGGATGGACATCCTCTATCCACAAGAACAGGTGGGATGCTAGGGGCCTCCCCCAGAAGTAAGAGACAGTTTTGCTCAAAGAAAATGATGCCAATTTGGTTTGCCCCCTAACAATTCACTGTTCTCCTGTTGCCCTTACTCCCTATTTAAGAAAAGGCTGGCCTCACCGTGGCTTATCCCTCGAGAGGCCGTACAGACAGCAGCTATACAGAAGTTCATAAGTAAAGAGTATCATTCAGCCCTGGACCTGAGCCACAAATGGTGCTTTAACAACCACACTTTTCATCAGCTAAACTTTTTACTGGAAGATCTACAGTAGGTTCAGTAGATTTTAGCTGCCTGGGGAACTGTTAGTTCTCCAAGTCACTTCAGAGCAAGAGGCCCTTAAGCTGGGCAGTTCTAACTTTCAACTCATTCCCCACTTGTGCAGTTAAGAAGACTATAAAGAGAATAATGAAACAGACCTTTGGGAGCCACAGTTTCAGCACTCTTTCCTGTAGTTTGTGAGTTCAAACAAGGCAAAATGTTTCCAGCTCTGGATGCTTTCTTTGAATAAGAGAGTAGAAGCCGCGTGGGTACTGTGTTTTCAGGTCTCATGGTGTGCTGCTAAGGCGTTATGCACAATGCCATCTTGATGGCATGAACTTGGTAGGTCATGTTTATTTTATTGAAAAGACTCCCTAGGGTCTACCCTGAAGGCACATTTGCCATGCTGTTCCATGGGCTAGGAAGGCCCCTTACCAAAACTGCAGCTCTGTCTGATGACTTCCTACTGGTCTTTAGGACTCACACCAAAGTCATGGCTCTGCAGTGCTCTCCTCAGCTTCACCTTTATGGTCTCTTAAGTTACTTCTATAGCACATCATATAACATGACAATAACTGTAAATTTATGTACCCCAGAGGACCTAGTCCATAGCCCTCAGTTTATTCATCATAGCCATCAGAAACATCATTGTATTTTATCCAATACCTTTAACACCCAACATCGTCTTTAGTGTAGACGTGGATAGAGTTGATGAAGGACAGTTACACGTAGTTGTTTAGACATGATTTTCACATCATGGATGTAATTGTATTATCTCAGAAAGAAAGAGTGGTTTGGGTTTCTTTCCTTGCCATCAATCCCTGGCAGATTATCTGGGCACAGATAAGAGTCTCTGAGACCAAGATATAATTATATCCTGTGCTGGTGATCATGATACTTTTAATGCTGGTCAAATCCCTGAGGCCAGAACCTTGCTACGTTCCTTAGAAGCTGAAACACTCTTTCAACGGAAATAATTTGAGAGCTGACAGTTTCCATTTACTATGGAATTTACTTACTATGTGAGCACTTACTATGTTCCAGGCACTATGCTAATCCCTTCACCTATTGTACTACATTCCTTATAGAAATATGATAAGGGAGGAACTATTAACCCTACTTCCAGAATAAAACAAATTTAGGCTTATATATATATTACATAACTTAAGTTCATAAAGCTATGAGGTGGCAGAGCTGGGTTTGAACCCTGGTCTTAGATTCCAAAACTCATGTGTATGGTACTCTAATCAGAGTGCAGCTCTGCAGTGTAAGGAACACTGGGGTTTGTGGCAAGCATTACATTCTTTAATGCTCTCCTGAATTTTCAAGGTGTCATAATTATATCAATAATATAAACTACCCAGCCTGGGAATGATTTTTTGAAGGATATCCCAGCTTGAGAATCAATGGGAATGATTACTTAAACTCCACTTGGAGATTTTAGTCATTTCATAATGTTACATATAAAATCATGTTTCAGTGGAACTGACATCATAGGCAATTCTATCTTCAATGTTCTCCGAAGGATACCCAGACATCTAGTTTGAATAGTGACGCTAACACAGTAGGCCCCACATCTGCAAGCAAATCCTTTCTCTTGAGTTTATAACTTAAGATTCATTTTAATTACCTAGTTTTAAAGAGGCATATACAGGATGTAGCAAATGAAATCTTGATACTACCTACTTTGTATCCTTATTGATTTCCAATTTATTCTTGCATTAATTTCACTTAATATTGTCTAGGCTTTTTGTTTGACTAACGGAAATCCAGATGAACATGCTGCTCATAGTATCCATTGATTAGTGCCATCATCACTGAAATTGACAATTAAAATTGATAATATCATCCCTCAAATATCACAGGCCACAAAACACTCTGTGTGTGTGTGTGTGTGTTTGAGTATATTTGCATTCCCAAAAATTACTGCAAACTCACTGTGCTGACATTCTGTTTGGCAAAAGGCATGGAGGGATTTAAGAGCAAGAAGATACAATCTTGGCCCCTTAAGAAGCTCCATTTATCAAGAGTTATCAATGGAGCAAAGTGACAGGCACTGGGATAAGCACATTACATACCACCATTAACCACGGCAACATCCCTACTTTGTAGGAGTTATTATCTCCATCTTGTAGATGAGATCAGACAAGTCAAGTTACCTGGCATTGCCATGTATCTTGCATAAGGCAAGTTGAGAGGCAGATCTAGGTTTGAATGGCTCTCAATTTTCTGCTATTTCCACTTCACCACTCTCCCTCCTGAATTGCTTCTTATTTGATAAAGAAAATAATCAGATGTGGGAAAGACAGAAAGAGATATATGCGAATGGGGGCACAAAAAGCAACTAACACTGATTTGAGATTCTGGGAAGCTTCATGAGGAAACTGACATTGATTTGGCTCTTAAAGGATGTTTGGAGCATGCCAGCTAGAAGGAAGGCAAGCAAGAAGGACACAGCAATAGCAAGTGGAAAGTTCTAGAGGTATGAAATGGCATGGCAGGTGTGGTGGGAAGTGGTAGGAGACGAGAATGAAACTGGAGGTAGGGCCTTTTACACTATGTGAAGGGCTTTGTCCTGGGCAAGTGATAGTCATCATATGTAAATAGCAAGATCAAGCTATGATCGGATGAATAATTTTGAAAAGGCAGCCTGCAAAGGACAAAAGTACAGGAGAGATGTAAGGGAAAAGTACAGGAGAGATGTAAAGGTAAGGGAAAAGTGATTAAAGAAAGCAGATTAAAAAGGCAAAGATGAGTGGAATAGATTAACTGGTGAGCAAATTTATGAGTGAAGAAGGGGGTAGAGAAGAAAAATATGAGTTGGCTGGGCACGGTGGCTCACGCTTGTAGTCCCAGACAAATTAAGTGACCCGTCATTGCTATGCATCTTGCATAACTTTTGGGAGGCTGAGGAGGGAAGACAGCTTCAGCCCAGGTGTTTGAGACCAGCCTGGGCAATATGGCGAAACCCTGTCTCTACAAAAAAAATACAAAAATTAGCTGGGCATGGTGGCATATGCCTGCAGTTCCAGCTACTTGGGAGGCTGAGGTGGGAGGATCACCTGAACCTAGGGAGGCCAAGGCTGCAGTGAACCGTGAACATGCCACTGCACTCCAGAATGGGTGATAGAATGACACAATGAGACTGTCTCAAAAAAAAAAGAAAGAGAAAGAAAGGAAAGAAAGAAAAGAAAGAAAAGAAAGGAGAAAGAAAGAAGAAAGAAAGAGAGAAAGAAAGGAAAGAAAGAAAAGAAAGAAAAGAAAGGAGAAAGAAAGAAAGAAGAAAGAAAGAAAGAAAGAAGAAAGAAAGAAAGAAAGAAAGAAGAAAGAAAGAAAGAAAGAAAGAAAAAGAAAGAGAAGAAAGAAAGAAAGAAAGAAAGAAAGAAAGAAAGAAAGAAAGAAAAATATGCGTTAACATTTATGGAGTCCTTTGTTTTTTTTTTTTTAGATGGAGTCTCACTCTGTCACCCAGGCTGGAGTGCAGTGGTGCGATCTTGGCTCACTGCAAACTCTGCCTCCTGGGTTCATGCCATTCTCCTGCCTCAGCCTCCCGAGTAGCTGGGACTACAGGGCACCCACCACCACACCCGGCTAATTTTTTTTTTTTTTTTTTTTTTTTAGTAGAGACAGGGTTTCACTGTGTTAGCCAGGATGGTCTCAGTCTCCTGACCTCATGATCCGACCACCTCGGCCTCCCAAAGTGCTGGGATTACAGGCGTGAGCTACCGTGCCCGGCCCCTTTTTGGATTCTACTAGCAGCTGTGCTCAGCCTAACCCAAGCTATTTCATTAAGACCACATAACAACTCTATGGGAGTAGTATTTTTATTATTCCAATTGCACAGAGGAAAAAAAAGTTATGCATGGAAGGTTCAGTAACAGCTGGCAAATTGTATACCATTTGAACCCAAGCAGTTTGACTATCTTTGTTTTTTTACTAGTGCATCATATAGCTTTCTGGATGAGTCTGAGGTTTTTATCATCAACTATGATAAGGACTGGAAATAGGTGAAAAGATATGAAGGGAGAGTTACTAAGATCAATTTTCACATTTTGAGTTTGAATTTCCTATTGTATGTCCAGGTGGAAGCAACTGGTTAAATAACTGGAAAGAGAGAGAAAAGGGAATTAAAGAAATTATTGCTATAAAGATACTGGTTGATACCATAGGACCACAGATGCTTGCTCAGTGGGAGGTAAAAATAAAAGCAGGACAGTGGCAAGGATGAAAGCAGTACAGACCACTTTCCCTCTTGAAAATAAATAAACACATGCAAGCATTCAACCTTCAAACAACATAAACCCCATAAACTCAAGTATGTAGTCTTTATTTCCGATTATGCCTTTTGTAACTTTTTGTTCTACTGTGAGAAAGATATTTGCCTGGCTTCTTAAAACCATTGTGTTATTGTGAAGAACTGTTCTCCCAAAACTCTAGCTCCAAAGAGCCCTGGGTTTTTCTAGAAAATTAGCATTGATGAGGCTCCCATATTTGCCAAGAACTTTAGGCATTCACCTTTTAAAATTATTGTATGTTTCAACAGGAAAGACTGATACTGTCAAAATTAGAAGCAAAATAGTTTGTTTCTTCTAAACTTTTCTCCTTCTCCTCCTGCAGCCCGGCCCCCTCCCACTATCTTCTTGCTGCAAACCAACTTTGCCAGCTGTAGTAGGGAGAGAATCCCAGATGGCAATAGCCTGAGTAAGAAAAAAAAATGTCACTACATGACACATACTCTAGCAGTTTCACTCAGAGGGAAACAGTAATGCCATTTTACTGCTGGTATTCTAAAGTGCAGTTGTTGGGAGGTGGGAGAGGTTTGAGTGGGAGACAGGTGCTCACGTGGGCATGGTTTAGCAAGCATTGTTTCCCAATACCTGAGTAGCAGGAGAATTCCTCTAAAACTATCCAGCAGTTAAAGAGATTCGGTCTAAAAGGACAGGGTAATTCAAAGCCTGAATTGTTAAATGCCATTCTTTACCAATTTTTCTTCTCTAAGGAGCATCCTGCGTTGACGATACGCACTGAGGATCTGGCAAGGTAGACAGTGGGCCTCAGAAAGGGACTTTCTCATGGAGTCTCAAAGTTCCTATGTCAAATTGCCTCGCAAAAGCAAAACTGAGTGGTGCCAGGGGAAGAATTTTAAAAGCAGCTCAAAGGTTCCTGGTGATTCGATTGTATTTTATAAAACTATTTACATTTCTCTTTTTGGTCATGACAAAGTCTATTGGCACAAACAGCACAGCCACAAAGTATTCTTCTGATTTTAATAACTCATATATTTATATATATATTTATATTTTTGCTTATCTTCATTTCCTCAGCAAAAATGGAAATAAAAATATTGATCTATAAAATAAGCCGATGACAACACAATGCCAAAAATAGCTTATGTTAAGTGCAAGGGGTGAAGCTTGAAAGCAAGCTAAATTGCAACAACATATTGATTTAACATTTTAAATACAAGACTTGCAATAAAATAATTCTTGAAATATGCTTCTCATTTTTAGTTTACTTTTGAAAAACTACTCTATATACACATATCCAGTTGTAACACTTGACAGTAGCATTATGGGGCATGATATAACTTTGGTACACATTGCAGATATGGATGGTTAATGTCTATAAATGATATTCCTTCACCACTTAGACTTCTGTACATCCAGGTGACCAGCCACCTGGTTCTAAGTCATATCCCACCAGAATCCTGGGAGTCCTTGCCAGAGCCATCAGAGATAGCAGGAGAAAGCAGGCTCACTGGATCCATATTGTGTTTCCTCTCTCGGTTCTCCTGGGTTCCACTGTCAGTTCTCCAAACGTGGAAAAAAACTGCTCCATTTCTTTCTGTAGCATGTCATTTCTTTTCTCGGCATCTTCTTTTGCTCGCTCGGCATTTCGCATTTTTATTTCTATCATTGTGAACTTTTTCCTCTCCTGATCCAGTTCATCATGGAGGCTCATCATTTCTGTTTCCAAAGTCAAGTTTCGCTGTTCTAAGCTACAAAGGATGTGGGGGTGGGGGGGGGGTGGGGAGGCAAGAGTAAGAGATAAAGTGATTTTGTTCACTTCAAATGCAAGAGGCATACAAATATTTTCTAAACTCTCTATGATGCTTAGGAAATTGGAATAAAGCCCTTTCAATGATTTAAAGGATGTAATTTTGTTGTATTATTTTACTATTTGCTAAGGTGATTTACTGCTACTTTAGTAATTAGGTCCCAAGGCCTCTCTTGGAAGCAGCTGTCATTTAATAGTAAATAAGTGAATGCCAGCACAGATAAGCCAGTAACACATGCCGGGCAGAAGAGGCAGAAAGCTTCCTGGATGTTAAATTGTAAACTTGACTACATTAAATGCAGCGGGAAAGTCTGATACAGTTGGAAAAAAAAAAAAAGAGAGAGCAATAACATTTGCTTTCTATAAAAGGAAAAATAGTGATAGGAAAATGTGATTGTTGGTTAAGTTCACTGTTAAGAATGGGGTTTTTGGAAGCATAAGAGTCCCATCTTATAAAAGAGTACCCAAAGTAATGAGCTTACATTGATATGAGAGGTAAAGATCACATGTGTTAAATAAGCACTGCATCTTATATTTTGTAAAAATAAAGCCCATTCCTTGCCATCCCCAATTCTCACTGCTTCCCAAGTTATTAATATAGCTCAGGGCATAGGTATTTTATATCTCTATAAATTGATAGTTGTTTTGTATAGCTTTTGGATAATTGTAGAATTCACAGTAACGTTTTTAAAAACAGAGACTGTTTTCTCCATAACCACTAAGATCCAAATCATATACATATATTATTCAAAAGAGGGGTATTAAAGTTACATCTTTATTTAAGATGTATCTTGGCCTCAAGTGACTTCTTAATTTCTCCTAGTCTGAGCAAAAGTCCCATGGGACTCATTCAAACGTACCATACCACTGAAATTTGAAAGGTTAATGCATGTGTAGCTCTCAGATATCTGATTATTTTAATAACAATTTTAAAATTAAAATCTCAATTATGTTTCTGCTTTGAAAAATTTGATCCTCACATGTTGATATTTCATACAGATAATAAGAACACTTAAAAATTAATCTTTCTCCTCTTTGTAGGCAACTAGAATTAAAAAAAATACTTCATATTTTGTAATCCTACATCATTTAGAAGGCTATTTTAAACACATGACCACATTTTTACATGAAAATTTGGTACTATGCTGGTTGCCACTCAGAATTATTCTACAATATGTTCTCTTTGCTTTCCAAAGGTATTTTACAGACAAAATGTTGGAAGAAATTAAAGTTAAAATACTGAGAAGGACAACCCTTACAAAACAAGATATTGACACATTTGTATGTATCAGGTGCTTTTGGGAAACTTCCAGGAATGAAAAGGACTAAGTTGAATACAGAAGAAATCCCTCCCAATGCAAACATATAAAAGTGCTGGAAAATTTTTAAGAAATATATTTTTAAAATACATCATCAAGGTTAAAATAAAAGAGCAGCTTCAGGTATCAGAACTAAGGAAGAAACTGAAATATAGAACAATAAGTAGAAGCACACGAGGGATATTAGTCTTGGATCGAGGCCACAGAGCTTGGGTCTAGGTTTTTCTTTGTCACATGGGCACAGAAGATGAGGCCTCCAGTATTAGGCAGGCGGAAAACTACAAGTAATTTAACTGAGAGCTTGGAACATCAACTGTTTTTATGAAGAAGAGACTACAAAATCTCTAATCATGGGCCTGGGGAAGTATCAGAATTGAATTGGCACATCAGAGTATTAGTAAGCTACAAAACAGGTCTGAGAAAAGTTACCTAGAATGCCTCAAAAATGATAATTATAGAAATTTAATATGGAAAAAAGAAGTTAACAAAGACAGAGGATAGATTAACAAGGCCAAGCATAGCTTAATAAGGGCTCTGGAAAGAGAATATTGAGAAGGTGGGAAGATGAAATAGACAAAAAGATGATGAAAAAATATTCTAGAATTGTAAAGATGTAAGTTGTTAGATCAAATCATGAAACAAAGTTTGAAAGTTAAATAAAGGAAAAGACATATCAGGAAGTTACTAATCAAAGGAAGATGGTATGACAATATTAATATCAGAAAAAATAGAGTTTCAGGTAAAAAGCATTATTACAATGAAAAATAAGCACTAATTAATGATAAAAGGATCAATTCTTTAGGGAGATATGAACAACTCCAAACTTCTATTCACCTAGTAGTAGAGCCTCAAATTGTTCAATATAAAATATGACAAAATTATAAAAAGAAACTGATAAAATCAGAATACTGTTAGGAAATTTTAAAGTATCTTTCTCAAAAATTATAGATCTAGCTGATAAAAATGAGGAGAAATATAGTAGCTTTGAATAGCCTGATTAACAGACTTGATCTCTCGGTCATATATAGAATCTCAATCCAGTAATAAGGGGAATAGTTTTAATAGACCAAATAATTAATATCATCCAGATGAACTTCTCTGACCACAATACAATATTTTCTAAGAAAATTAAGTTAGAAACTGGCGGCCGGGAGCGGTGGCTCACGCTTGTAATCCCAGCAGTTTGGGAGGCCGAGGCGGGCAGATCACGAGGTCAGGAGATCGAGACCACGGTGAAACCCCGTCTCTACTAAAAATACAAAAAAAAAATTAGCCGGGCGTGGTGGCGGGCGCCTGTAGTCCCAGCTACTCGGAGTGGCTGAGGCAGGAGAATGGCGTGAACCCGGGAGGCGGAGCTTGCAGTGAGCCGAGATCACGCCACCGCACTCCAGCCTGGGCGACAGAGAAAGACTACGTCTCAAAAAAAATAAGAAAAGACAAGGAAGTTAGAAAAAGTTAGAAACCAATTTGGAGAGAGAAAAAGAACACATGTTTCAAAACTAAAAACCATATATCTCATTGATTGATAATTAAAGTAAAATATTATCTATCTGTCTATCTCCCTCCCTACCTATTTACCTACCTACCTATCCATCCATCCATCCACCTCAATACTTGTGGGGTACAGTTATAAAGGAATTTAAACATATATCTCATTGATAATTAAACAAAGTAAAATATCTATCTATCTATCTATCTATCTACCTATCATCTATCTATCATCTATCTATCTATCTATCATCTATCTATCTATCTATCTATCTTCATCTGTCTATCTACCTACCTATTTACCTACCTACCTATCTATCCATCCATCTACCTTCAATGCTTGTGGGGTAAAGTTATAAAGGAATTTAAAGAAAAATGAAAACTCTAAACAGAAATGATCAAAATTTAGCCAGAACGGTTAACTTTCTATAATTTCATGGCTAGGCCACGAGCGGTCCCCCACCCTCTACCCTACTGCAGAGCTCTCCCTTGGCCTGTCACGAGGGTAAGAATGTGACAGTGAAACGGCCCATTGAGATGACCTCTATTGGGAAGTTCTATCAGCTTATCAAAATCTCTGAAATATACCGTAGATCTCAGAACATATATGCATCAGCAACATCCTCAGAAATGAATGTATCTATCTGCAAATTCATAGTGATAACTTTTTTCTTTTTCTACTACGTTTAAAGTGTGACTCCTTGCCTCAAAATATAAGCTTCCCAGTGTGAAATGCTAATTTATCATCATGGATTGGCAGTAATTCAGAATTCCAATACATAGTGGTTCCAAAAACTACATTCAGAAAGAAGAGTAACCTTTTAAGATGATGACCCTATATTTTTCTTTAAATCTCCTGTCACTCTCCATTATATAGAAAAATTCAAACCACAATTCCACTCAGTGAAACTTACCAAAACAATACTTTCCAAGGAAGTCATTTTTCAATCTTATTTATAAGTAGTATTTTTTAATATTTACTTTGCCATAGCTTCTGAAAGTATGTTATCTTTTCGTCTGATAATTGATGAATGGATAGGAAACATATTAAGGTAAATTAAAGCCAACTTAACAACTGACTGAGGATCCTAGCACACCAGGAAGGGTGTCCAAATCACACAGCCTGAAACTGGGACTGAGACCACTAGAGGAGCTACTCCTACTTTGATCATTTTATGAGAAGATGCACATTGATATAATTAGGCTTTAGCATAATTGCTTCTTTATAAATCATATTATTTCTTCCTCATTTAGGCTACAGTCTTCCTTGTTCATATGAACATACTTCACGTCACCCCTCTTCTCAAAAACCTACATGGATTTCTATCTCAGAGTAAAAGTCAAAGGCTGAAAATCAGCCTGTCAATCCCCTATGTCACCTGGCTCTTATGGCCTCTCTCAGGTCATCTGAATCCTCAGTGTCTGGAACAGAGCCTGGCAGATAGAAGGCACTCTCTCAACATTCAATGATTGAAAGAATAAAACATGGAGGTCTATTTACTTCTTCTTTTATTTTTACCCTAGTTTCATCCTTTTCTTGTTAGTGAAAACTAACAGGCTCCTATGCTCTGTCCATGTCCTCACAGCCCCTCTCCTTCCAGCCCTCTAATGCAAATCTATCTATTTAATAATAATCAAAGATGACATTATTGAGCCTATTCTGTACCAGGGAAATGTTCAATCACTTCTTACGTGCTTTTGAGGTAGACACTACTAGTATTTAAATTGTTTACATTAGGGAATCAAAGCTCACAGAGATGTAGCTAACTTGCACACAGTCACAAAGCTCATAAATGGTGGAGCAAACTTAGGTTTCTTTGACTTTGGAGACAGCACATGTCACCCTCAGTGTGATCCTGTCCCACAGTAGGAGGCTACTGAGCCCTCTCTGGTAGTTACGACCTCCGGATTTTCCTTACCTCTTTATCCTGGACTCATACTCTATCTTCTGTTTGGTCATTTCCTGTTTCAGGCTGGAAACTAAACTGTGCAGTGCACTGTGGTTGCTGCTGCTGTTGCCCACAAATGTCTCACTGTTGTCACTGCTGCTGGTGGCACGACTACTTCGACCTCCCACACTCCTATGGTCACTTTTGCTTTCATAGTCCCTGGGGTGGGAAAGGTCGTCCTGTGGGGGCCCATCCAAAACAGGGTCCTCAAAGTTCCCCCCATAAAAGTCTTGCTCTGGGCAGGTGGTGGTAGAAGAGCGACAGGAGTTGGAGTTCTCAGGGAGGGAGATTTCACAGGAGGAAGTGGACCAGGTAGCACTGTCGATGCTCTGCTTGTCATCAAGGTTCATCATGGAGAACTGTTGATGGACATTATCATAGGTGGACAGTCTGTTGTGCTGGCCTAACTCTCCAGCTTGTTCTTTCTGCTTGTTATCCCTCAGGGTCACATAGCCATTTGGCAGCCAGCTCATGTTTCGAACATTTGCAGGGTTCCCGAGTGTGTCGCTGTTCAAGATGCCCATGCGCACTGTTCCATTCTGTACACTGTGCGTGCCCATTTTGGTACCAGATCCCTTCAGTGAAGAGGTCCTTCTGGCCTGTAGGCTCCCATTGGGGGTGGTTTGGGTTTTCTCAAGACCTTCTGCATTACTGCTGCTGAAGGACCCATTGGTAACTATCCCACTACCCTTATTAAAGGCTGGGTTCTTTTTGACCATGAGAGGGGGGCTTCTAGACACATCTAGCTTGTGAACACTGTTCCTTGGGCTGTTGGTTTTGCTGCCTGATAGAGCTGTGGGGGATCCATTGTCCATGCTGCTTCTCTGGGGTGACTCAGACTTGTCCCAGGAGCACTGCTTACTAGGGCTCTCCTTGGTGTTATTGTTCTCCTTGTTCTGTAACTGCCCCATGGTGGCTTTCTTCTGAATTTCATTGTTGTTGCTCACTCCATCTTGGGGCTTGCTTTGTAGTTCTGCATCTTTGGGAAAGAGGCAATCATGTTTGCTAATCATCACTGACATCAACTGCTGGACCACCACGGTGCCTAGAATTGCATAGAACATAAAGTAGCATGAGTGAGACAGTTTTTATTTATTTCTATTTCAATGTGACTCTTAAAGAAACACATTCAAGAGAACATTCATTATTATTAGCAGTACCAAACCATATTCTTAACTATGATAATAGCAATAGAAGCTAAAACATCTTGAGCATTTACTCTGTGCCACGAACTGTGTCAAGCACTTTGCTTTTGTAACTTATTGAATTTTGAAACAAATCTATACATACATACTGTTATTATCACTGTATTATAAAGGTTAAGTAACTTGATTAAGGTTACACGTTAAGGACCAGACCCAGGGCTTGATCCCAGAGTTAATCATTAAAAACCTGGGCTCTTAATCATAATACAATATTTATTACGAATTTGACATTTAATTCTGAGAAATATTTCTTAGGAGGAGGTCACTGTGACCTCTCATCTAATAATTGCGTCAAACTATCAAGATACTTTAATGGTATCTGTAAATGGAACCCTATACAATGAGGGTGGATGCATGGTTTCTCTAATGTATCAAGATAATGAAAATTCGTAAGACTTTTTTTCACCATTCAAAAGCTTCAGGGCATTTTAAGTGACATCAGCCAGAATGGTGTAGTGAAAACCTGCAAAAATCCTCTTCACCATACAAGCAACTAGCAAAAATTTCCAGAATCAACTATTTTGGAATTCTGTAAATTAACTAATGGCTTGATGCAATCTGGAGAATGTTTACTCAAGAAAAATGGCTGAATCTCAGTAAGAGCAGCAAGGTCTGTGGCATTTTAACTTGCTCTAATCTTCTCCTCCTCTCCTTGAAAACCAACAGCCCAAAATCACAAAGAAAACCAGCTATCTGGCAGCCACTGGAATGGGCAGAGCAGGGTTGGATTTTATATAGTTTCTATATAAAATACTTAAATAGTTTCTATATAAAAATACTTAAAACTTGAGATTTGGTGAAGAAAATGATGAAAAAAGGCTTTTGACAATGCAGAATTTCATTAAGTAACTTGATTAAGGTTACATGTTAAGGACCAGACCCAGGGCTTGATCCCAGAGTTTAATTTCATTAAAACAGCAGCTAATTGAGAGGCTGTCAGGGAGTAGAAATCTGACCTGGGGCAAGGCCACTTTTTAGCTTCTGGTGACACGTGGGAAATATAATTCAAAATCAGATTTTGAATAGGAAAAAAAATATTATATTCATTTATATTCTACACATTTTTCCTGTGATAAGTCAAAACATAATATTTTAGACTACATATCAGCAATAAGCAAGATCTACTGCTACATCGATGTTATTCAAATTTTAAAGTTCATAAAAATTACCTGGAGATCCTGTTAAAAGGAAGACTGAAATTCAGTAGGCATTGGGTGGAACATGAGATTTTGCATTATAAACTAGCTTCTAGATAACATCAGCAATAATAGAATTGTAGCACTGGCATCACCTGGAAGCTTGAAAATGTCAGCACCCAATGCAGAGCTTCTGAATCAGAATCTCCAGGTGATTCCTGGGTGCATTACAGTTTGAGAAACACTGTAGTAGATGCAAATGTTTCCCTTATATCTTCCAAATTAAATTTCCTGAAAGTCCGAAAGATAGGATTCATTTTTCTTAGATGAGAAAATTGAGGGTCAGAGAGGTTAAGCTATTTGCTCAGGGCACAGAGACGATGTGATCAAGGTGAAATGTAATATTTAGTCTTATTCCAAATATACATTTGTCCTACTATATTTCACCTGCTGCAATTTAAAACTGTAGCAGTAATAAGTAAACTTGGGATAGTTTTAAAGATAAAACTAGATAAAGATAAATATCTATTGAATTACCATCAATTATTACAGAATTGTGAAAAAAAAGACTGAATGTAATAATTGATTGTATTATATAGCCTTCTTTTCTCTTTCAGTAATCTCCGAATTTGTCATCATATTTTCCATGCATGTTAGCAGTGAATCTGATAAAGAGAATTTTAGAGCAGTTAGAATAACACTGTCAAACTTGTGTACTGTGCTTGAAGACATTGTGTATTCATTGCTTTTACTATTTGCCCATATGCAGACACACTTTCGGAGGTTTGCAGTTTCCATTATATATGACTGTCTAGTATTTTGGGAAACTGGACCTTTTTCCTATCATTGGAATGTTAACATTTGAAGTATCACTGCTTCCCATCATAGCTATGAACTGTGTGGGAGCATGTAATTAATTGAAGAGCAACATTCTTAAGGTCTCCATGATGAGTTTGTGAACAGCCATGTCAAAGTGTACTTGTCACAGTTAAGGAGTATGAGTGTCAGGTCCCTAGAGACTTAAACTCTCTCTTGTATCTTGGGAAGCTTTGATTCCATCTAGTCTCTGGGACAATAAATGGCCATAGCCCCTTGTAAAGAGACTTTCTTAGAATTTTTATAATCGCTTAGGACAGACTAGTTCGGCAGTAATGATGATGCGTGTGCCACTATACACACTATCACTTTTTCCTTTTGATTCCCTGTCATTTTCTTAGAATGCCAGTGAGGAACATGAAGCCCAGATAATGAGGACAGAGTGGTTATAATCACCAGCCCATTCTGAAGAGTCCAAGCAGATTCTGGAGTCCCACTGGGCTACACGATCCAGCAATTCTTCCCTGAACCATATAATTTTATACAGGTTGACTCTAAATACCATGTAATAGGCACTTTTCATCATAAGCATTGGCTAAAAATTTGATTTTTCTTTAAAAAAACCTAGGGACTTTAAATATAATATGTAAATGCAAAAATATATGTAGATGACAGCATTCTGTGCAATATAGTTTCAATTTGTATTTTTTGCAATGAATAACTTTGTACATGTGTCATTTTGCATGTTTGAACATATCTGTAAGATACCTGACGATTTTTGACAAGTGTATATACTCCTGAAAATACCACCTAATCATGATATAGAAAAGTGACACTTAAGCCTCTTTGGAGTCAGTTCCCTGCCCCTAACTCTGGCCCAGAGCATCCTTGATGTGCTTTCTGTCTCTATAGTTTTGCCTTTTTTACAATTTCATATAAATGGAATAATACAGTATGTAGACTTTCATATGTAGGCATTTTCCACTTAGCATAATACTTTTGACATTTATGTTGTTACATGTAGCAGTTCATTCTTTTTATTGTCAAATAGTATTACTTGCTGTAGATGTGCCACAATTTATCTGTTCACTAGTTGACGGAGAATTGGTCTGTTTCCAGTTTGGGGCTAATATGAATAGTGTCGATATGAACATTTGGCTGCAAGTCTTGGGTGAACATATGTTTTCTTTTTCCTTGGGTAAATGTTTAGCACATGGTCCTGCTCGGTTTTACGGTTACTGCATATTTAAGTTAGTAAGAACCTACCTAATTCTTTTGTGAATTGGCCCTAACATTTTGTATTTCTACCAGCCAAACTTGGTATATTTTCAGTCTTAACTTTACACTTTGTAAGAAATGTGTAGAGACATTTTATTCTGGTTTACATTTTAGTTTTTCTAATGACTAAAGATGCTGAGCATCTTTCCATGTATTATTTGATATTTGTGTATCTTCTTTGATGATGTGTATATTTCAAATCTTTCGCCATTTTTTCATTGAGTTGACTGTCTTGTTTTGCATGAGTTCTTTACATATTCTTAAAACAAGTTATTTATCAGATAGTGATTTGCAAATGTAGTCCCCATTTCCAAAAAGGCTTGACTTTTTGAAAAGTGTCAATTTTGACAAAGTCCAACTTATCAAATAATTTTTTTAAAAATATTTTTATACTTAGAGCCTTTTGTGTCCTAAGTCTTGACTAGCACAACGTCATAAGATTTCTTTAAAAATATTTTCTTCTATATGTCTTATACTTTTAACTCCTACATTTAGGTCTGTGATCCATTTTAAGTTTTTTGTATGTGATGTGAGGTAAGGATTGAGGTAATTTATTTATATTTTTTAGGGCTATGAAATTGTTCCCACATCATTTGGGGAAATGACCTTCCCCTTTCCATTGAAATACCGTGGTACATTGGTCAAAAATCAAATGACTACTCATATTTCTGCACTATTTGTTCTATTTCATTAATCTGTGTGTCCATCTTTATATCAATACCACAATTTTGTGTGACTTTATACTAAGTCTTGAAATCAAGTTATATATATTCAACTCTGTTATTTCCTTTCAAATTATTTGTGCTATTCTAGATAGCGTTTATTTCCCTGTAAAACTTATAATCAGATTGTCAATTTCTACAAATAAAAATTCTGATGGAATATTTTTGTGACAATTATATTAAAACTATAGGTCAATTTTAGAAAAAATAATAGCTTAATAATATTGAGTATTCTAATACATGAGCAGGGTATATTTCCACATTTATGTAGTTCTTTTTTTTTTTTTTTTTTTGAGATGGAGTCTCGCTCTGTCGCCCAGGCTGGAGTGCAGTGGCACGATCTCGGCTCACTGCAGGCTCCGCCCCTCGGGGTTCACGACATTCTCCTGCCTCAGCCTCCCGAGTAGCTGGGACTACAGGCGCCCACCATCTCGCCCGTCTAATTTTTTGTATTTTTAGTAGAGACGGGGTTTCACTGTGTTAGCCAGGATGGTCTCGATCTCCTGACCTCGTGATCTGCCCGCCTCAGCCTCCCAAAGTGCTGGGATTACAGGCGTCAGCCACCGCGCCCGGCCCACATTTATGTAGTTCTTATTTGTTTGTTAATGTTTAGTAGTTTTCAGAGTGTGTCTTATACATGCTTTCTTAAATTTCTCCCTATTTTAAATTTATGAGTGTTGTTCTAAACAATAATTTTTATTTCAATTCTAATTGTCCAATGTAGTATGTAGAAATACAACAAAGTTTTATAAATTGACTGTGCATTATGTGATCTTTATATATTCGTGCATTCGTCATATTAGTTTTATTTGTCGATTACAAAGAATTTTCTACATAGATGTTCATGTTGACTGTGAATAAAGAGAGTTTTACATATTCATTTCCAATTTTATACCTTTTATTTATTATTACTGGCTAGGATTTCCAGTACAATGGAAGTGGTGGGATAAGGTAAATTTACCTTAAATCCGATCTTAGAGGCAAAGCATTTGGTCTTTTACCATTAACGATAGTATTTTAACTAAATTTTTCAGAGATAACCTTTGTTAATTTGAGAAACTTTCAAATTTTTTTATCTGCATCTGCGATGATTTTTTTGTATCTTAAAGTGGTATATTAATACAGTGAATTACATTGATTTTGGCTAACCAACCTGTCTTCCTGGGATAAACCCCACTGGTCCTGATTTATTATCCTTTTTATATGGTGAAGTCAATCCAGTAAGGTTTTGTTTAGGATTTACATGTCTATATTCATGAGGGATGTTATTCTGTATTTGTCTTTTCTTATAATGTCTTTATCTGTTTTGATATCAGAGCAACACTGGCCTCATAAAATTAGTTGGCAAGAATTCCCTCTACCTCTTTTTTTCTGAAAGAGTCTGTGCACAATTAATATAATTTCTTCTTTATATATTTGTTATAATTCACCAGTAAATTTAAGTTAGAGGTGTTTTTGTTTTTGTGGGAATGTTTTTAGCTACAAATTCAATTGCTTTACTAGTCTCAGTTTCTTTTTTTCTTTCTAATCTTGAGTGAGCTTTAGTTTGTATCTTTTAAGGAACTTGAACATTTCGTCTCCATTGCCCAATTTCTTGGCAAAAAGTTGTTCATAATAGTCCCTTATGATTATTTTAACATTTGTAAGATCTTTGGTAGGTCACTTCTGTTAAACCTGATATAGGTAATGTAACTTTGTTTTTTCTTTTCTGATCAGTATGATGAGTTTTATCAATTTTATTAATCTTTTTAACAAACCAGCTCTTGGTTTCACTGGTTTTCTAGATTGTTTTTGTTCTCTCTCTATTTTCTTGATTTTTGTTCTTATCTTTATTACTCCTTGCCTCTGTTTCCTTTGGTTTAAATTCCCTCTTCTTTTTGCAGCTCTCTGAAAAGGAAACTTAGATAATTAATTTTAGGTTTTTATTCTTTCTAATATAAGTCCATAATTATATGAATTTTCCTCCAAGCACTACTTTAGTTGTATCACACAAACTTGGTAGAACTTTTTCCTTTCATTTAGTTTTTAAACATACCTATATATTTATATTTTAAATGATGTGTATACAGTATAGAGTTGAGTGTTGAATTTTTATTTATTTTATCTCTGCCTTTAGACTGGAATATATAAGGCATTAAGATTAAATGTAATTATCGATATGGTTGAGTTTAATTCTGCCATCATGGTATTTTTTTCCACTTGTCGCATCTGATAATTGCTTCTCTTTTATTTTTTTAAGTCATTTTTTTAAAAAAAGTTTATTATTGTATAACATTCCATTTTATCTTTATTGTTGGCTTATTACCTAATACTTCAGTTTATTTTTTAGTAGTTGTTCTATGTTTATAATATTCATATTTAATTTATTACGGTCTACCTTTAAATAATATTGCAACACTTTGCACACAAATTAAAAGCCTTAGTCTGCTTTCATCTGTTTGCTTCCATTTTCTGTCTTTTATTCTGTCGTTGTCATACATTTCATTTCTGTATGTATTATGTATCCCATATTATATTATCTTATTTTTGCTTTATACAACAGGTTATCTTTTAATGAGATTAATAATAATAAAAAGTATTATTTTATATTAATCCACATACTATTGCTGTGCAGTGCTCTTCATTCATCTGTGTGCATATGTGTCTATCTGGATTCATATTCCTTCTGCCACAACAACTATTTAACGTTTCTTGTAGTACAAGACCATCAGTGATGAATTTACTCACAGATTTTGTTTCTCTCAAAAGGCCCTTAGCTCCTTTTTATATTTGAAAAATATTTAAATATATTCACTGGACATAGAAATCTAGGTTGATAGATTTTTTTCAGTACTTCAAAGGTTTTGATCCATGTCTTTTGGTTATATAATTTCTAACAAGAAATCTTCTGCAACATTTCTCTTTGTTCTTCTGTATGTAATGTGTCCTTTGTTCCTCAGTCTGCTCCTAAACTTTTCTCTTAAATTGGTTCTCAGCATTTTATGATGTGCTTTTGTGTGGCTCCCTTTATGTTAATTCTGAGCTTCTGAGATCTTTGTGTTTGTAATTTTCATCAATTCTGTGAAAAAAAATGAGTATTTTTTCTCTGTGCTTCATGATAGCTTCTCTTATAAAGACAAAGTTTTTATAAGTCTGAATTTATTCTTTTTAAGTTTTCTCCTAATCTGCTATTAATCTCATTGAGTGTAATATTCACTTAAGTGATAATTATCATCCTTAGAAATTCTACTTGGACTTTAAAAAAATATTTGACCTATCTCTTCATCGTGTTACATTTTGCTTTACCTTCTTGAACATATTTACAGAATATAATAATAATATCCTTGTCTGCTATCAGAAATGACTCAATCACATTTCGGTCTTTTTCTATTAGCTATGTTATGTCCTGGTTACAGCTCATATTTTTATGATTCTTTGCATGCCTTGTAGTTTGTAATTGTATGGAAAACATTGTGGGCTTTATACAGTTGGTTACTGAATTTTGAAAAAAAAATATATTCTAGATGTGTTGGACTTCGTCCTGGCACAGAGTGAAGCATCTGGGGATTGGCTGAATCATATTTATTATATGTTAATAAGCTTTTTTTTTTTTTTTTTTTTTGAGACAGAGTCTCGCTCTTTCGCCCAGGCTGGAGTGCAGTGGCGCAATCTCGGCTCACTGCAAGCTCCGCCTCCCGGGTTAACGCCATTCTCCTGCCTCAGCCTCTCCGAGTAGCTGAGACTACAGGCGCCCGCCACCACGCCCGGCTAATTTTTTTTTGTATTTTTTAGTAGAGACGGGGTTTCACTGTGGTCTCGATCTCCTGACCTCGTGATCCGCCCGCCTCGGCCTCCCAAAGTGCTGGGATTACAAGCGTGAGCCACCGCGCCTGGCCAATAAGCTTATTTTTTAGAGCAGTTTTAGGTGTACAGAAAAATCGAGCAGAAAGTACAGAGGGTTCCTATATACCTCCTCTCCACCACCTTTTTAAACACAGTTTCCCCTTTTATTAACATCTTGCATTAATGTGGTATATTTGATATACTTGATGAGTCCATATTATACATTATCATTAACTAAAATCCATAGTTGACATTAGGGATCACTTTTTGTGTTGTATGCTCTATGGGTTTTGACAAATACATAATGTCATGTATCCATCATTCCAGCATCATACCGAATAGATTCACTGCCCTAAAAATTCCTTATGCTCCTGGTATTCATCCTTCCCTTCCTCCCTGAGCTCCCACTGGATCATTTAAAAGTTGCTTTAAAATTTGTGAGGACTAATCCATAATTTAAATCTTAGCACTAAGGTAATACCTTTGTGAGAACGCTACACAATGCCTCATTATCAGGACTTTGCACTCTTTCTGTGGGAAAGACAAATTATTTCAAGCTCAGTTTGAGGCCCAGAAGTTGTTCAGACTATGAATCTCTGGTAAATTCCCTCAAGTCTTGTGTAGTGTCCTCTCATGCAAACATAAATCAGTTCTCATCTACTCTCCATAGATTTCTGGATGCTCTATGTCTAGTTCTCTTTTCTGTTTTCTACTCCCCCAAATTCTAGCTCCCTTGGGCTTCTCATTGTCTGACCTTACTCTCTTCAGCTCAGCAATACCTGGACTTTGCTTGCATTTTTCTTCCCTGTGATACAATGTGAAAACTGCCTCCCAGTAGTAATCTGAGGCAATAACTGGGTTCCCCTCATTTGTTTTCTTTCTCTTATGAATCATAGGCATGTATTACCTGTTGTCCAATGTCTAAAAACTGCTGCTTCATAGTTTTCTGGTTTTCTAGTTGTTAAATTTGAACAATCTCTATTCCTTCATCACGACGGGAAGCAGAATGCAATATTATTTGTCAGTATTTTAAAATAATGCTGAAAAAACATTCTAAAGGTTTCCTTGAAAGCACATATCTATTCTATAGATATGGATATGCTTATATAGCAAGGATATCATTAATGGCTACATCAATATTTGAATGGTAGCAAGAAGAAGAGTAACGGTAAGGAATTATGTATAGAGAATTTTTCAAGTAAAAGATAATTTTAAAAGAGAGTATTTAAAAAATAAAGCAGTCTCCATGTTTTTCAATAGAATTCATGTCAGTTGACTGCAAATAGTATGTTAACACAAGAATAATGAGTTTCATTCACTTAAACATCCACCAAAATAAGAAAAGAAAATAACTGTTATGGGTTAGTAAATATGTAAGGTTCATTTTCCAACCTGTGCAGTTTTTACTGAAATGAAATAAAACCATTTCACTTGGATTACACTCACTCAGATCAGGCTAATGCTGCAAACACCTATTGTATCTCAGGGGTTACTTCAGCTTTAGAGTATATTTGATTGAATTATAATTGTGCATATATAAAATGCACAGCAAATGACTAGGAGGCATGAGCACAAATACAAATTTGATCTCAGAAGTCAGAGCCTGTGAGAGATAATACCTGTCTGCAGTCTGATCACTACCTCTCTTCTTCAGCCAATCCCCAGAGCTACCAGAGTTACTTTTCTTTTTTAAAACTTTTGTTTTAATTCAGGGGTATAAGTGCACATTTGTTACACAGGTAAACTTGTGTCATGAGGGTTTGTTGTACAGATTATTTCATTGCCCAGGTATGAAGCCTAGTACCCGTTATTTTTCCTGATCCTCTCCCTCCTCCCATCATCCACCCTCCAATAGGCCCCAGTGTGTGTTGTTCCCCTCCCTCTGTCCATGTGTTCTCATCCTTTAGCACCCACCTATAAGTGAGAACACGAGGTATTTGGTTTTCTGTTCCTATGTTAATTTGCTGAGGATAATGGCCTTCAGCTCCATCCATGTCCCTGCAAAGGACATGCTCTTGTTCATTTTTGTGGCTACACAGTGTTCCATGGTGTACATGTACCATATTTTCTTTATCCAGTCTATCACTGATGGGCATTTAGGTTGATTCCACATCCTTGCTATTGTGAATAGTGCTGCAATGAACATACACATGCATGTGTCTTTATAATAGGATGTTTATATTCCTTTGGGTATAAGAGTTACTCTTCTGGCCGGGCATGGTGGCTCATGCCTCTAATCCCAGCACTCAGGGAGGCCAAGGTGGGCGGATCACCTGAGGTCAGGAGTTTGAGACCTGGCCAACATGGTGAAACCCCATCTCTACTAAAAATACAAAAATTAGCTGGATGTGGTTGCGGGTGCCTATAAACCCAGCTACTCAGGAAGCCGAGGCAGGAGAATCACTTGAACCCGGGAGGTGGAGGTTGCTGTGTCCGACATCGTGCCTCTGCACTCCAGCCTGAGTGACAGAGCGAGACTCCATCTTGAAAAAAATTAATAGTAAAATAAAAGAGTTGTTTTTCTAAAATAAAAAAATCCAATCTCAACATGCTCTTGCTCAATAGTTATCAAAGATTCCTGAATGCAGAATGGTCTATAAGGCCTTGAAAATATTGTGAAGTCTTTCCAGCCATTCTTTCACCAATCTTCCCTATATGCCCTGACATCATTGACCTTACCAAATTTTTCACTTGGATGCACTGTGATCTTTCTTTCTGCCAAACACTGAATGTTTGTGTCCTCAACAAAATTCATATTTTGAAATCCTAACCCCCAGTGTGATGGTATTAGGAGGTAAGGCCTTTGGGAGATAACTAGGTCATGGGGGTGCAGCCCTCATAAATTAGATTAGTACCAGCATAAAAGAGATCCCAGAGAGCTCCTTCACCCCTTCAGCTAAGTAAGGACACAGCAAGTAAACAGCTGTATGTGAACCAGGAAATGGGTCCTCACCAGATACCTATCTGCTGGCGCCTTGATCTTGGACTTCCCAGACTTCAGAACTGAATAATAAATTTCTGTTCTTCATAAGCTACCCAGTCTATGGTGTTTTGTTATAGTAACTCCAGTGGACTAAGACACTCACCCACTTACCAATCTATATTTCTTTTTCTGGTGGAATGACTGTTTAAATGTCCCATCTCTGATGGTTCCCCATAACCTCTAAGAAAAATACCATAATTCCCTACTTTTGATCTCATAGCCCTTTGACATATCCTGTATATAACATTTTTCATACTATAATTGAATGTTTAGTGGTTCAAATCTGCAACGAGGCTAGGCTGTAAGTTCCTGTAGGGCAAAACTTTTCCTTATTCATCTTTGCAGTCCCAGGCTTACTGATGAGCATTGCATAAAGCAGTTGCTTAATGAATATTTATTGAATGATAAATTAAGATATATTTTAAAAGATTATTACTGTGAAGAGTTAATTCTACCCTCAGATATGATCTAATTTTATATAAATCAGGAGAATGAATAAGAAGAGGAGAAACTTATTTGTGGAAGTAAGAAAATAAGTGATTCAGAGAATGAGGAAGGGCAGAAGAAGACAAGAGACCCTGCTTGGGTGGATTTGGGAGAGTTTTGAGAGACACTGTGTGGTATGTATTTGGGAGAGGTTTGAGAGACACTGTGTGGTATGGATTTGGGAGAGGTTTGAGGCACACTGCATGGAATGGATTTGGGAGAGTTTTGAGAGACACTGTGTGGTATGGATTTGGGAGAGTTTTGAGAGACACTGTGTGGTATGGATTTGGGAGAGGTTTGAGAGACACTGTGTGGTATGGATTTGGGAGAGGTTTGAGGCACACTGCATGGAATGGATTTGGGAGAGTTTTGAGGCACACTGCATGGAATGGATTTGGGAGAGTTCTGAGAGACACTGTGTGGTATGGATTTGGGAGAGTTTTGAGGCACACTGCATGGAATGGATTTGGGAGAGTTTTGAGAGACACTGTGTGGTATGGATTTGGGAGAGGTTTGAGGCACACTGCATGGAATGGATTTGGGAGAGTTTTGAGAGACACTGCATGGAATGGATTTGGGAGAGTTTTGAGGCACACTGCATGGAATGGATTTGGGAGAGTTTTGAGGCACACTGCATGGAATGGATTTGGGAGAGTTTTGAGAGACACTGTGTGGAATGGATTTGGGAGAGTTTTGAGAGACACTGTGTGGAATGGATTTGGGAGAGTTTTGAGAGACACTGCATGGAATGGATTTGGGAGAGGTTTGAGGCACACTGCATGGAATGGATTTGGGAGAGTTTTGGGAGACACTGCGTGGAATGGATTTGGGAGAGTTTTGAGAGACACTGCATGGAATGGATTTGGGAGAGTTTTGAGAGACACTGCATGGAATGGATTTGGGAGAGTTTTGGGAGACACTGTGTGGTATGGATTTGGGAGAGTTCTGAGAGACACTGCATGGAATGGATTTGGGAGAGTTTTGAGAGACACTGCATGGAATGGATTTGGGAGAGTTTTGAGAGACACTGCATGGAATGGATTTGGGAGAGTTTTGGGAGACACTGTGTGGTATGGATTTGGGAGAGTTTTGAGAGACACTGTGTGGTATGGATTTGGGAGAGTTTTGAGAGACACTGCATGGAATGGATTTGGGAGAGTTTTGAGAGACACTGCATGGAATGGATTTGGGAGAGTTTTGAGAGACACTGTGTGGAATGGATTTGGGAGAGTTTTGAGAGACACTGCACGGAATGGATTTGGGAGAGTTTTGAGAGACACTGTGTGGTATGGATTTGGGAGAGTTTTGAGAGACACTGTGTGGTATGGATTTGGGAGAGTTCTGAGAGACACTGCATGGAATGGATTTGGGAGAGTTTTGAGAGACACTGCATGGAATGGATTTGGGAGAGTTTTGAGAGACACTGCATGGAATGGATTTGGGAGAGTTTTGAGAGACACTGCACGGAATGGATTTGGGAGAGTTTTGAGAGACACTGTGTGGTATGGATTTGGGAGAGTTTTGAGAGACACTGTGTGGTATGGATTTGGGAGAGTTTTGAGAGACACTGCATGGAATGGATTTGGGAGAGTTTTGAGAGACACTGCATGGAATGGATTTGGGAGAGTTTTGAGAGACACTGCATGGAATGGATTTGGGAGAGTTTTGAGAGACACTGTGTGGTATGGATTTGGGAGAGTTTTGAGAGACACTGTGTGGTATGGATTTGGGAGAGTTTTGAGAGACACTGCATGAAATGGATTTGGGAGAGTTTTGAGAGACACTGTGTGGTATGGATTTGGGAGAGTTTTGAGAGACACTGTGTGGTATGGATTTGGGAGAGTTTTGAGAGACACTGCACGGAATGGATTTGGGAGAGTTTTGAGAGACACTGTGTGGTATGGATTTG
Source organism: Symphalangus syndactylus (assembly GCF_028878055.3). Taxonomy (NCBI): domain Eukaryota; kingdom Metazoa; phylum Chordata; class Mammalia; order Primates; family Hylobatidae; genus Symphalangus; species Symphalangus syndactylus. The sequence goes on from NC_072432.2 coordinate 52,043,538, forward strand.
GGAGAGTTTTGAGAGACACTGTGTGGTATGGATTTGGGAGAGTTTTGAGAGACACTGCATGGAATGGATTTGGGAGAGTTTTGAGAGACACTGCATGGAATGGATTTGGGAGAGTTTTGAGAGACACTGCATGGAATGGATTTGGGAGAGTTTTGAGAGACACTGCATGGAATGGATTTGGGAGAGTTTTGAGAGACACTGTGTGGTATGGATTTGGGAGAGTTTTGAGAGACACTGTGTGGTATGGATTTGGGAGAGTTTTGAGAGACACTGCATGGAATGGATTTGGGAGAGTTTTGAGAGACACTGTGTGGTATGGATTTGGGAGAGTTTTGAGAGACACTGTGTGGTATGGATTTGGGAGAGTTTTGAGAGACACTGCACGGAATGGATTTGGGAGAGTTTTGAGAGACACTGTGTGGTATGGATTTGGGAGAGTTTTGAGAGACACTGCATGGAATGGATTTGGGAGAGTTTTGAGAGACACTGCACGGAATGGATTTGGGAGAGTTTTGAGAGACACTGTGTGGAATGGATTTGGGAGAGTTTTGAGGCACACTGCATGGAATGGATTTGGGAGAGTTTTGAGAGACACTGCATGGAATGGATTTTGGAGAGTTTTGAGAGACACTGCATGGAATGGATTTGGGAGAGTTTTGAGAGACACTGTGTGGTATGGATTTGGGAGAGTTCTGAGAGACACTGTGTGGTATGGATTTGGGAGAGTTTTGAGAGACACTGTGTGGTATGGATTTGGGAGAGTTCTGAGAGACACTGTGTGGTATGGATTTGGGAGAGTTTTGAGGCACACTGCATGGAATGGATTTGGGAGAGTTTTGAGAGACACTGTGTGGTATGGATTTGGGAGAGTTTTGAGAGACACTGCATGGAATGGATTTGGGAGAGTTTTGAGAGACACTGCATGGAATGGATTTGGGAGAGTTTTGAGAGACACTGTGTGGTATGGATTTGGGAGAGTTCTGATAGACACTGTGTGGTATGGATTTGGGAGAGTTTTGAGAGACACTGTGTGGTATGGATTTGGGAGAGTTTTGAGGCACACTGCATGGAATGGATTTGGGAGAGTTTTGAGAGACACTGCATGGAATGGATTTGGGAGAGTTTTGAGAGACACTGCATGGAATGGATTTGGGAGAGTTTTGAGAGACACTGTGTGGTATGGATTTGGGAGAGTTTTGAGAGACACTGTGTGGTATGGATTTGGGAGAGTTTTGAGAGACACTGTGTGGTATGGATTTGGGAGAGTTTTGAGGCACACTGTGTGGTATGGATTTGGGAGAGTTTTGAGAGACACTGTGTGGTATGGATTTGGGAGAGTTTTGAGAGACACTGCACGGAATGGATTTGGGAGAGTTCTGAGAGACACTGTGTGGTATGGATTTGGGAGAGTTTTGAGGCACACTGCATGGAATGGATTTGGGAGAGTTTTGAGAGACACTGCATGGAATGGATTTGGGAGAGTTTTGAGAGACACTGCATGGAATGGATTTGGGAGAGTTTTGAGAGACACTGTGTGGTATGGATTTGGGAGAGTTTTGAGAGACACTGTGTGGTATGGATTTGGGAGAGTTTTGAGGCACACTGTGTGGTATGGATTTGGGAGAGTTTTGAGGCACACTGTGTGGTATGGATTTGGGAGAGTTTTGAGAGACACTGTGTGGTATGGATTTGGGAGAGTTTTGAGAGACACTGCACGGAATGGATTTGGGAGAGTTCTGAGAGACACTGTGTGGTATGGATTTGGGAGAGTTTTGAGGCACACTGCATGGAATGGATTTGGGAGAGTTTTGAGAGACACTGCATGGAATGGATTTGGGAGAGTTTTGAGAGACACTGCATGGAATGGATTTGGGAGAGTTTTGAGAGACACTGTGTGGTATGGATTTGGGAGAGTTTTGAGAGACACTGTGTGGTATGGATTTGGGAGAGTTCTGAGAGACACTGTGTGGTACGGATTTGGGAGAGTTTTGAGAGACACTGTGTGGTATGGATTTGGGAGAGTTTTGAGAGACACTGTGTGGTATGGATTTGGGAGAGTTTTGAGAGACACTGCATGGAATGGATTTGGGAGAGTTTTGAGAGACACTGTGTGGTATGGATTTGGGAGAGTTTTGAGAGACACTGTGTGGTATGGATTTGGGAGAGTTTTGAGAGACACTGTGTGGTATGGATTTGGGAGAGTTTTGAGGCACACTGTGTGGTATGGATTTGGGAGAGTTTTGAGAGACACTGTGTGGTATGGATTTGGGAGAGTTTTGAGGCACACTGTGTGGTATGGATTTGGGAGAGTTTTGAGAGACACTGTGTGGTATGGATTTGGGAGAGTTTTGAGAGACACTGTGTGGTATGGATTTGGGAGAGTTTTGAGAGACACTGTGTGGTATGGATTTGGGAGAGTTTTGAGAGACACTGTGTGGTATGGATTTGGGAGAGTTTTGAGGCACACTGTGTGGTATGGATTTGGGAGAGTTTTGAGAGACACTGTGTGGTATGGATTTGGGAGAGTTTTGAGGCACACTGTGTGGTATGGATTTGGGAGAGTTTTGAGAGACACTGTGTGGTATGGATTTGGGAGAGTTTTGAGAGACACTGTGTGGTATGGATTTGGGAGAGTTTTGAGAGACACTGTGTGGTATGGATTTGGGAGAGTTTTGAGAGACACTGTGTGGTATGGATTTGGGAGAGTTTTGAGGCACACTGTGTGGTATGGATTTGGGAGAGTTTTGAGGCACACTGCATGGAATGGATTTGGGAGAGTTCTGAGAGCAGGGGAGACAACAACAGAGTACTTTCAAACAACTTTTTTTTGTAGTTTTGATTTGCATTTCTCTAATGATCAGTGATGTTGAGCTTTTTAAAGTAAGTTTGTTGGCTGCATAAATGTCTTCTTTTGAGAAGCGTCTGTTCATGTCTTTTGCCCACTTTTAATGGGGTTGTTTTTGTTTTTTTCTTGTAAATTTGTTTAAGTTCCAATGAGATGCCATCTCATGCCAGTCAGAATGGTGATTATTAAAAAGTCAAGAAACAATAGATGCTGTCAACGAGGCAGAGAAATAGGAACACTTTTATGCTATTGGTAGGAATGTAAATTAGTTCAACCATTGTGGAAGACAGTGTGGTGATTCCTCAAAGATCTAGAACCAGAAATACCATTTGATCCAGCAATCCCATTACAGGGTATATACCCAAAGGAATATAAATAATTCTGTTATAAAGATACATGCACACATATGTTCACTGCAGCACTATTCACAATAGCAAAGACATGAAATCAACGCAAATGTCCACCAATGATAGACCGGATAAAGAAAATGTGGTACATATACATCACGGAATACTTTGCAGCCATGCCATAAAAAGGAACGAGATCATGTCCTTTGCAGGGACATGGATGGAGCTGGAAGCCATTATACTCAGCAAACTAATGCAGGAACAGAAAACCAACCACCCCATGTTCTCACTCACAAGTGGGAGCTGAACAGTGTGAACACATGGACATAGGGAGGGGAACAACACACACTGGTATTTGTTGGGGGAAGGCGGGGAGGGAAAGCATCAGGAAATGTAGCTAATGGATGCTGGGCTTAATATCTAGGTGATGGGTTGACAGGCACAGCAAATCACCATGGCACACATTTACCTATGTAACAAACCTGCACATCCTGTACATGTGCCCCAGAACTTAAAATAGAATAAAATAAAACAAGTTAAAAAAACACACAAAAAACGACTTTCTATGCATTAAGAATGCAGTCAGATTTAGTATTTTCTCTAGAGACACAATAAACATCTAACTTGTTCCTAATTATTTTTGGATGCAAGAACACTTTTTCTTTAAATACTGACTCATGCTGAAGACTGGGCCAGGATGTAGCTAGGTGGTTTATGTGCTCAGTGAGGTCTCCTGAAAAGTTTGGTTGCTGTGAGCTGGTTTCCCCTGGGGCCTGATTGATCCTGGGTTAAATGAAAAACTACACTCCCAGGGAATGGGGAGACCTTCCTGTGACCCCCAGCAAATTATGATAACAGATGGGATTATTTTGCTTCTCCATTTTTCCTGTACTTCAAAAAAAACAAAAAACAAAAAACAAAAACAAAAACAACTTATCTACTTGTGCACCTATCCCTTACACAATTATTGGTGTATTTAGAGAAATTTACTTTTCTCATTGGGTATCAGGTTTCTTATCCACAAAGGAGGCAGGGGGACACTATGCAATTTTTAAAAGATTTCTCCTCAAATAACAAGATTTGCAACAATAGTTTAAAGAATAACAACAAAAACACTGACTTCTAGGAAGATGATCGCAGCACAGTATTGGATCTCCTGAAATCCTCACATAAAAACAGAGCAACTAGATAGCAAAGCCAAAACTCATGGGCAACATTTCCAAAAAACTAGCTGACAGGGTATCTCCCCAAAAGCCCCAAATATATGTTGGTCGAGACAAATCCCCATTTCCACAAGGCCTGCATGATGTCAGTGTCTCTGTAGAGCGAAGGAGAGAGGAGCAATGGGGGCTCTGATGGGCCTGGAAATAGAATATCCCCAAAGCGCCCCATAGATATTCACTGGAAAATGCGAAGAGTTAATTTAAGAAGAGTGGCTAAAAGTGGGAGGGATTGCACCCAGTCCAATAGAGGTGGCCGATGGCAAGGTCTGAAGGAGTGAGACATCCAGCCCCTAAGATCTCTCCACACTGACCAGCCAGGACTCCCTTCCAGACAGGGCTTTGCATGGAGGGGATACTGCTAAGAGAGAGGTGAAAATTGGGAAGGACTAGGAGAACAGAAATGAAAAAACGGGAAGAAAGACCCATGAAAATCAAGATGGCAATAAAGCCAGGACATCTCAGGAAGCAAGATGCAATATTTTTTGATACGATGTGAAAAAACAGATTGAGCTCTGTGAAGTCAGAAAAGCTAACCTGAATGGATCCATTACACACACATGGAGTTGTGACATGTCATTTGGAAAATTCACTGAGTTATGCTAATCTTCCAAATCCTGACACACGTATTTCTATAGTATCAAAGATACTATAGATTTGTTAATATCAACACTAATCTCACCAGAAAAGTGCTTAGGAATTTAGGAAGCTGTCAAGCTCAAGGTTTTGAATACAAATTTGCCACATGCAAGTTTAAATTTTGTCAATGGCAACAAACTCTGACAGCTGTATTTCTTGAAGTGAAACGTTTAGTTCATTTTTGAGAATGTGTCTGTTAAACGCTCTAGTCTGAATAACTGTAGTTTGTCAGTTGTTCTTTCAAATAAAAATGGAGTTCCAAGAAAAATCAGTTAGTGCTGCTCAAATATCACACAAATGCTTCCCCTTGAGCCAATCATTGTGTTACTTTTAGAGGCAGTATGCAGAAGTGCTTTATACAGACAGCCACCTCTCCACCCTAATATGAAAGAAATTTGTTCTCAAGGTTGAATATTTAATGCAATTAATATTTTTTACTGCTCAGCCAGAACATTCCTAAGTAAAATTGGAATTTTCTTCCCTGTTGTAAATGCACGGTGATGAAGAATATGGTGCTAGTGGGGTTTGGTGGCACTGCCTTGATTCTTACTAAGGTGCCAGCTGCTGTACCCGTCACGGCTTTAGCACCATCTGTGCAAATGTCAACACAGTGAAAGGGCAACAGCATCTTCATATTACAATGAAAATACATTTGAGCCCATGGACCTCCTGAATGCATCTCTGGGGCCCCCAGTTATCTGAATACTACATTTTGAGAATCTCTAGGCTGGAAAGACATCAATACAAGGACCAGTAGTGAACATTAAGTGGATAGATTTATATACATAGCACCAAAGATTAAATGAGGACTAAAATGGAAAGGGAATAGTGTATAATGGGTATATATTCTGAAAGCATATAGTATAAATATTAAAAGAATAAAAGGAGGATTAAAAGAGCACATGTAAAGAATTTTGCAGTAATCATACTGGTGTTGGTATTGTTATTCTGAGACTACTGTGTGTGTGTGATGAGTTATAGAGCAAATGATTAATTATGAGATGTTCTAATTCTGTTATCCTCAGTGTCTTTGCAAACCAGGATTCCTTGGAAGAAAGGGAATAAAACTGTAAAGAGAAAGGAATAAATAAAAACCCTGTAGTTATAATTTTGAATTGTAACTAATGTGAACTTGTGAGGCACTTTTTCTTCAATAGGTAAATGTGTATATATATGTTTATTATGCATGTAATATGTACATGTGTAGTGTGCATTTATATCTACTAGCTCTGCCCACTAAAAAGACTAGAAACAATGACCAAGCCAGTAGCAATGAGTATCATTGGCACTAAGCATCTAGCTTGCCTTGAAATATCATTTCCCCACTAAAAGAAGTCAGGAGTTGTTGGAAATTGACTGATTCCAGGTTTGGGGCATAAAATATATGAGCCTAAGAAACCTTGTCATACTACAGAGAAAAATAGCTACCCCAAACTAGGAAGGCCGTGTCAAAAGAACTAAGAAGACAACTTGAAGATGCTTCCACTGGCCAAAGATGGGAAAATTTGAGATTCAATGAAGGACAGTAATTACAATGTATTGACCAAGCAAATTTATTTTAATACATGACTTTATAATGATATTTTTAAAATATTCACAATAATATGTATACTGGGAAGACAAAGAAAATAGTACTCACTTGTAGAGGAGTTAAAAAATCTGTTTATGTGCTTTAAAAACTGGTAAGTAAAGGGAAAGACTCAAGCAGTATTTATCTTGCCTTTTAAAGATACCATTGGGTTCCTAAGTAGTAGATGAGAAGAAAATTTTTTAAAGTGTTCAAATTATTAATTTAAAAATTAAAATATTGCCACATGGATGAACCTTGATGACATTATGCTAAGTGAAATAAGCCAGTCACAACAAGACAAGTACAGTATAACAGGTATATGAGGTACCTAGAGTAGACAAATTCATAGAAACTGAAAGCAGAAGAGTAGTTGCCAGGGTCTGGGGGAGAGGGAAAGGGGAGTTCGTGTTTAATGGGTAGGGAGTTTCAGTTTTGCAATGTAAAAAAAGCTCTGGAGATGGATGGCGGTGATGGTTGCAAGACAATGTGAAAGTACTGAATGCTACTGAACTGTGAACTTAAAAATGGTTAAGATGATACATTTTACACTATGTGTGTTTTACCACGATAATGAGTTGGAAAAAACCACATAATTACAATATCAGCATTTCAGCTTCCAGCAAATTAATAGTCTTAGGAATTTTATTAAGTTCACAAAAAGAGAGATAAGGTGACATTATGTGTCTCCTGATTAAAGGACACAACACAATCAAAGGTCATGCCAAGCAGATCAAACATGGATTTTATCCAGGTCCTAACTTGTAGACAATGCAGAGGGCAGAGAAATATTAATATATTACATTGCACCATGAATCAACAAATCCATGAATCAACAAATCCAGACTATGGGAAACTCCACAAGTGAAATAACATGATTTTTCAAATGGCAAATTATAGGGGGTGCTGTATATTAAAAAATTCTTAAAAGGTATCAAGTAAAGGAATAGGAAACTTAAATGTAATGTCTGGGAAGTCCATTTGGGTGATAAAACTACAAAGAAACACAAAGAAATTGCTATAAAAGTCTGGATATTAGGATGACAGACACTGGGATTGGGTCAGGGCACAGGAAGAGTTTTGGGGATACCTGGAAAAGTTCTCTATTTTTAAATACATAGTTATTTCTAGAGTACTTGTTTTATTTAATTCATTAAGATGGTGTATGTGTGTGTGCGAGTGTGTGGTGGTGTTCTGTATTGCATGTATTTTAATTTATAATAAAGATTTCAAAAAACAATGGACTACTGTATCTCCAAGCTTCTTGTAGCTTCAAATTTCATGTTTTCTGATGTCTGCTAAACTTTTCAGACAGAAATTAAGGTTTCTGAACTATCTCATTGCCAAAAATATGATGTTCAACTTATATTGCCCTTGGTGTTTAACAAAGGAAATTAAACTGAAGTGATGCAGGCAGACATGCAAAAGCTTTTTTTCTCACACACAAGATCTAAAGAAAGGAAAATATTGGAATTTTAAGAAAAGGAACAGTATCAGGTAGTAAAATCCAGGCGACTGAGGGGGACATTTTGTTCTAGACTAAATAAACCCAGAGTGAATCTAAAAATAATTATTGTTTCTCCTTTCCTTTTTCATTTAAATTCTGAAATCATAAATTAGTCCAGTTTGCAGCAAACAATGGTGCTATTAATGACATAGAGCACCTAGGCCTGCTGGAAAAAAACAGAAAGTACCATTCATTGTGGAAAATAATTGAGATACTTTGTAATTTGAACAATAAAAATTCTTTCATGTTTTAACTTACAAATAAACAAGCAGCATTGTCTTATAAAAGACCATTTTTCCCTAAGTCAGCCAAATAAAATCAAAATTAATAAAAATGTATATTAACTGAAAATAATAACTTTTTGAATTTTCTGAAAATTGTATTGAACTCACAAAGTAAGGTAGTTTTTTTCAGTTCTTGAATACATATGATTTATGAAGGTTTCATTTATTCTTGTAAGGCTAATGAAGAGGCATTTAGTACATTTTATGTTAAGTAAACACAAACAAAAAATATCTGACTTTCAAAAGGAAGATTTTACATTTAAAGAACTTCAGTTAATAAATGGAGTTGCCATGTATTCACTTATTACCTTGGTTTGCTCAGAGATGAGTAGATTCTGGCCAATCAAGAGATAATTGTTTCTTCTTTTGATGAGGGTATAAGATAAACATTTACTTACCCTCCATGATAGTCAAAGGATCTTCCACTTTGGGGCGCAGGATATTAGGACCAAAGACAGTTGCCAAGTTCTGCACACTCATTTTGTTAACTCCTGAGTAGGACTGTACTTCATCCAAGAACCTATGGAGTATAAGCATATGATTGAAACACAATGGGATCAAATTTGCCAGTGGAAGAAAAATCAATCATTAGAAAATTTACAAACTAAAGTATGTTCAAAGATGACTATGGAGACAGAATTATTTGGATGTTCACCGATCTCTCACTCAAACATAGGGACAATGTATTGCAAATTAGGAAGGATCAAACTTTATTTATCATATCAACTATCTGTCTTGGCCTGGCCTGCTTTGATTTCCTCTGTCAATCAAAGGAACAGGTGTGTTTGGACAAGACTAATATGGACTTGAGAGTCAACAATGTGGATTCCCTTCCAATCCCTCAATAAAGTAATAATTTTATACCTCTATTCAATTAGGGGACTGTAGATAAGATCAGCTGGTAGGATGCCTTATTTTAGAGAGGAGGAATTAACCCTCTTTGTGAGGTAATTTGTGAGCTTCAAAATTAAAGTATATTAAGAAATGAGATAAAATACAGGCTGGGCATGGTGGCTCACACCTGTAATCCCAGCACTTTGGGAGGCCAAGGCAGGTGGATCACCTGAGGTCAAGAGTTCGAGACCAGCCTGGCCAACACATGGTGAAACCCCATCTCTACTAAAAAAATACAAAAACTAGCTGGGTGCAGTGGCAGGCACCTGTAATCCCAGCTACCTGGGAGGCTGAGGCAGAAGAATCGCTTGAACTCGGGAAGTGGAGGTTGCAGTGAGCCAAGATTGCACCATTGCACTCCAGCCTGGGCAACAAGACTGAAATTCGGTCTCGGGAAAAAAAAAAAAAAGATAAAATGCTGCAGAAATTAAAACACAGTTATAATGATACAAAAAACTGTAAATGCAAACTGTTTCTATTTATTAGGCGCTAAAAAGTAAGAGGCATGAAATAATAGGAGAGATTGTTTACATAATCTTTCAGCATTCCTTCATTCCCTACCTCCTCTTCATTTATACAAGAGCTTCTGTAATTTCATGGCTTGCTAACTGTACTGATGAGATAAAGAGGAAATAATGAAAAATTAAAATAACATTTATATAGTACTAGTATGTGTCTGTCATAGTGCTAATTTATTAAATTCTCAAAGCATCTCTCTGAGGTAGGTACCATTATTGTCTCTGTTTTACAGATGAGAGTCATGTGGTATCAGCGGGGGATCTTCTCCAAAGACAGAGTTAGTAAGGGGCAAAGCTAAGATTTGAACCCACCAGAGGATGTGACACCAGAGGCCGTACCCTTAACTACTATATCATGACTTTTAAAAAAGGTGCCTATTTCCACACATTCACTACTGTTACACAACCTAAACTACAGTAACACTGAAGGCAAAAAGTCAAACTAGTATCTCTTATTTAAATTACCTGAAATTAAAAGTCTGCTTAAATCTTTCATGAGGTTAGGCATTCTATTGTGGAGATAAAGACTTACAATTTGGTTCCAAAGAAACTTTTTCATCCCTTTTACTTAAGGAGAATGTAATCTCTGTCTCACCCACTAGAATAACTTGAATTAGTTCAAAATGTTTGGATTATAAGCTTCCATATTAATAAGTCTAAGCTGTCAATGGCATGATTTCCTGCTTTTTCAAATTCTGGAACCCAAGGTACTGTTTGCTTCTAAGTATAATCATCACTAGAGGAACTTATTGTGGGAGGACTTGGAATTTCTACTCAGTTACATTGACAATTAACACCAAAATGTCTCATATTAGTCTTAGACTTCATAGTTCCTAGTCCCTTGAATGCTTATCTAATCATAACACCAAACACTTACATAAATGATGCACCGTACTCAATTAAAACTTTGAATTTTATTTTAAAATGGACTGGGAAGCTATCATGTAAGACACCCTGCAGTGACTTGTAGTGCCAATCATCACTCTCTATTTAAATTTATTGTTTCAATTTTGCATATTTGGTTTCTTAAACAGGGGCACATATATGGCATATCCCGTCCCAGGCCTTGAGTTATACATTGAGAGGTATATTTTTCAAGACACAATTATTTTTCAGGCACAATTATTTCTCTAACAGAATTCAGTTACAAATGTCTTTAATGAAACCTGAGGTGGGAGAGAAATGGAAAAAAAATAACATTTATTGAATGCTTACTATACACTAATCATTTAAAATATAATTTAATTTTTAAAACAACTTTGTGAAATATGCGTTTTCATTACCATTTTACCTATTAGGACCCTGAGACTCAGAAAGAATAAGAGAATTGCATAAGACAAGCAACTAGTCAATGGCACAATCTTGGCTCCCATGCAGATATTTCTCATGCCAAGGTGGCATGCTTCTTTTCCTAAACAATGACACTTCTGAAACAGTACGAAAAATTTGAAGTTCAAAACAACCTATCTTTAGTGTGTAGAGGCAAGAGAAACTTCAAAAACATCACATTTCAAAATCAAGCAATTTAATGCTCAGAGAAGCCTTTGAGATCACCTTGTCCAATCTTTTAATTTTACAGAGGCCAACACTAGGGTGCAAAGTAGTTGAGTGACTTTATTCATTGTCAGACACAAATTAGTATCAGGCTAAATATGTCTTCTCTTGTTTACGTTTGTCCTTAGGACAGTTCTTACCTGCAAATATACTTGAGGAGGTTGTAATTTACCACTGGCAAACTCTTCACCTGCTTTGCTAATTCCTTAACACCCTGAGTACAAAGAAGAAAATAAATATTATTTTTCTACAAGTTGGCCTTAGAATTAAAGCAAGTGGAAATGGCCATATCGTTTTTTATAAAATTAGTTTCACATGTTATCTGTGAAAGATCTTGTCCCGAAAACTTACCACCGTCACAGTGAATATTTTAGATATATTTTCAGAGATGTACAAGCATTTAAAATATCTCCATAAGTACTATTTGTGGAGAAACAGATTCAAGTGAAGCTGTTATCATTTTTAACATTTGTTCACAATTGACTGAAAAGAGAAGATAAGCTCATTTATTAATAAGATTATTTGAAGAAGAGTAAACAATGTAGTGAGCGTCCTTCCCAGTTTTAGCATGTGTAGAACATAGACAAATACATCTACTGACAAAAGTCTCTCAGAGCTGGTCATGTTTAGGACACATCATGTGAGGAGGGAGGATAATTGAAAAAGTGATCTTTCTGGAAATTTCACAAGGGAAGAATTTATTTGGTTCTTCTCATTATATGACTTCCCCTAAAATGTAAATGATAGCAGAAAAGCCAATGGATAATGTAACTTGCTTTCTTCTTCTGCCCATAAAGGTCCAGATTGTAAATATTTGAGGCTTTATGGGACAAATGGTCTCTGTTTGCAACCACTCAACTCTTCTGTTGTACTGCAAAAGCAGCCACAGACAATATTATTTGACAAATGGAATAAAACTGCATTTATAAAAATAGGCAGCAGTTAGGCCGGGTGCGGTGGCTCACACCTGTAATCCCAGCACTTTGGGAGGCTGAGGCAGGCGGATCACGAGGTCAGGAGATCGAGACCATCCTGGCTAACACGGTGAAACCCCATCTCTACTAAAAATACAAAAAAAAAAAAAAAAAATTAGGCGGGTGTGGTGGCAGGCGCCTGTAGTCCCAGCTACTCGGGAGGCTGAGGCAGGAGAATGGCATGAACCCGGGAGGCGGAGCTTGCAGTGAGCCAAGATCGCGCCACTGCTCTCCAGCCTGGGCAACAGAGCAAGACTCCATCTCAAAACAAACAAACAAACAAACAAACAAACAAACAAATTGGCAGCAGTTTTTAACATAAGTGCCAAGAAAATCTAATGGGGGAAAGAATAGTCTTTTAACAAACGGTGCTGGGACAATTGTATATCCACATGAAGAAGAATTAAGTTTGTTCCTTTCCTCACACCAAAACCAAAAATGAACTCAATGTGAGTCATAGTTCTAAATGTAAAAGCTGAAGCTATAGAAGTCTTAGAAGAAAATATAGGAGTAACTCTTTGTATTAAGGAGTAACTTTGTATTAAGCAAAGTCTTCTTAGATATGACACAAAACCACAATTGATTAAAAATAGATAAATTTGACTTCATCAAAGTGTACAACTTTTGTGTTTCAAAGGACACCATCAATAAAATGAAGAGACAACTCACAGAATGTGAGAAAATATTTAAAATCATATTTATAAGGGACATACATCTAAACTATATAAACTCTCACAACTCAATACTATTAATAATAAGGCAAATAACCCAACTGAAAATGGGGAAATAATCTGAATAGATATTCCTCGAAAGGCAATATACTAATATCCAATAAGCACATGAAAAGATGTTCAGCATCATTAGCCATCAGGGAAATGCTATTCAATCTTCAATGAGATATGACTTTACTCATGTTAGGATGGCTAAGATAAAAACGACAGGCAACAAGTGATGGCAGAGATTTGAAGAAATCAGAATCTGCACTCATTGCTGGTGGGAATTTAAAATACTGGAGCCCTTTTGAAAAACAGAGTTACATATGGCCCAACAATTCTACCTTCTAGGTATATACTCAAGAGAAATAAAAACATAGGTCCATGAAAACTTTGTACATGGATGTTCACAACAGCATTATTTATAATAGCCAAATAATAAAAAAACCCAAAGGTCTCTCTGATGAATGGATGAACAATGGAATATTGTTTATAATTAAAAGGAATGAAATACTGATAAATGGCACAACATGAGTAAACTTTGAAAACAGTGAAAGAAGCCAATCATGCACACACACACACAAACATTGAATGATTCCATTTATAAGGAATGTCCAGAATAGGCAAATCTATAGGGACAGAAAATAGATTAGTAGTTGCCAAGAGCTGGAGAAAAAGGAGAATTAAGAGAGGGTGTGGGGTTTATTTTGAGGCAATAAAAATATTGTAAATATTCTAAAATTAGATTTTGGTGATAATCTAATATCTCAGAGTTGCACAACTTTGAGAATATACTAAAACACACCGAATTATACATTTTAAATGGGCGATTGTATTGTATAAAAATTATACCTTAACAAAGCTGTTTAAAGAAACAGTAGTAGGTAGGATTTTGTATATAAGCCACTGTTTGAAGTGGTTTGGGTCCACACAATTAAAAGATTATGAGACACAGCAGTCACTTCTTTTGTGGCATGTGTGGCCTGACATAGCACTGCATTTATCATTTAGGGAAATAAAGTGGCAAGTCGTGCTGATTTAATTTATTCAGCCATATTCTTTTTTTCGATCAGAGAGCGGATCAGAAATGGTACTTGAGCTGTATATGGCAAGTCTCAGTGTGTATGAGGTCAATACAAAGGATAGTGGAGAGTAACACTGGGATAGGGCAATGGAAATTTACAGATTTAAGACTAAGAACACAGATAAAAATTCCAAACAAAAGCTTATTTGGAAATAAATGCATCAACTTACTGCTTCCTCTTCCTTGCTGAGCAGTTTGGCACATGACAAAAAATCTTCATACTTTGCATAAGGAATAACTGGTTCTGGAAGTTCTCGGAGGTACAGCTTAAGAAGTGATGCCACGGTGTGTACATCTGTGTTGCTGTGGAGATAGAAGTATGAAGATATTCTTCAGAGTAAACTTCATACCATTCTATTTATTGTTTTTCAAGAGCCCAGAAGTCAGAATTCTATCCAAGTTGGCAATTGAATGAATCAACCCAGTTTTCAGAGAACACTCATTTATGTGATGCCTATTAGATGCCACCACAGGTGGGGAGAAGAAGGCCTAGGAGGATCTATAGAATCCTCAGTGTGAGAGTGGAATGATGGTTACCAGAGGTTGGGAGGGATAAGTGTATGTGTGCGTGGGTGGGGTGGGAGTGGGGATGGTTAACGGATACAAAATATAGTAAGGTAGAATGTATAAGATCTAATATTTGATAGCATGACAGGGTGACTACAGTCAACAATAATTTATTGTACATTTAAAAATAACTAAAACAGTATAATTGGAATGCTTATAACACAAAGAAATGATGACTGCTTGTGATGATGCATAGCCCATTTACCCTGATGTAATTATTACACATTGTAGGCCTGTATCACAATATCTCATGTACCACATAAATATATACACTGACTATGTACCCATAAAAATAAAAAAAAATTAAAGAATCCTCAGTGTGATTTGAACATTCAAGCATTTTTCTTTATGTGTATTTGATGGTAAGCAAAGGTGTTAACTTAAGAAAACAATGAGAATATATTAGATCTTAAATAAAATATACTGTAATAAAATTTACAAAAAAATACCAAATCTATAGATGGGTGTATGTGTGTATTCAATAACAAAATGAATTACTAAATTCTCGCTCATCTCTGAAAATTTTGGACTCATTTTTGAGAAGGTGTTGGTGTTTGCCTATAGATACTCGAAGCTTAGTGTGACACGCTATAAATTTTTAACAGAGCTCATTTTGAAAATGATTGATTCTAAGCATAATTGCTTGTCTAACATTCTAAGATGGCTGGGATTCCTTAGAGTGTTCTAGAAAAGAAGAGAAATGCTATGAAAATAAACAATGAAAACTTAACGTCCTTTACATAACTTGAATAATTTATTTGTATCCTCTGCTGAGTGTGAGTGGCAAGATAACTTACTAAAATATTAATTTATATTTTGTCTTCTGTATCTTATATTTCCTGTTAATCCATGAAGATGGATGATAGTAAAGACAGGAAGAATAGAGTTTTTATTTGTGTGTAGGAAGTTGTTTTGTTTTTGTATTTCAGGGGAGAATAAGCAAAAGTCTGAAAGGAGAGTTGATTCCTGGAACCGGGAAGAGTGGTAGTGAACAACTCAGGGAATTCTTTACCTCACTCCCAAGCTGTGCTGCAGGAAGTGACAAGTCCCTAGAGAGGCGTGCTCTGAGAAGTTGGAAGGCAGGCACTGGGCTTTCCTGCCTCCGTGAATATTCTCTTATCCCAGCGGTGGCATGGAAGCAGAGCCGACTGTGTGAAATTATATGAGCTGAGACAATGGGCTTCTCAGCTCTCAATTTTGGGCCCATAGGTTGATTCCATCAAATATTTACTGCACATCTACTCCTAATGAGTATTATAGAAAACACAGTGGCTAGGACCTCAAGGGTTTAAATAAAAGAGGTATTATTCTAGCCTGCTCACTACTTGTAACCTAGTCAAGGCTGCAGATACTAAGCTGATAATAAGACAAGTATGTGATTACAAAATAAGGTGAGTGGAAATAAGGAAAATTATTGCATACCATCTAATAACGAGACAGGGTTTGGAGGTCTTCTCTGAGAAAATGATGTTGGAGCCAAGATCCGAAGGGTGTGTAAGGACAGAAGAAGGCATTTCTAATCAAAGCAAGGGAGAAAAACAGCCTAAAGTGGGAGGAAGCCTCCTGTCCTTGCAGAATTGACAAAGGCTAAGAAGGTCAGAGCCCAGAGTGGAAGTGGGTAAGGTCTGAGCACTAGGCAGCAACCTCATGGACCATAGGACTTCGTCTCCTTCAGGGTAAGGACTGAGGTTTTCCATTTTGACATTGGGGTCTCTCAGAACAGGCATACTGTCAACTGTTTTATAGATGTTAAAATGATGGAAGTTATCTGAAAGGGCTTGTTTTAACTAGTTAATTTTATTTTCTTGATAATTAAATAAATATGTTTTTCTTTCTAAAATTCTGAACTGATAAA
Source organism: Symphalangus syndactylus (assembly GCF_028878055.3). Taxonomy (NCBI): domain Eukaryota; kingdom Metazoa; phylum Chordata; class Mammalia; order Primates; family Hylobatidae; genus Symphalangus; species Symphalangus syndactylus. The sequence goes on from NC_072432.2 coordinate 52,060,106, forward strand.
CACTATAGAAGAGGTCATCTTAAAACCTTGTAAAGAAAATAAAAATCGTGTTTCCAGGTCATCTTCAAAACTGCAATCCTCGTTAATTCCTAAAACTAAAATCCAAAAAAATTGTTTTGGAAAGACAGACCTAAAATAGTCTCAATGGTAAGACAAGGAAGACACTAGTATTTTTGTTTGTTTGTTTTCTGACAAACCACCGTATTTCATGCGCATCAAAGCCTTCTGTGTTTTTCTTGCTATATCTGCCCCTTGAAGGGACAGTCATTAGTAGTAAAAAACCACAGCCTGGGGAAGGATATGCATAGCAGTCAAATATTCCAATAAACTATTTCCTTTTGATTCCACTCTAATCCAATCTACCATCATGACTCAGATTTGTTTGCCTTCAGAGTCAATGACAATTTTGTTAGTTATAGGTAGTACAGAGAGAAAAGAACATAAAAATAAAATATAAAATAAATAAGTATATATTTCAATATACATAGTATGTTATTTATAATTTGCATGACTATATAAACAAGCTATCAAATATTTATGAATAAATACAATAAATAAATGAGACAATAATGATAAATAAGAAACACATTTAACAAGAAATCTGCTGTAAAGTTTCATTGATGATCTATTTATTACATTGACTATTCTCAAACACAGTGTTTTTAATGTAAGTTGCCTAGCACTTTACTGTTTTGCTTTTAATGAAGTGAAGCATTTTATAAACTAGGGTATTGAGAATCTTTGAACACTAGATGGCGAGATTGCAAAGTTAGACAATGGGATGGTGTAAAAATTGTGAAGGATGAAGGGCCGCAGAATCATTCTTCCTCTACCAGCAATTTTCTTAGCACCAAAGCAGCAGTAATGTTCCAAGAATAGAAATATTTGAGCCATGAATCAAGGTAAGAAAGGTGGAGTGGGATGATTATTTTATTCCTTCCCAGAAGTGATACATTAGAAGAGCTTTCTAGCATTATAGTATATACGCACACAGCTAATTATATAGAAATGATGAAGAAAAAATGAACAATTATATAAGGCTAAAATTTAAAAATTTATGACTCTCTTTTTGGGGCTTTATTAAACTTAGGCTACTCTGTAGAAATAGAGACTTCCGCATTTTTCTAGAGTTTTCATTTTTGCTTTGTCCTTTCTCACTGAAGAAAATAGTCCTTTCTCACTGAGGAAAATAATCATTTCTGGATAGAATCTAACATATTTTTCCAGTTCTTATTCATCTCAAGAGGTTCTCAGTCACATGTCCTAATTGTCTGTAGGCTACCTTTTGCAATGGGGAAGTCTGGTGTTTCTCTGAAAAATATCTTTGTATATTCAGTCTACAAAATAGCAACCCTGTCAATCTTACTCTCTAGCCTTCTATCTCCTATTGAAAATCCACTACTTTGCCAAATTAATATTTACTTCAATATGTGCAACCAATTAATTAGATATCAATTATGTGTTAATTGCCCAATGTACCTAAAAGAAAGTGTCATCTTTGTCTCAGAGAAATACATCTCAGTCTTCACCAAAGTGAAGTGAAGTGACTGCATTGTGGCAAAAGTCTATGTACAATGGAGAATAAAAATCCTTCACCTAATAACAACAACACATCTGCAAACATCAGGGCCTCACTGAAGGCCAATGAGTAGGTTCTGCTATTAACCCCATTTGGGGTACTTTAACAGGAAACTTCACAGACAAAAATTCTTTTTGGCTAATCACTGAGATACGAGGTGCTGTAGATTCATGCTGTTTGGTATGTTAAATAAAATTGAAACTGGCCCAAGGAGTCCTCCCTACAAGCTCCTAACTGCAACCTAACTCAGTACTAAAAACAAAGTGAAAACCTAACTAGGAACAAATAGCTGAGTTTCAGCCAATCACAGGCAGCTGTTCAAACCATGTGTGAGATGCATACCATGTAATGGGGCTGTCTCTGTACCTCGCTTCTGTTTTCCGTAGGTAACTTCTTTTTCTCTGCCTGTAAATATAACCTGCACATGTGGTAGGGTGGAACATTCTGAACCATTTTGGTTTGTAGCATATGTCCCTTAATTGAGCAACATATAAGTTTGGTTCTTATATTGTACTTGGACTTTAAGTCTGAATCCTGTTTCCTCCTGGTTATTGCTTTTTTTACAAACTTAAAGGGAGAATTACCTGAGGCTTCCTATGATTGACTTAATTTTATATTCTCATAGGTCTACTTTGATCATTCTGGGATCAATCATTCACTTACCAAGTAGTTCCTGAACACCTATGATGTGCACAGCCTCATGCTACATGCTAGGTGAAAAATAAATGAACAACATAGACCCTTTTCCTTCCTTTGAGTTTATATTTCTAAGTGATCACCAACACTTTTCCATACCATGCCTCATTTTCTTCTACCTCATAACACTTTCTGTATATTCTAACTGCTGAGTTTCTGCTAGGTATGTGAACTGAAGAATCTTCTTTATATTTCCTGGAAATTATCTGTCTTACTCACCATCTAGGTGCAATATAGGCCTCTTATTAATCTGAACAAGGATAAAGGAGTCTGACGAGAATCGCTCCTTGCTCGTTCTCTATCCCCATTCCTCCTTTCCTCATAAACATACTTACACACACTGATAAATCCAAATGCCATCATAATTACAAGTATAATATTACACAGACAAAACCTTGGAACATTTAAGCCTCAAAATTAGAAATGGGAATCTTTCACTCTGAATACTATATAGAGAATACAGTATAATCCCTTGGTTTAACTGAATAGAATGAATTTTCAATGCACCCACACAGGAAGTTATTAAAGATATTGTGAACTTATCTGCAACAAGCACAATGAGATGAACTAAAACTCACTTAGAATTAAAAAATAATAATGTCGTATCCATCAGCCTCCAGGGAGAACATACATGAGACTGAAAGCATTTGGCAGTACTTTCAACACCAATGCTACCACAAAATGGTCTTGCTTAAGCAATCCTCTGCTTTGCCTACTGAGTTCAGCAAGACACAGAAAAGCAATTCCAAAGATACTAAGCAGCTCCAGACTAAATTCAGCACCTCTTTAAAAAGTCTGGTTCTGTTCAAACTTATTTTTTTATGTATCTGTCAAAACGGATGCACTTTTCAGAAGTGAAACTAGAATCTGGTTAAACTGTCATGGCTTATTGCAGAGTTACATAAATGTCACCACTGAACTATATACAAAACCAAAACACTGTTTCACCTCCAGGCTAAGTGCTGGACTACATTGAACTAGTGCTTGTCCCAGTAGAATTCTCCTGGTTTAAAGCTGCTGATGGCAGAGAACTGCATGATACCTGCTATGGGCTGAATATCCCCCCATCCTCTTGGTACATTGAAGCCCTAACTCCTAATGTAATGGTACTTGGAGATAGGGCTCTGGGAGGTAATTAGGGTTAGATGAGTTCATGAGGGTGTGGCCCTGGCCTGATGGGATTAGGGCTTTTATAAAATGAGACACTAAAGAGCTTGCTCTTTCTCTCTCCCCTTGTCCAAGAATCCAGTCAGAAGACAGTTATCTGCAAGCCAAAAAGACAGCCTTCACCAGAGCACAACCATATTAACACCCTGATCTTAGATTTCCAGTTTCTGGAACTATGAAATAAGAAGCTTCTGTTGTTTAAGCTACCAGTCTACAGTATTTTATTATTACAGTTTGAATTGACTAAAACAATCCCCAAGTCTACTTTTGGTGAGCTTGTCTATAAAACTGTTGATGGTACTGTCAGAGTACTAGGTGATGAAATGTTATTGCAAAAACAGAAACATGCTTTCAGTTAATGTGAGTTTATGGAAACACTCTCAAATAAACCAATGTGATATAGAAAACAAGGATTCACAACCTTGGCTGCACACTGGAATTACCTGAAAACTTTTTCTAATAATTGCTGACTAGGTTTTATACATTCTGGTATAATTGATCTGGGTTAAAGCTTTGGCATTGATATTTTATTCTCATATGCAGCGAATATTCAGGAACACTGATATAGAACACATATTTGGAGTGGAAAATTCCAAAGAAAGGAGGGAGTTCCAATGTGTAATGGTCACGAGTTTAAATCTGAACATTTCTAACACCCGTGGGAGCCTACTAGTTACATATTTGTCTCTCCCATATTCCCCAGTGGAAGACGTGGTGTAAAGAATGTTGGTGGGGACATAGTGCCTGATATGGTTTGGCTCTGTGTCCCCACCCAAATCTCATCTTGTAGCTCTCATAATTCCCATGTGTTGTGGGAGGGACCCTGTGTGAGATGATTGAATCATGGGGGCTGGTCTTTCCTGTGCTGTTCTCATGATAGTGAATGGGTCTCATGAGATCTGATGGTTTTAAAAATGGGGAGTCGGCCTGCCCGAGCTCTCTCTTTGCCTGCTGTCATCCACGTAAGATATGATTTGCTCCTCCTTGCCTTCCACCATGATTGTGAGGATTTCCCAGCCGTGTGGAACTGTGAGTTCTCCATGAAACCTCTTTCTTTTGTAAATTGCGCAGTCTCCAGTATGTCTTTATCAGTAGCGTGAAAACAGACTAATATAGTGCCCAGCTTTACCAAACTGTCACATTGATCTTTTCTTTCCTCCCTCTAGAATTTCTTCTGTGTATAGAGGCATGTGTGTAGAGACTCCTCCCTTTCAATGCTAGCTTATCATGTACAAAGAATATTTGACAGTTTAATATACATTCACTCCAACATCCCATATGTGCAAGCACATGCATGTGAGTGCACACACACACGTATACACAAATCACTCTCTTTATGTATATAAGATACTCAAACAAATAAAAATAAAATACCTTGTAGTATAGCTGTAAGACAGAGATTACTTTGAGCAATCCGAGTTTGGTGCTTCTAAACAATAGATTCTTCAAAAAGAAAGTAGCTAACTCCCTAAACTGAAAAAAATTATGGATATTTATTCATTTTCTATTTCTGACTAATATTTCCCATGAGTAAGTCTCTATTTCAATGTTTCTTTGACACCTTACTTGCCTTTCCCTTCCTCCTTGCCTCTTCCCTGACCACCATTCCTTACTAGTTAGCTCCCAAGCTCTTCTTCCTCTGCTGGCCTCTAAGTGGTGTTGTTTTCCTGGATAACCTGCACACTTTTTGGATTAATCCATGAGTTCCACTATCACATTGCTACTAGACTACATAATATCTATCTATCAGACCTCTCCACTGAATTTTTAGATTTTTAGATTCATACATATTTGAACTTCACGTGAACAAAATTGACTGGCAACAACAGAAAAATCTCCCCTTGTGTAAAACTGTTTCTCTTTTAGCATTTATTTTCACAATGGATGGCCTCACCATTTACACAAACAAGCAAGAAACCTAGAAGTCAAACTAAATTTGACTGTCCCCAGGACTCTAAATCTAACAGCGATTGGTGATTCTCTGAGCAGTATGTTGGAATTACCTGGGAAGTTTTAAAAAAAGTACAAATGCCTGGTTCGTATATATTCTGATATAATAGCTTATGAATCCATACCTTCTTTGGGAGTCTTACTGACACTGCTTAAGTTCAAGTTTATATTACTCACCTCCACTAACACAATATCATATTAACTGGTCTTCCTGGTATCAAGCCTGTCCTCCTAGCACATGTATACATATGTAACTAACATGCACGTTGTGCACATGTACCCTAAAACTTAAAGTATAATAAAAAAAAGGTTGAAAAAAAACCACATATAGGTGGTAGTCATCAGTACTAAATATAAATAACAAAATGAATTGTTGTAAAGCTTTTGAATACGATATTTGAATGCAAAGGGCAATTGTTTAAGCATAAACAAACAAATATGTATCCCACAAAAAACACACACTTATTTTATAAATTAGTCATTAGAGTTGTTGTCATTTAGTTTGAATTAATATGTTTGAGAGCATCAATTCACTTTAGAATAATGTGCCTATGTAGATTAAAAATTTAGACTAAAGAATAAAAATAAATTCTGATATTTTATATTATAGTACCAAGGTGTTTTAACCAAAAAAGAAAGGTTAGCAGGATCGAGACACTTATAAGGCTTGATGTAGAACATTCAGAAAAGTTTCCTTAAAACAATAATTACATCAGAATAAAACTCTTTTAAACAGGCTACTTTGTACAACATATGCATTCAGTTTCAACAATAACAAAACCTAATTAAAAGCTTAAGTGCTCTCAGTTACAAAATAAATCAACAGTTATTAAAATGACTCAGTATGTCCCTCCAGCTTTACTGATTTTAGACCCAAGATTCAATCTTATATCGAAATTTAACTTAGAAGTAACATTCAAATGCACACAATACCTCTCATACTGCAAATGACACTAATATTTCCCAAACTTACAAAAAAACCCATTAACTTTCTCTGAAAGTGATTAAATCTAAAGTCAATGAGCCCACAAAGACTTTTCTATTAAACTAAGATTCTAGTCATATCAATGATCTATATAATTATTTAGAACAAGTATTGACTTTTGAAAGTAAACAATGATAAAGATATGATAGTTTGTTTGCAAACTACAGAGATTTTATTGTAAATGTGGGTACATACACATATTACACACACATAAATGTACATACATACAGATACATATATATTTTGTTCTTTGTAGAATTATTTTAAACATATCCAATCAGTTTTATGGTATGAAAAAAAACAATCAAAGCTCCTGTGGGATGTTGTTCTCTTCTCAGTGTCAGTAGATCTTCATTGCATTTGTTTTTAATTGTCCCAGGAGAAAGCTAAAACCTTGAGGTCCCACAGAGTATCTGTAGTTACCAGTGACAAAGTAGTTAGTTTGCTTAAGACTTTTAATAAACATGGGCATTCTAGATCTAGATTGGGAGTCATAATGAGGTAACATCCACACATTAACTCCTTCTCTGACTGCTCTGTGGAACATGACTTCCTAAATTCACAAAGTGTAACATATATACTAAGGAATGCAAGAATGATTTAAAAGATTGGTAGATATTGCCAATTCAGGTGACCTATTTTCAGGTGGATATAACCTACTCACTGTAAGAGATACAACAAGAAAACACATTTGTAGAAATTTTAATGTTATACTTAACAAATAGCACCTATACTATATACTATACTATCCACCATACAATAGGTCACACGACTAGTTTGAGAGAGGTGAACTTCTTGCTCACCTCACATTTCTCCCAGGAATGACTCAGAAATAAAAAGAACTGAATGAAATAATGCACAATCTCTAGGTGCACTATAATGATGCAGTTATCTCATTAGATTCTATAGATAATGAGTTTTGATTTTTTGCTAAGCTGGGTACACTATTTTCCTAACCTTTGATTCCTGATACACAAACACTTAATAGTATTTTTTCTTTGAGAGTTTACATAGCTGTTCCAATTTTCATGTCTTTTCATTATTAGTAAATGTATTAATATATGCCTGAGACTTCATCACACAGCCGTTTCTTGCTTCAGTTGGACCTAGGACTTGAAGTGCAATGGGTGTAATTTCAGTTTCATATGGTCTTAAAAGTTTTGGCAAACTGTTAATGAACTTGGCATAGCAAAAATAGAGAAGTTTTGGCTGTATTTAGTTACTTCATCATTGTATTTTGCCTGCCTACATGTTTTTCCCTTCACTAAGCTCTGCAGATGGAGTTTCAGAAGAAACAAGGGAAATGTAATCTTCATAATACATTCAACAATTTTTCTCATAATTGGAGAGACTTTAGATTATGTCACCAAGGACTTCCCAAGAGAAGTATTATTGGTGTTTTCATGCTGAGGGATACATTTATGCTTAAATATGTGTGTGTGTGTGTGCACATGTGCATATGTGTGTGTATATTTTCTAACAGCATTTAAAAGCCATATTATATATACTTTAATATTTCCATTTTTAAATAAAAAATAAAATGTAGCCAAACATCGCAAATAACTTTCTAGCTAATGAAGGCTAGAAAGTAACTTATTAATGTGTCCCCAACAATGACCTTACTGCATGTCACTCATTTCCTGCCATATTCACTTCAAGTTTGGAGAATTATGATTATCTAATTCTGGGATGAACAATGAAAAACACATGCATACTTTTCTAGAAAATATATTTTCTTCCAATAAAAATAAATAAACAAATCCTTGTGCTTCATGCAAGAAATGAGTAACTAGAGGCCTAGTTTTACACAGCTGAATCTCTAACTCATAGTGTAAGAGGGAAATTAAAAAGATTTTCTTGTATATCCAGTTGAGTCAACAAATTATTGCCAAAATCATTCAAGTCCACACAAAACTTGTCCCTTCTCTGGAATACTTCAACAATCTTTTATTCCAACATGGAAGTATTCTTAGTGTATTGGACTGGACGATACATCTTAGTTTATTAATATGTATGTATAAATTGAGGGGAACACATAAAAAGCTTTAAAAGAATCCAGTTGTGTCTCTCCTGTGGCTCTCACATTAAAATGCAGTCGTGTGCTTTGCTAGAAGGGATCCTTTGTCACTACATGTCAGATGTTTCTTATATTAGTGTTTTCTGTTTGGACTACTTTTAAGAAGGGTCAGAGTGAGGAAAGAGAGGATGAAACAAATTTATTGAGAAGAGGCAAGTTTTTTGTTTTATTCTGGTTTGGTTTTTGTTATTATTGCTTTGTTATAAATCAAAATCTAGTTTACTTTGGAAGTATAGTGCATTGATCTTCACGACAGCATTTCAGGAGCAGAAAACAAATAAAGGTACTGGTCCTGACTTAGAACTGTGGTTTTCATGAAATTTTGAACCCATTCATAGATAGGACTATGACTTTGCACACTGACCCAGGCAGGCATTTGGCCTTAGATGACAAAAATTAAATTCCAACAGAAGTTTAGAAATTATTTTGCAACCTGATAATTTTCAAGTTTCCTAAATTCTAATCTATAGAAACAAGCACTTGAGTTTTCTACTTCCTGAGATATCAGAAATATGGGTATTTTTTCATTCAACAATGACATTCAAAATATACTCCTAGTATTGACTTATTCATCGAATATTTATTGAATGCCTACATTATATCAGACATTATTCTAGGCATTAGAGATAAAAAAGATGATTAAGATTCACAAAATCTTCTCTTTGAGTTCATCTTCTAGTTCTATGTGTTTTACTTTATGAACACAGAGTTTTCAATGAATATCCACAGTGATGTCCTCTTGAGTATGTAAATGTATGTTCCCACGATATCACAAACATTTATCTCAACTCTAAACTGATATTCCCAGGACATTACTATTAATTCCTTAGAGACTTTGTAACCACTTCCTTAGCATGGAATCAGGAAAAATAAAATATTTTAAAACCATATGCCTTCTAAAGAGTAACTTGAATTCTTTTAAAACTTTTTATCTGTTCCCCTCCATTTATATATACATATTAATGATAAGGGTGGTATAATCGAGTGCAATATGTTAAGAATACTTCTATGTTGGAATATAAGATTGTTGAAGTATTCAGAGAAGGAACAAGTTTTGTTCGGACTTGATTGATTTTGGCAATAACTTGCTGACTTAACTGGATACACCAGAAAATCCTTTTAATTTCTGTCTTACACTATGAGTTAGAGATTCAGTAACTAAGCCTCTGGTTACTTTTTAGAATGGCTCATAAAAAGTAAAAAATAGCTCATAATCACATGAAAAAAATGTTCAACATCACTAGTCACTTGGAAATTGCATGTCAAAAACTAAAATAAAAGGCCATTTCACATTCACTAGAATGGGTAGAATAAAAAGTCATAACCCTCATACGTTGCTGTTGGAAATATCAGATGGTTTAGCCTTTTTGGAAAACAGCTTAACAGTTCCTCAAATGTTAAACACAGATATAACCCAGCAATTCCACTTCTAGGAATAGTCCCAAAGGAAATTAAACATATCTCTACACAAAAGCCTGTACATGAATCATGGAAATCTTATTGATAATAGCCAAAAAGTAGAAACAACATCAATGTCTACCAACTGATAGATGAATAAACAAAATGTAGTATATCCACAAAATGAAATTCAACTCTTCAATAAAAGGGAACAAACTACTGATATATGTTATGACATGGATGTGTCAGAAGCATGTGAACCACAGCAACTCCATCTAGAATAGGGGCTGGGTAAAATGAGGCTGAAAGTTACTGGACTGCATTCCCAGATGGGTAAGGCATTCTAAGTAACAGGATAAGATATGAGAGGTCAGCACAAGATCCAGGTCATAAAGACCCTGCTGATAAAACAGGTTGCAGTAAAGAGGCCAAACCAACCCCCCTCAAAACCAAGATGGCAATGAGACTGACCTCTGGTCATCCTCACTGCTATACTCCCACCAGAGCCATGACAGTTTACAGATGCCATGGCAATATCAGGAAGTTACCCTATATGGTCTAAAAAGGGGAGGCATGAATAACCCATCGCTTGTTTAGCATATCATCAAGAAATAACCATAAAAATCAGCAACCAGCAGCCGTCGGGGATGCTCTGTCTATGGAGTAGCCATTCTTTTTATTCTATTACTTTCCTAATAAACTTGCTGTCACTTTACTCTATGGACTCGCCCTGAATTCCTTCTTGCAGGAGACCCAAGAACCCTCTGGACCCTTTTCCCATAACAGATGAACTTCAAAAGCATTATGTTAAGTGGAAGCTGGATGCAAAAGAACAGTGAATGATTCCATTTATAAGAATTTCCAGAAAAGGAAAAACTATAGAGACAGAAGTCAGATTAGTGGTTGCCTGGGAAGGAAGAGGAGCTGAGGATAACAGTAAATGGGCATAAGAAATCTTATTGGGGTGATAAAAATGTTCTCAAATTGATTTATGGTAATGGTTGCATGACTTGGTAAATTTGCTAAAAATCACTAGGATTGTACCCTTGAAATGAGTGAATTATGATATGTAAAACATGATTCCTTTTATTTCAAAAACATGACTTTAAGGGATATGCTTTCATGCAAGAAAATTTACAATCTGAGTCATAAAACAGAAAAAACACACTTTCATAACATAAAATCTTATAGGTATCTTACTTATTTTCAGTAGGAATTATCTTAGAGGTTTCAAATCATAAATGAAGACTTCCTGGATTAAACATACTGAAGAGTTTCTGGTGAAATACTAGTCTCTGTATCACATAGATTTGAGAATATTACTTTTCCTTATACCATAAAATGTTAGTCAGAATCATCAATACCATCATTATCCCCATCATCATACTTACAATGACAATAAAAAGTGCCTATAGCATGCCAGGGCCTGTGCAATTTCACTTACATATTCCAGGTATTTTTGTTCCATTTTGTTTTATTTTTAAGTGGATCAATACAACAACCCTGTGAGATTAGACATTATGATTTCTATTTTATATGAGGAAATTAGTTTTGAGAAGTTAGGTAATGAGTTTCAGTTCATTAACATGGGTAGTAAGTGGCAGATTTAGTCCCACATCTTTCTGTCATGGAAGCCTAAACTTTTAACTTCTACACTACGTTCTTGCAAATAAGTAGACAAACACCAACTGATGGATATGCCCAATACTGAAAAACTTCTTGGTTAATTGGGCACTTTTATTTATAACCCCATTGGGTTTCAGTGGAAGTGAGCCAAAATTCTGCAAAGATAAATTGAAAGGAAAGCAAAGCTCATACTCCCAATTATAGATGCATGGGCTTTTTAGATATATCACAGAGTAAAACACGATGCAACATGACAGATTTCTAGTTTACACCCTGTCCCACATAAAATATTTAGTTAATACCCATTCATGGAGGTATTTCTCACATATGAGATATTTTTCCTTAAAGCCTGTTATTTTTCAGACTTTGGTGTGTTTATAAAGCAGTTTCATGGAACTCATGTGAGTTACTCTTTGTTCAAATTAGAGAAGAAGTCAAGCATTTAAAGGAAAGAGGCCTCCCAGTGTTAGCAAAGAGTGACCTGACCGTATTTCCCGAAGTGTGGGTTACTCCAAGTAACTTAAGGTGCCACAGAAACAGGATATTGACATCAAATAACTTAACAGAAATACCAATTTCTAAATTTCAATTCTCCTGATTACATCAAAGAGAAAGCATCAGTTGGGAAAAAGAGGCATGTTAAAATGGTACCAGCACATGCCAATCTCCATTTTCATCAAATCAGCAGAGGGCCTTAGGGTCAGCATCTTCAGAAAGCAGCTGTGTCCGGGGACATTTAATAACAAGTTCTTGTCATTGTGCTTATGTTACATTGACCTCGTGTTTATGCAAGTAGTGCTGGTTTTCAAAGAGCAATAATATATAAATTCCCTTTTACCACAAAACTGATAAAGAAAACTGTGATTACATTTAAAGAAAAATATCAATAAACCTAGTGCAGGCGTTATATGGAAATGCCTAAAATCATGAGGGTGAGAGACAGGACTAGCTGGATTTCCTAGGCCAACTAAGAATCCCTAAGCATAGCTGGGAAGGTGACTGCATCCACCTTTAAACACAGGGCTGGCAACTTAGCTCACACCTGACCAATCAGATAGTAAAGAGAGCTCACTAAAATACTAATTAGGCAAAAACAGGAGGTAAAGAAATAGCCAATCATCTATTGCCTGAGAGCACAGCAGGAGGGACTATGATTGGGATATAAACCCAGGCACTGGAGCCAGCAACAGCTACCCTCTTTGGGTCCCCTCCTTTTGTATGGGAGCTCTGTTTTCACTCTATGAAATCTTGCAACTGCACACTCTCTTCTGGTCCGTGTTTGTTACGGCTCGAGCTGAGCTTTTGCTCGCCATCCACCACTGTTGTTTGCCACCTGCCACCGACTTCCACCCAGGCAGGGTGCCGGCTCTGCTCCTGATCCAGCGAGGCGCCCATTGCCCCTCCCAATCGGGCCAAAGGCTTGCCATTGGTCCTGCACCGCTAAGTGCCTGGGTTCCTCCTAATTGAGCTGAACACTAGTCACTGGGTTCCACGGTTCTCTTCCATGACCCATGGCTTCTAATAGAGCTATGACCCACAGCTTTTAATAGAGCTATAACACTCACTGCATGGCCCAAGATTCCATTCCTTGGAATCCGCGAGGCCAAGAACCCCAGGTCAGAGAACACAAGGCTCGTCACCATCTTGGAAGTGGCCCACCTCCATCTTGGGAGCTCTGGGAGGAAGAACCCCCAGGTAACAAGGGTAGTATGTGAATGAGAGAAGTTTGAGAAATACTTAACGACAATAGTTATCAAATTTTGTCACACCATCACACCTTTAAGAAATGCATCAAAAAATAGGAACGTTAAGAGTTACTATAAGTAAACAGCTATTCAGGACTTTAGGGGCTAGCCCCTCCCCTTGACTTCAGAAAATCCTTTAGTGTGCTGAAAATAGGTAGCCAGTTCACCATTTACACACACAGGACTTGCCTTAGGCAAATTCCTGGGAGTCAGTTCTTTGCTTTTCCAACTCTTTAAGAATGTAAATTCCTCACTTTTACTGGTTCACATGCCCTCAAGCTACCACTTGCTTTCTCCACTTTCTTCCTTCAAGCCCTGCCGTTAGATCTTTTATTCACACTATGATATTGAGGCTCTATAACTGTACAGTTTGCTACTGAAATCTTCAGAGTTTGAGTTTTTGCATGGATTAAAGTGTAAAGAGGGAGGGGTGTAACTTTCAGGCTGTCTTGAAACTTCAGGCCCTATTCAGCAGGAAGGAAATCATGTATTTTACACATCAACTCTATACCCCAGAAAATAGTTTATCTCACAATAGCATATGGTTTGCCTAGCCCAGTCAGAACTGATATGTTGCTCCCAGTAATGGTGTGATGTTGATTCTGTTGCTACCCTTTCCCAATTTCATATATAAGAAACAGTTACATCAATTCTAATGATCAATATCCTTTACCATACACTCCTGCAGCTGATAGTCTAGCTAGTATTTCCCAAGTTATGGTTTTAGGACCATGCAGATAAGAATTACCTGGGGAGATGAATGCCATGTGGAGATGGGGGCAGAGGCTGGAGTTATGTAGCTACAAGCCAAGGAACGACAAGGGTTGTTGGCAAATATCAGAAGTTAAGAGACAGGCATGAAACAGATACTTCCCTAAATCCTTCAGAGAGAGCTTGGCTCTGCTGACATCTTGATTTGGATTTTCAGCTTCCAGAAATATGAGATAATAAGTTACTGTTTTTGTTTTGTTTCGTTTTTTTTAGCTACCCAGTTTGCAATGCTTTTTTATGGCAACCCTAGGAAAATAATACAGGGATCATGGAAAACTCCACAAGGAAGGGGAGTTGGGTGAATTTGTTAGGGTCTCCCAAAGAGAAAGGAGCACAAGCAGAAGGTGGCGGGGTGGGCGGGGGGAGCATGGGCTTATTCAAATAGTCATGTATAGGGACTTGGATTTTAACACAGAAAAGGGACAGGTTCTGCTGTTTAGAAAGAGATCTGGGCTCTGGGCCGAGAGCAGCCCTTCTACTACTGGAACAGCAGCAGCAAAGCCATGAGAATGTGTAGCACTGCCTCAGTACAAACACTCAAACGTTTTATTTATTTTTTATTTTATTTATTTATTTATTTTTGAGACGGAGTTTCACTCTTTTTGCCCAGGCTGGAGTGCAATGGCGCAATCTCAGCTCACTGCAACCTCCGCCTCCTGGGTTCAAGCGATTCTCCTGCCTCAGCCTCCCGAGGAGCTGGGATTACAGGCATGTGCCACCACACCCGGCTAATTTTTTGTATTTTTTAGTAGAGACAGAGTTTCTCCATGTTGGCCAGGCTGGTCTCGAACTCCCGACCTCAGGTGATCCACCCACCTTGGCCTCCCACAGTGCTGGGATTACAGGCGTGAGCCACTGAGCCTGGCCAAACATTTTAAATACTAAGCTAGAACAAATTAAAACAAGCAAGGATCTTCCAATTTTAGTATATGTGCTGCGGAAGGGAGCACGAGCAAGGATCTTCATTTGTAAAACACGTAGGTATTAGGATATTCTGTTGATAAATAGTTGGTGCATTTTATACGCCAGCTGTTGTGCTCAGAGAGGGGTGTAGCATCAGGACAGGTAAGGATCCTGCCCTCAAGGAGCTTAAATTGCCATGGGGAAGGCAGATGATAAGCAGTAAAGAAACAAACAAACAAGATAACTACTAAAGGCGCTTAAATGCTTTGAAGGGAACAAACAGAGTAATCTTAGATAGAACCTTCAGGAAGTTGAGGATTAAATGAAATAATCAGGATAGTATCCAGCACAAGGTAGGTTATTATTGATAAAGTTATTATTCTTCCTTAAAGGATGAACATTTTATCTACTAACTACCTCCTGTATTTTATTTCGCAGCAGCAGATGATGGATTTTTCTGCCCTAAACAAAACATCTTTTTTTCTTGATATGTTTGGGGCAGCTCATTTGTTTTAATGCAGTGGTGGTCAAATGGGTTTCCCAATCTCTGATTGCAAAGTGCACATATGCTCTGTCAAAAACAAGAGCCTAGACTGAACACACCAGATTTCAGAGCCCTCTACTGTCTCCTCTTCCTTTCCTCTGATCCCTGTAACCAACTCTCAGTCAGAGTGATCTCTGTTGCCTCACTGGCCCCAGCTTTTTGCCTTGGAGGACGTGCTATTTCCGTCTCCTTACGGCACCTTCTCCTGTCTTCCCTTGGAATCCAGATCTCATTCTCCCCTCCACATTGGACACTCTCCTCATTTCAATATCTTTATGCTTATAATAATTGCACTAGTGCCTATGAGTCTCCCTCTGCCTTGACCTCGTGCCTGCTCTCTGCCAGCCTCTCTGCTGGGTGCAGATGATAAGTCCATGACTAAGAGGACGTGGTTCCTGCCTCTGGGCAGCACAGGCAAATTAAAAATAAAAATAAATAAATAAATAAATAAATCCCCTGTGGATTTACCATGCAGATTCCTGGGCATTCTCCAACCATTTAAATCAGAATGAGAGCAAGTGGGGTCTGGGTTTCTGAATCTTAAGATATTTCTCTAAGTCATTCTTACACATACTAATACTGAAAAATCTCTACTGTGTCTGTAGTACTCCCTACTTTCAAGTTCACTTTTTCATAACTCAGTTCAATAATTCCCAGATCTAAATTCCTTCCCAGAGGATTAAATTAAAATATGTCTGGCTTTTCTGTCTCCTAAATTTTAGGCTTTTATTTTTTCATTTTATCTCTGTGGACTTGCAGTTTATTTAGTCACCAAAACAAATTTGAAAAATAAGCGAAAGGGGAGAATAGGAGAAGGAGGAACAAGGGAAGTGTGAACTGAGTACGTGGGTGGGCAGCTGGAGTACCTCAAACAGCAGTTGTTTTACAGGATTCTTGGACAGAATGTGTAAAATTCCTGGCTTCATGAAGCCTCTGTCCTTGCTCCTGAACACTGTGTCGTAAGAGCATAGTTATTCTGTTGCCCAGCAGTTAATGCTAGGATGGTGACCACACTGCCATTCTTGACCCTACCTTCCCAATGCTTCACCAAAATGTATCTTCTTGAACAGCTGATACCATCTGGAGGGCTTTGGTAACAAAATAATATTCAGTATCTAATTTAATTTTACACATTCCAGATTTCATTTTTGTCCCCTCAAAACTTGGAAGTTTAATATAAAAAGTTATGTTTTAATTTGTTTTCATTCCTAAATAGAAATAATAAAGACAAGAATGGTTAGAAACTATGATATCTGTTTTCTTTTGTTTGTTTGTTTTTACAGTTGACAGGAACTGAAAGAATACAAATTCTTTCAGGTCAATGAGAATGCCCTTTCTCACAAAATTCACTGGCCAAGGAGTATGTGGGAATATGTCATAACTGTACGAACAATGAGTCATGCCTATACAAAATATCAAACTTGAACTTCAGAACTGGAAAAAAGAGTATACAATATAATTAAAGAAGAGCAGAAAGTACGTGGCTTAATAAAGGCTCATCCATGCACTCACAACTACTCTAAATTCCAATAGCGTATGAATTTCAAATGTTTTTTTCTCACACCACCTTTTCTGTTTTTCCCTCACACAGGACAAAGTGTTTCTTCTCATTCAAATGTGAAATATTATCTTCCAAATCCCAAATGGATCCATAGCTTCCACAGCACAGGCAGATGTATGAATACATGCTCTTCAGCTGAGGACAGATACGTGCAAAACATTGAAAACAAATGGGGCAGAATTAAAGAAATCAATGTATTGATACAATGAATTATTACATAGTCCTTAAGATTATAGTACTTAAGATCACACACAGTGAAAACTACTTAATGACATGGGAAAATGTCCATGATATAATGTGAAGGAGAAAAGGTAAGATATAAAAGCTGTATGATTCTGACATCTTTTATACATAGCTGAATTTTGATACATCTAAATCTCTGCTTATCTATTTATCTGCTATGTATAGCAAGAGCTCTCTGGAGTGTTGAATTTTAAAATATTCATATTTCCTTCTTGTATTCTTCCATATTCTAAATTGTACATAAAATGTTATAATCAAAATATAACTTTAATAATATTCAAATTAAACTTAACCTTATGGTATTAAATTAAATAATATTCAAATTAAACGTAATAACTTTATGGTATCAAACTTAATAACTTTATGATATTTTAAAATGCTATTTTTAAAGTTCTCTTTAAAAATTAAATTTCAGGGCTTAACATTAGAGGTATAATGTCAGTGTCTAGAGATTGTCTTTGCAGAATACCTGTGGGAACTTCTTTCTAGGTTTTAATAAATACATTTTAACAAAGACAAAACCTGAATCCTATTGACTCTTTGGTGATAAATAAGCATTATTAGAATAAACAGGGAAAATATTCATTCATTCTTACTTTTTAGAATGTTTCACAAGGAAACATTTCTGTATTTACAACTTAATATCTATTCAAAGCATTATGCACAGTCTGTATTTTTATCATTTTGAGGCTATGGACCCCAAAAGGATCCATAGCTTCAAAAGCACAGGCATATTTAAGAACACAGATGCTCTTTGGAAGAGGGCAGATATGTACAAAACATTGAAAACAACAGGGGAAGGATTAGAGAACCTGGGTGAGATAGACTTGAACTAATGAACGTTCTCCGGCAGTTTGTCTCCACATCCCAATGACCAAAGTTGAGCTAGGACTTGACCATGTGAAATATCAAACAGCCAATTAACTAAAAAAAAAACACATAGGGGCAGAACACTCTGCTTGGACAAGTTTCTGAAAATAACCTCACCATCCTCTGGGAAATTACGGATTTTCTTTCCCCTCCCTGT
This sequence comes from Symphalangus syndactylus, assembly GCF_028878055.3. Lineage (NCBI taxonomy): Eukaryota > Metazoa > Chordata > Mammalia > Primates > Hylobatidae > Symphalangus > Symphalangus syndactylus. The sequence continues at coordinate 52,078,378 of NC_072432.2, forward strand.
GTATCTCACAATTACATTTTGCCACAAATATGTTATTCTTTTATTACCTCACCATTCATGTATCTGAGAACCCGTTCTTTTAATCAGCAGAATCCAGGATTTTGCATATCTGCCACTGGAGACCAAGGGATTCAAGCTTGACAATTTATCAAAAGGATATTTCGGTTGCCAGAATGACTTTCCTTAACATGTAAATAAAATTATTTCATTTACTTGCTAAAAATATTTTGACAGATTTCCATTTCACTTAGAATAAGAACTAAATTTCTTATTATAGGCCAGGTGTGGTGGTTCACACCTGTTAATCCTAGCAATTTGGGAGGCCGAGGTGGGTGGATCACCTGAGGTCAGGAGTTCGAGACCGGCCTAGCCAACATGGCGAAACTCTGTCTCCACTAAAAAAAAAAATACAAAAATTAGCCAGGTGTGGTGGCGTGCACCTGTAATCTCAGCCACTTGGGAGGCTGAGGCAGGAGAATCGCTTGAAGCCAGGAGACAGAGGTTGCAGTGAGCCAAGATTGCACCACTGCACTCTGGCCTGGGTGACGGAGGAAGACTCTTAAAAAAAAAGAAAAAAGAAAAAAGAAAAGAAGTGGAAAAGAAAAAGAAAAAGAAAAAAATTATTATAATCTGCCAAGTCATACAGAATCAACCTCTGTGGACACTATTCATCATCACTCACTGCACTCCTGTCACAGTGACCTCCTTCCTTTTAATTTTAATTTTTTATTTTTTAGAGACAGGGTCTTGCTCTGCCACCCAGGCTGAAGTGCCAGCAGTATGATCATAACTCATTGCAGCCTCAAACTCCTGGTCTCAAGTGATCCTCCTGCCTCAGCCTCCTAAATTGCTAGGATTACCGGTGTGCACCACCACAGGCAGCTAGTTTTTTAATTTGATTTTTTTTTGTAGAGACAGTCTCACTTGATTGTCCAGTCAGGTATGGAACTCTTACCCTTAAGGGATCCTCCCACTTTGGCCTCCCAAAGTGCTGGGATTACAGGCATAAGCCACTGTGTCTTGCCCCCAATGGCCTTCTTTATGTTCTTCAAGCAAGCTAAGCTGTTCCTGTCTCTAGGATTTTGCACTTGCTATTCTTCTACCTGCAACATGCCTGTTATACCTCCACCATATCATAGGTATAACAGGCCTCTTGTCATTCGAATCTCAACTCAAATGTTACGTCCTCAAGAAGGAGACGGGTATCTCCACCACTTTATTCACTAGCATATTAGCATGTCACCCTCATTACTTTTCAAAATTATGTATATATTTGCTGTTTATTGTTTATCTGCCCATGACTTGTAATGCAAACCCCAGAAGAGAATGCACCTTGCCTCTTTCATCCAGAACAGTATCTAAGAAATAGTTAACATTCCAAAATTATTTGTTGAATGAATGAATAAGGTAGATTGTTCACAAAGGTGACTGTTGATAGTTTCTCTCATCCTTATATATCTATAACATTACTTCTATCAAGAAGTAGAGTCAGCTTTCTCCCCTTTTTAAGCTGAATTGGTCTTGTGATTTGCCATTGACCAAGAGTATGCAGTGGATGTGACATCGCACCAGTTCTGGGCCTACCCCTTAAAGGTCTTGTAGCTTCCACCCTTACTGTCTTTCAGTACGAGCCAGGGTGTAAAGAGTTCAACCATCAGCTATAGGGAGGAGCCCTGAAGGATACAAGACTGAGAAGAGAAAATAAGAGACTCAATCAGCCATCAGCTATTTTAGCCAGCCCAACTTAGGCACCTGTCTTGTCAGTAAAGCTCTCAAGGATACTGCAGCTGCACTAAATTGCAGCATCCAGTACCAAGTGGAACAGAGACAGAAACTTTCTGCCGAGCATTGCCCATGTGCAGAATCTGAAAAGTTGTTGTTTTAAACTAAAAACATTTGGATTGGGTTTGGTATGAAGCAATAGATACCTCAAACAGTCATTGATACTAGAAATTGGGTGCTGCTGCAACAAAAACCTAAAATATGTTTTGGATATTAGTATTGGAACCAGGCAGAGTCTGCGCAGCCAGTGAGGAAACTATTAGTAAGAGCTTGATGAACAGGGAAAAAAAATTGCTATTAGAGGCTAGAGAAAGGTAAATGCTTATTAAACGGTGTTGGAAAAATTAACAAGACTATAGACTGTGGTAACTTGGAATATAGAGAACATTCTCGATGAACTTGTGGCCCTAGCTAAGGAGGTTTTCAGGCCAAATGCTGAATGTATTAATTGGCTTCTTTTATTTGTGCATATGTTAAGGTAGTATAAGAGCAACGTGACCCAAAAAAGAAACTGTTCCATTTTTTAGAACTTTGAGAAACTCCATCAGCCCTAAGAAAATATCTCTAGCTGGTCAAAGAGTCTCAATGTAGGAAATGGCCATAGGAAAAAAAGACAAAATCCAGGGTGCTGACAGGAAAACATGGCTTAAAGGAAAAAGCCAAATGATGGGTATGAGTATAACACTCCTGTTAAGACTTCTGAAAGACCCAGCACCTCATAGAGTCTTTTGGCAATAGAAATCTTTTTTTATGATTTCTTCAGTCTGTTTATGCATTGGTGCATTTTATACAAAAATACATACATTTTATAAAAGAGATAATAAGGTCACATTTTATAAACTTTGGACGATATTTTATTGTCAGCCAATAGTTATCAAGAACTTGATTTGGAGATAACTGCTTACAGGGCACATCTGTTCTTACAGGTATCCTAAAATATATAAAATATTCCTCCATTCCCCTACATTAGCAAAAATCTGCTATAAGAACCAAATTATAAATGCCCATGGAGAAATAATTTTAATAAACATGTTTTGCAATAATGTCAGTGTCATATAATTAGCCATATATAAATATTAAAAGAGGGCACTGAAACTCATTATTGTCTCATGAAGTTCATTGTAGAGGATGTTGCTTATCCCATTATACAATATTCTATTATGAGGATCCTATTGACATATTTCTTGCTAATTTTGGTACTAAAAATGAACATTTCTCCTACATAAGTCATTCTTTATATGTTGTGGATAGGGTTAACCTATATAACTATTGATCTGATTTTCTTTTTAAAGTATAGAATAAGAGATGCAGCTCCTCAGCAAAAAGTATATTTACAGTCTTGAAATTTGTTTTCTGATCCTTGTTCTGAATTCATTTCTGTACCTCCACATATATTTCTTCTGTCAGAGTAAATTTATGAAACCTTATAAACTATTTGTAATACTTTTTGTAAAAGGCATGGTTTTAATCAATTAATTGATCATGTTTTCTTTTTCCATTTATCATTATGTAATTAAAATTGTCCTCAAATGTTAAAACTGTATAATATTTTCTTATATTAATGCACCATTATTTAATTAACCACACTCACATGGAGATAATAAATTGGTGTTCAGTTTTTACTGTTACACAATTTGTAATAAACAACTTTGCACTTAAGTTTGCTCTACATATCTGATTGTTTTCTGGGATTGAAATGCCTGAATGAATGCTTCTGAAATATATTACCAAATTGCTTTAAAAAGACTACGACAGTTTGCATACTCACCATGTGTCTATCCATGTACTAATTCTACACTTTCACAGAGAAATAACACTTAGTATGTACTACGGTCTAAATGCTTGTGTTCCCCCAAATTCATATGTTGACACTTGATCGCCACTGTAATTGTACTAGGAGGTGAAGCCTTTGGGAGGTGATCAAGGCTCTGCCTGCATGAATAGGATTAATGCCCTTACAAAAGAGGTCTCAGACCTTAGCAGATAATTTATGGCCAAGTCTTCAAAAGCAATTGCAACGAAATCAAAAATTGACAAATGAGACCTAATTAAACTAGAGAACTTTTACACAGCAAAAGAAACTATGAAGGGAGTAAACAGACAACCTACAGAAAGGGATAAAATATTCACAAACTGTGCATCTGACAAAGGTCTGTTATCCAGAATCTATAAGGAACTTAAACAAATCAACAAGCAAAAAACCAAATAAACAATTAAAAAACGGGCAAAGGACATGAACAGATACTTCTCAAAAGAAGACATACAAGATGCCAACAAACATATGAAAAAATGCTCATTATCACCAATCATCAGAGAAATGCATATCAAAACCACGATGAAATACCATCTCACACTAGTCAGAATGGCTTTTGTTAAAAAGTCCAAAAATAACAGATGTTGGTGAGGCCAAGGAGAAAAGGGAACACTTAATCACTGTTAGTGGGAATGTAAATTAGTTCAGCCACTGTGGAGAGCAATTTGGAGATTTCTCAAGGAAGTGAGAGTTGAACTACTATTCAACCCAGTAGTCCCACTAGTAGGTATATATCCAAAGGAAAAGAAATTACTCTATCAAAAAGACACATACACCTATGTGTTCATTTCAGTGCTATTCACATAGTAAAGACATGAAATCAACCCAAGTGGCCATCAATGGTGGACTGGATAAAGCAAAAGTGGTACATATATACCATGGAATACTATGCAACCATCAAAAAGAATGAAATAATGTCCTGTGCTGCAACATAGATGCAGCTGGAAACCATTTTCCTTAGTGAACTAATGAAGAAACAGAAAACCAAATATCCCAAGTTCTCACTTATAAGTGGAAACTAAACATTGGGTAAACATGGACATAAAAATGGGAACAACAGATACTGGGGGATACAAGAGAGGAGAGGGAGAGAGGGCGCTAAGGGTTGAAATAAACTACCTATTGGCATACTATGCTCACTACTTGGGTTACGGATTCATTCATTCTCCAAACCTCAGCATCATACAGTATACCTTTGTAACATACCTGTACGCAATTCTAAAATAAAAATTGAAAAAAGTAAAACAGAAGAAATAGATTTACAATAGGAAAAAATATACATTTTAAATAAAAATAAAACCTTAAAAATGAAGGAATATGGTATGGTTTGGCTGTGTCCCAAATCTCATCTTGAATTGTAATTCCCACAATTCCCACAATTCCCACATGTCATGGGAGGACCCTAGTGGGAGGTGATTGAATCATGGGGCAGGTCTTTCCCATGCTGTTCTCATGATAGTGAATGAGTCTCATGAGATCTGATGGTTTTAAAAACAAGAGTTTTGCCTGCATAAGCTCTCTCTTTTTGCCTGCTGCCATCCACATAAGATGCGACTTGCTCCTCCTTGCCTTCTGCCAGGATTGTGAGGCCTCCTCAGCCACGTGGAACTGTAAGTTATTAATTAAACCTTTTTTCCTATATAAATTATCCAGTCTCAGATATGTCTTTATCAGCAGCATGAAAACAAACTAATACAGAATAGTAAATTATTTTTTACTTTATAAAGGAAAAGGACAAATTATACGTTTATGTTAAATATTAAGGTCTCTAGTAATTTTTAAAGTGTTTCTTTTCATGTATAATTTTTTTTTTTTTTTTTTTTTTTTTTTTTTTTTTGAGGCAGAGTCTCGCACCATTGCCCAGGCTGGAGTGCAGTGGCCTGATCTCGGCTCACTGCAACCTCTGCCTCCCAGGTTCAAGAGATTCTCCTGCCTCAGCCTTCCAAACAGCTGGGATTACAGGTGCTCGCCACCACGCCTGGCTAATTTTTGTATTTTTAGTAGAGACAGAGTTTCACCATGTTGGCCAGGCTGGTCTCAAACTCCTGACCTCATGATCCTCCCACCTTGGCCTCCCAAAGTGCTGGGATTACAGGCACGAGCCACCCCGCCCAGCCCTTTTCATATGTAACTTTTAAGAAGCATAATGTTATTTTATTTGTTTGTTATTTACAATCGTTGCACTACTTATTCTAAATACAAAGCAGGCCTTGAGACATATAGAAACCTAGGCCTTGAGACCAGCCTGGCCAACATGGTGAAACCCCATCTCAACAAAAAAATACAAAAAATAGCCAGGCATGGTGGCACATGCCTGTAATCCCAGCTACTCGGGAGGCTGTGGCATGAGAATGGCTTGAACTAGTAAGGTGGACGTTGCAGTGAGCTGAGATCATGCTACTGCACTCCAGTGTGTGGCGACAGAGCAAGATTCTGTTTCGAAAAAAGAAAAAAGACCGGGCACGGTGGCTCACGCCTATAATCCCAGCACTTTGGGAGGCTGAGTCGGGTGGATCACCTGAGCTCGGCAGTTCGACACCAGCCTGACCAACATGCAGAAACCCCATCTCTACTAAAAATATGAAATTAGCCGGGCATGTTGGCACATGCCTGTAGCCCAGCTACTCAGGAGGCTGAGGCAGGAGAATCGCTTGAACCCAGGAGGTGGAAGTTGTGGTAAGCCGAGATTGTACCATTGCACTCCAGCCTGGGCAACAAGAGCAAAACTCCATCTCAAAAAAAAGGAAGAAAAAAAAAGAAAACTAAGCCATCTTTAATGATGATATTCATGTCATCATTGATAAAGTTCATCTTATAAAGGCTTTCGTTTGCATTCTGATTTCATGATTTTCATAATTATAACTAAACTGTGATTTGTTATTACCCACGGTCACAAGTTGGGCTTATATCTACAACTCATTGAATTTGTGTTTAGACATGTTTTAAAAAAGAGGCACCAGACAAATACTTCATGACTAAAACACCAAAGCAATGGCAACAAAACCCAAATCTGACAAATGGGATCTAATTAAACTAAAGAGCTTCTGCACAACAAAAGAAACTATCATCAGCGTGAACAGGCGACCTACAGAATGGGAGAAAATTTTTGCAATCTATCCATCTGACAAAGGGCTAATATCCAGCATCTACAAGGAACTTAAACAAATTTACTAGAAAAAAACAACCCCATCAAAAAGTGGGTGAAGGACATGAACAGACACTTCTCAAAAGTAGACAGTAGGCTATTTTTAATTTTCAAGCATCAGGATTACTCTTATCCAAAAACTCCAATGCTGAGAATTTATCCTAAGTAATCCAAAAATAGAAAGTATTTATGCAAAAGAAGATATTTATGTGGCCAACAAACATATGAAAAAAAGCTCATCCTCACTGGTCATTAGAGAAATGCAAATCAAAACCACAATGAGATATCATCTCACGCCAGTTAGAATGGCAATCATTAAAAAGTCAGGAAACAACAGATGCTGGAGAGGATGTAGAGAAATAGGAACACTTTTACACTGTTGGTGGGAATGTAAATTAGCTCAACCATTGTGGAAGACTGTGTGGTGATTCCTCAAGGATCTAGAACCAGAAATATTATTTGACCCAGCAATCCCATTACTGGGTATATACCCAAAGGATTATAAACCAGTCTTCTATAAAGATATATGCACATGTATGTTTCTTGCAGCACTGCTCACAATAGCAAAGACTTGGAACCAACCCAAATGCCCATCTATGATAGACTAGATAAAGAAAACGTGGCACATATACACCATGGAATACTATGCAGCCTTAAAAAAGGATGAGTTCATGTCCTTTGCAGTGACATGGATGAAGCTGGAAACCATCATTCTCAGCAAACTAACACAGGAACAGAAAACCAAACACCGCATGTTCTCACTCATAAGTGGGAGCTGCACAATGAGAATACATGGACATAGGGAGGGGAACATCATACACCAGGCCTGTTGTGGGGTGGGGGATTAGGGGAGGGATAACATTAGGAGAAATACCTAATTGTAGATGATGGCTTGATGGGTGCAGCAAACCACCATGGCACGTGTATACCTATGTAACAAACCTGCACGTTCTGCACGTTTATCCCAGAACTTAAATAATAATAAAATAAAATAAAAAGAGGCCCCAGAGAGCTGCCTTGTACCTTCCACCATCTGAGGGCACAGTGAAAAGGTGCCATCTATGAACTGAGATCAAGTCCTCATCAGACATGGATTTGCCAGTGCCTTGACTGTGATTTTCCAAAATCCAGAATTTTCAGAAATAAATTTTGTTTATAAACCACTCCATTTATGATATTTTGTTATGAGCCTGAATGGACTAAGACAGTAGGCTATTTTTAATTTTCAAGCATCAGGATTACTCTTATCCAAAAACTCCAATGCTGAGAATTTATCCTAAGTAATCCAAAAATAGAAAATATTTATGCAAATGTATATCCACTACAATAGTATTTATAATATGAAAATGTCATAATGTAAATGTCTAACAATATTGAAATAGTTGTGAATAATATACCTGTAGAGTGAAATATTAGATATTTAAAAAGAGGCTTACAGAAGTTGTTAATGGTAAAATGTTAAGTTAAAATATATTAGAATAAAAGGGTATTTTTCAACTATTAATATGAAAACATTTCTGGTATATAATGTTGACAATATTAAGACAAAATTTTATTTTTTCTACTAAGCTTTCAAAAAGTAAAGAGAAGAATATTAGCCAGATTAACTCTTTATTAGTGGAGTTAGGAATGCTTTATATTTTCTTCTCTGGGGCTGCCACTATTCTTTTATTTTCACCATGCTGTACTTCTCCTTGTTTCCCTGTAAAACTATTCTAGATTACAGTAGAGCTATATATTTAAAAATATAATGCTTTTGTTATTATTGAAATACTTATTTTTAATTACATTGCCAATATTTTAATCTCTACTCATAATACTTTTAATATTCCTTAATGGAAAGAATTTAAAAAAATTAAACAAGAATCCTATTTTATAAATTCACTTCTTCCAGTGCAAAAGTTTAATACAGTTTTACTTTAGTACCAAAGAAAAAGAACAAAAAATAATGTTTTAAGATGGAAAGTATGGAAGAGAAAGATATCTAAGGTGCCCAATTTTTGACTTTGTAACTTAATAGAAACAACGCAAACTCCTGCGGCCAAATAATCTATGTTGTAAACTGTTACCACATCAATCAAGGTTATGCCTCCTCAGCTAACTGCATCCTGTCAGTTCAGTCTGAATTTCTCAGTGAAGACGGTTAGTAAAATTGTGGCATCTACCTGTCAAATGATGGCTTCTCTCCACAATCAAAGGCATCTTGGAGCTCCTTAACAAGATTAGCCTGGCCCGGCAGTCGAAACAGACCCTCTTCTTTCAGCCCCCTTTGTCGGATAAAGTCCACGCACTGCTCCACCAACATTGGAGCCAGACGGTTCCCATATCGCTTCTCATAACGAACAGTATCCTCCAGTTTCTGTCCAAAAATGCCTACAAAAATAAAGGATCACAGTAAACTTGGGAAATTTATCTCTTCCCACTTTGTTCTTGTTGTTTTTGTTGTTTTAATTCAATATAACAGAAAAACAAAGATTGGAATGCTAGCAAGCACTTAACATTCAGTATTTCACATTATTATACAATCAAATTCATTATATACAATTCCTCAAATGGTATGAATTTACCTTATGCTGCCTCTTTCTTGTATTCTATGTTTAGCCCAAAACCAAAATAGAAATACTGAGTTTGAGATATCAATTTTGAAATAAGAAAAACTGTAATAAATGTAACTTGAGTTTGGGGTTTTCATTTTTTTTTTTTCCTTTTAGGAAGGGAAGGGTATTCAATAGCTTAAAAGCAGAAATATGCTGCAGAAAATAGTCAAATTCTACCTTTATTACAGTTTTATATTTATGTCCAATTTGCATTTAAATCCTGTCTATTTCTTTTTTCCCCATTTGTTTTTACTCAAGTTGTGATGCCATGACTGTAATCACGGTGATAAAACCAGGAAAAGAAACCCTGAATTTTCTCCCATATAAAATATTTCAGACAATGTTTGCTTGTCTTAAACTATTAACTTATTTGAAAGTGAAAAATGGAAATTTACAAAGTAGAGCATACTAGAAGCAGAGAGATGGGTCACAGTGGCTTGCCCTAACAGGTAGGGTATTTTATCATGTACATTGTTTAGAATTGGCAGTACATGGTGGCAATAAAAGGAAGGCCAAGTTTTAGTTAGATTTATTAATGATTTTACAACACCTACAAACCATACATTCCATGGTGTATACACCAGGGCCAAAAACAGCCACTATTTCATCCTCAGTACTCCACTAATTAAGAGATAATACTTTTGAAATACATTAATATTAGGTAGTAGCTTGGTAAAAATTATCAATCTATGAGAAAAGGGGGAAAAAACAGCCAAAGCAGATGTGACTCCAATGTTCCCAGAAGGAATGAATGTCATGAAATTATTTTAATGGTCTAAGGCGTTTCAAAAAAGGGAAAGAAAAGTAAGTGGTGCATGTTGAAATTAGGTAAGACTTCAGAATGTGTGGGGAATTATTTAACAGCCATTAGATTAAGGATTTGACCATACCAACAGATGCTTTGCTCCCCACCTGTAAAAGAATTTCTTTATGGACTCAGTAGTGCAAAACCGTCACATTTCAAGCAATAAATAATTGTCACCAAAGAAAATATTCTTAGCTCAGGTAGAAACAATAACAGGAAACACAACTATTCTACACCTGGTATCAAACTTAGCACTAATGAAATACATATATTCCATTTAGGAAATAATGTTGAGTCACCTAGGATCGATATTCAAGTATATAAAGCAGAATTAGAAATAGTATTTTCTAAGGGCAGTAAAGATTAGAGCAGATAACAGGTCTAGTTAGCTTGGTTTGTAAATTTTAGAACAAGTAGTTCCTTGATAATGGTGTATCAAACATTATTCACTAACTCCAACAGACACTCACACCCCATTCTCCCTTGACATTTCCATTGTAGAAGCTGGAAAATTAAATACTTCTTCCATTTCCCTTGCAGTGGGGTGGTCATGTGGCCTAGTCCTGTTCAATGTCAATAAGTCTTCTTGTAGCCTTTAGGAAGACTTGCTTTTCTTGATGAAAAGGAAAGACATCTGTAATTGTCAGTCACTCCTTTTGCCTGTCTTCAACTTGGGCATGATACTGGCTCTTGTTATGGTCATCTTTGGTCCATTAGGCAACAATCACAAAGGAAAGGCTACAAGATGAACAGACATGCTGAGGCTGAAATTATTGAACTACTGATCCAATACTGGCAGCACCTTTGTCCAGATAGCTTTTAATGTGAGAAAAACAAGCTGATGTGTGTTTAAGCCAGTTTTCTGTTCCTTCAACAAAACAAAATTCTAATCCATTCAATGGTAATAACAATTTTTGGAGATATTCTAGTGTTTTAATAATAAGGTTTACAAACTGGTTAGGTTGGAGAATATCGACCCTTTCCGTGGAGAGCTTTGAAAACAAACATGATGCTTATTTGCCTCTACTGTTTGAACTCTATCCTGACAAAATTAAGTAAATAACCTTTTAAAAGACTTATAGATCATTTAAGAAAATAATATGTTGACATTTGGGAATAAATTTTATGTATGTGTGATTTTTCTTTTTTACTTTCGATTTTTGCTTTGGATTGATAAATATATTACCTAAGGGTTCTCTCCAAATACAACAGAAAATCTACTAAGGATGTTGCAATTCAATGACCATGTGTGCTACAAACATGAACCAAACTTCCAATATTTGGGTTTGTACAGTAATGAAAAACAGTCAAACATTCTTTTCTCAAAGCTTTCGGGATTTTTTTTTTCCCAACAACTCAAGGAAGTGATGAAGAAAGGGATGGTTTGCTTTAGACGTGAATTCGGTTTCCTTTTTACTTTCTTGTATGTGCAGGTTTGCCTTTATAATAAAATAAGAATTTACTTTAAAACTATAGTGAGAAACTTAAATTCATTAAGTATTTATTATATTCTGAGTCCCTCACAATATTCTCTCATCTACTTAAGAAACACATAAGGTAACTATCATTATCCCTTTTATACATGGAAAACTGGGGCTCAGAGAGATGAAATAATTTGTTACTAACGTTAGTTACAGAGCACCAAGTGGCAGAATGGAAGTGCACATCCAGATTTATTTAGCTTTAAAATCTTTGTTCATTCCTGAATATCAGTCCTTTTCCTTTTTATTTAATCACAGTTGTGAGTCCTAATTTTCCAGTAATTAAAAATATTAGTACATTCTACCACTGAGAAATATTAGTACATTCTACAACTAAGAAAGATCATGTACATTTTTTTTGCTTTTAAAAATTGATACTAACTAAGCTGTGCTTATGTATGCCAGGCATGTTACAAGCAGTTTACCCGCATTTCTCACATTTAAAACTCAAAACACCCTGTGAGGTAGGCACCACCATTCCTTGCATTTTAAGGAGGAGGAGCTTGAAGCACAGAAAGGTCAAGTAACTTGCCAAATGTCACACAGCAGTAAATGGTGGAGCTAAGGCTTGTTCGAGGCGGTGGGATATCAGAGCCACTCAGTGGCTATTACAGAATACTGTGTAGTATGCACAATGGCTGAAAACAGCAATGGAGGAAGGCATCTGCCATTTATCAGCTTTCTGACCTCAATTCCTCCCATCACATTAGGATAAATGATTTGTGCTGAGAAAATATAAATTGGGAGTTGGGGGAGGTCAGAAAAAAAAAAAAAGAGAAGGAAAATACTGTGGAGCTTCAATGAGCATGCTGCCCCCCAAAGCAATTTCCTTTATATAAAGCTGATGCCTTTAATATGGCAGTATAATATATAAAAAAGTTTTAGAGCATGTAGACAACATGTACATATGATTTAAAATTCCTGTGGAAAAATGAATTTTCCGCTGTAGAACTGGTCTTGCAAAGAATGAGTAAAGAATTTTAATAGACATATACTCCCCATTCTGTAGCACTGGAAATAGAGTGTGCCAAACACTTCTGGCTTAAAATGGTATATGTGGATTGCCCTTCTGCATACGAATGCTCCTTTGGAGGAAAGCTATTGATGGGAAAAATCATTTAAAAAAACAGATTTATTTAAAAATTTCCTTGAGGGAGCAGTGAAACTTCAAATTTTAAAATTAACACAAAAGCACAAAGGTCATGTGCTACCCCCAGCTAGCAGCATGAAGAAAAGACACACTATTTACAATATTCCCTGGGATGTGGGTCACGCAAACAGTTCCAGCTATGTCCATTTAAACTCCCAGCAAGTTTTCACACACTCTGGCAAAACCATCCCCGGTATTTCTGGGCGGCGATGAATACCATGTCTACCTCCCCTCCGTGTGAAAGTACATTGGTGTGTCATAAAGCATCACCCAGGATGTGACTTTTCACTGGACTGAGAATGTAAATCACACAGGTGAGTTTATTATACTGGTAGGTGGCTGTTTCCAGTGGAGCACGCAAGAGAGACACCGCCACAGCCTTCAGGGTTTGTGAGGGTCCCCCTTTACATGTGATTTATAGAGCCAATAGCTAGAGGCTGCCTGTGAAGTGAGTGACTGTGATGCTATAGATACATTCATATTTCATTATTCCTGAAAACGAATAAGCAAAGATGAATCTAAACCTTCTTAGACTCTGTGCCCTGTAACTACATATTCTCTTTGCTTCTCAGTTCCCAATGAAGAATGTGACTGTCTCCTTTTCATCATTTTCCATCGACTTGCTAACTTTTGCAATTTGATATCTGACCCAGTTAAAACAATAAAATGGCTTTTTCTACGGTCACCAATAACTTCCTAGTTGGCAAATCATTGACAGCCAAATTTGTTCTTTGTATTACTTCGTGTCTCACTCCCTTTAAAACTGTCAGTCTCCTTCTTCTTCCTGACACTTCCCATGTTACATGATTTTTGCCTCTCAATGCCCTTGTCAGTCTCTTTCTTGACTCTGCTAACTACTACACTCTTTAATAGTTGTCTGGGTTCTGTCCTCAGCTCTGTTTTTACTTTACCTGATACAGTTACTCTACTAGACTCCACTTAATTTCACTACATATTAATTATTCTCAGGTTTGTATCTCAATTTGGGCTATTGCTATAATCTCCAGCATTGAATTTCTAGGTGCCCAGTAGAACCTTCAATATGGATAGCTCAAACACTTTCAAACTCAAAATTTCTAAAGCTGAATAAGTCATCTCTTTTTTAAAACCTGTTCTGTGTCCTTTAATCCTAATTTTGGTTATCAGTACAAGCTATCCCCCCAAAACATTGAAGTGCCATCTGAGAATCAACCTACATTCCTCTTTCCTTCAAGCTATTCATTTAATCACCATGCTGGTTGCCTCCAAGCTCCTTACCACTGCATTAGATTAGATATTCAGTATTTCTTCCATGATTTTTTGAAGAGCAGAGTTCTCAATCCAGCCAAGTGCTGCCACAGTGGACTTTGTAATATTTCAATCCGGATCATGCCACTCTTCTGCTTCACCTCTTCCAATGGTGCCCACTGGCCTGTCTTTGCAACCACATTCATTTTTATGAAATAAAATCCCCACAAGCTGATCTCAGCCTCTTCATCCTCCATTCAGTCAACAATGTTTAGGTAGCATCCATTGTGTGCCAGGCACTGTGGCATCTCCACTCTCATTTCTTCTGCTTCCCCACAAACAATATGCTCTCAAACTATGCTGAACCATGTATTGCTCGTCATGTCTTCATGCCTCCTTCTAGAAGGTAGGTCCTGCCTTTGTAAGTCAGCGTAGGAAAACTTATCCTGTAAGAGTCAACTCATACATCTTCTGTGTCAAGTCTTTACTGACATTCCATTGCCTCATCCCTTACTCTAGACCCAAAGCTTGATATGTTTCTTTATTCCTTAACATTTTGCATGGAAATTATTTATTTAGATGCCTAACCAGTGCTGAACTAGTAAAAAGAGGATTTTATTTTTACATTTATCATAATGAAATAATTGGTTTACATTTATTATTATTATTATAAATATTAGAAAGCAGCTACATACTGTATATCTATCCTATGAGCTTTGGGGAGGTTTAGGCAAGGTGCCACAGACACAAGAACCACACTGGGATTGGTCCCAGGTGTAAAGGACTCCAAAGCTTTAATTCTATTTTACCACAGTCAAGGCCTTTTGTTTATGTCCCTGGAACTTATCAAGATGGGTGACGCACAGATGCTCCATAAACATTTATGGAATAAATGCATGCATGGAAACAAAACACTTTACCTTCCCAATTATAGAAAATAAATGAATAATTCCAATGTCAAATGAAACTCACTGATAGTTCTTGGGTCATGCCATTAATTTTGAGTTCCTTGTCCCTTCTTGTCTGTAGATCACATACTCAGCCATAGTGGGAATTTGCCTTGACTTATCCTCTGCTTACTGCAACTCTGCTAGCAGGATAAATCCTGGTGTCACCAGGGTGGTAAGAATTTTCCATTAAAATGAACATTCACCCATAGCAAATGGGCAAATCAAAGTAAAATACATCCCTTTTAGTACAGAACTAAGAAACAAAGCGAGGCAAACTTACTTCACTCTATCACAAACTTTCTAAGTAGCCACAAAATATTATATAGATAGAAAGCCTTTACTCCAAGGAGCTCAGGGTCTATCATAACCAGTGAATGTTGATAGAACCTTTACTCTTTTCAAAGTCAGAGGGGGGAAGGAAGGAGAATAATAAATGCTAGGAAAGATTAAGAAAGTGTTAGAAGGTGTACATAGCGACCCAGTGGACTAGGTCTTTGACCAGTGGAGCAATTATACACACTAGGTTCCAAGTCAGGCAAGTTGCATGTATTTCTTTATTTGGCATTCACAGACATCCTACAAGGGGGTCCCTTTTCTACAAACAGGGAAACAGATTTGAAGATGGTAGGTGACCTGTCTGAGGTCACACATCTAGAAAGTGGCAAATTTGGGATACAAACACAACTCCATATGATTCTAAAAGTCTTTCATTTTTCACTATGTTATGTTAATTGAATTCAAACATAATTTTTCCAAGGCATTCTCACTATTCTCTTAGTATCACATGGGAGAAAATGTCTTTTTGTAACTTTCAAAGACCAAACCCGATTTTCTTTAGTTTATGTGAATCACTGGGTTTCCACAGGAACCTGTGGTCAGCCTTTTGTTCAGGGGCACCTACAACTTAATAGATAACTTGGTGTGGTGCTTATCACAAAGTAGTTATTTATGTTTCGTTATTCCAAGGAGTCTGTGAATTCATAGATTTGAGACAATCTGTTTGTTTACCTTCTCATTCCCAGCACCACTTGGTAGAGGCTCCATAAAACATTGATATATGAATTAATGAGCTAGTCATTTATACACAGTTTAAAATTATATAGATTTGGATAGTGGTGTTTTGTTGGACAAATCCATTTTCACAAATGTGATTACAACATATATAACATACAACAAATTTTAAAGAGGATGTTGGTCTTGTCCACCACCACTGTAAAGACATTCTATTGCCTATGGACTTGTGGGAATAGATAGATAGTAACACTGTACCTCACCAGTTTGTAATCAATCTTGAATCCCTGATTGAACAGACCTATTGCCATTCTCCACTTTGGGAATGAATGTGTGTGTGTGCATAGGTGCATGTGTGTATACTACAAACGTGTATACAGTACCTCAAGGTGGCTATGAGGATACAGTGGCCAAGAATCAGCATATATAAAATGTAAGAGCTGTAGGCTGGGCGTGGTGGCTTGCACCTATAATCCCAGCACTTTGGGAGGCCAAGGTGGGAGGATTACTAGAGGTCAGGAGTTTGAGACCAGCCTGGCCAACGTGATGAAACCCCATCTCTACTAAAAATACAAAAATTAGCTGGGTGTGGTGGCGGGCACCTGTAATCCCAGCTACTCAGGAGGCTGAGCTAGGAGAATCACTTGAACCTGGGAGGTGGAGGTTGCTGTGAACTGAGATTGCACCACCGCACTCCAGCCTCGATGACAGAATGAGATCATTTCAAAACAAACAAACAAATAAATAAGTAAAAATAAAACATAAGAGCTATAGAGTTAGGAGCACATAATTAGTAAACAGAGAAAGCTTGCTGAAGAAATTAGAGCCAGTGATGCCTTGAAGAGAGCATAAAGTTGAGATAGACAATGGAGAAGAAAGCATTATAGCAGAGGAAACAAAGTGAAGAGACATGAAGAAGTGGTGTAGGACATATGTTTAGGAGAAAGGATGAAATAGTCTGGGGAATTAGGGGGCTTATACTCCAGGGAACTGTTAGAATTTGGAGGGCCTTTATAGTTACTTGAAATATGACTTTCTCCTGTGAGCAATAGGGGATCATAAAAATCTTTGAGCTGTGGAAAGTTGCTCGACAGCACTGTTTTAGAAATACAGATAGGGAAATGCTGCACAAGATGGCTTGTGTGTTGTAGGAATTTGTGAAGAGTGCTGGGGGTGCACAGAGGTGAGGATGAATGCTGTCTTGAAAAGCCACTACTTAGGTTAAAGTAAGTTGCATACATGGAGCAATAAAGGCACAAAGAGCTAAGGTGATGGAAATGGAAATGGAGCCGGAAGGGCATAATGCAGCATGTCTCCTCTGCTGTTGGCCTACTTTTGACAACAGTCAACATATATATATATATATATTTTACATGTGGATCAGGAAAAGTAGCCACGTCAACATTTTTTTACCTCTAGGCATTTTTCCTGGCTTCACACATTCTCCTTATTGCATTCCTTAAAATGACTTAAGCTGATGCTCCCGGAAGGGCTTGGGAGAGGAACGCAGAAACCCAGGCCACTTCTTGAAACACTTAAGTACCCAGGAGATTAAATAAAGCACAAAAGAACACACTCTTCTTAAGGTGGCATGGTGTTAGGAACCCAGAATTGAGAGGCGAGTTCATTCTTTTCAAGGCCAGACCTTCAAGAAAGATGTAAAACTCCTGTGCGTCATGCTGCTGCGGCCCTGAGTGATGAGTGCAGCAAGAGCAAGGTGGCGGCGGGTTGGGGCTGCAGCAGCTGAGCGCTTGTGCTCCCAGGACCCCACTGCAGAACTGTGGGCACGCAGCCCTTGAACAGAGAGAGCCTGCGATGCAGCGGGCTCCAGAGAATGGAAAGGAAGCGTAAAACTGCTGAATGCTTCCTGCACCTCCTCTCCTTTCTCCTTTCGACAGAAAGCAGAATACATCTTTGTAAATAAAAAAACTATTCATCCTGGTTCAAATGCTGGACATTCCCCAAACTGCTAAGGCTTCGAAGAGAAAAAGACAGCCTTTAAAAATAGCTCCCCAGGAGAGGATAGATGGAAGATGTGCCCTACCTGGTGTTGGCCATTTGCCAGTCATGGGAATGTTCTTCCCAGGCACTGCCTTCCCCGCTTGGTATTTAAGGAGAAAGGGAGGAAGGCATCGGGAACAGCAGTGTGTTCACAAGGATTATATGGGAGACGGGAAGGTGACAAAGGCCAAAAAAAAAAAGTCCTTTAAAGATACATTAATAATCCTCCAAACATCTCATGTTACAAATGGACAGCAGTAACCCTGAAAAGTTGTGTTTGGATAGAACCAGTTTAGTTTCTGATGGGCTGGGGAACTAGAAGGGGAAATTATCCTTTAAGCAATTAGTCCCTGAGCCTTTAAAAATTTCTGTCATTGTTAATTTCTCTATCAATGATGCAATCCTATGGTATTCAGAAAATCCCTATAGATCTATAAAAACATGAGACATGCAACTCTCATTTAATTATCATTATCTTTGTGGATGAGATAGGAAGGTAAATTAACACCTGAAATCCTTGCTGAAAATATATGACGGTGATTGTTGCCAGGTCTTAGCTACGCAAAGGAAACCACTCTGCAGGAACAATGGTTTCCTCAAAAAAAAAGTTTCCCCTGTATTTTGTAATTTTGATTTTTCTTATTTTTTTTTTTGTTAGTTACTAACTAGGGAAGATTAATTAATGGGTGGCAAATCAAAAAAAAATGTGGGGGAGAAAAACCCTAGATGTCATTCAACTCAGCACCTGACTAAATTATTAGCTTATTGTACATGTCATTAACATTATAATTACTTAGTTTCTACTTAAACAGCCATTCCATTTAATAATCCTTATTTTAAAGCAAAAAGATATTTTTAAATATTTTGATCCATAAACCTTTCCTGAAAACATTTTAGTTTACCTATTTTGTATTCTCTAACTCCCCCCAAATAAGTCAATTCAGAAATGCCTTAGTTTCTTTTATTGATCGTAAGTTGTTCTATGTTCTCACCCCCCATTCCTGATAGTTCTTATCTTCACCCTCTCCCAGTGCCACCTTGTGATATATTTGAAAAGTCAGGGTGACTCCTATTCCCAGCAAATATTCATCAATATGGTTGAAAGCCTCTTGAAAATGGGTCAGCATGGATAATTCGTTTATCAAATTTTTCTCAACAGGGGAGGTGAGGCAAGCACAGGCAGCCAGAATCAAAACAAGGTGACGGGAACACAGCACAGGGATTTGCGAGGGCCCTGTTTTGAGGGGTCAGAACGTGGCTGCTTGATTTGGGTCTAGGAAGGGCCCAAGATCACTCTGGCCCCTCCTCTGAGGACGGTCAGCCCAGCTTACTTAGTCCCCTGTCAGTCAAGGTGATCCCCATAAGATTACTATTTTTTAAGCCCCACCTACCCCACCTATTCACAGACAATAATATACACATTTAAATGAACCTCAGAAAATAAGTATAGACAAGCAAGGATAAGCACAAATCACTCTTGTACAGTCCTAGGCTCTTGGTTTCCAAACTCCCATTTTATCTGAGCATAAACAGACCTTAAAGCCTAAGAGAATATTATTTATATTTATAAAAAGGACATGAATATACCATCTACCTACCTTTCCGAAAACTAAAACACCGTTTGATTCTTCTGTATGTAGTTTTAGGGATGAAAGGAGTTGAGGCTAAGGCACCAGCTGGGCACCCCCCAGAATTCCTGTCTTCAGGCATCGTACAGGCCCGAAGTTCTGAACCCGGTTTTGGCTTCCTTTAAAACCTGCCTCTGAGCGAAACCCCACAGCCACTCCTCATGCTTGTTTATTTGTTATTTTTGAAGTGCTGATTCCTAGAACTTGAAGGTTTTGATCATCCAGGTCCTGGCTTAGGGATAAGTTATCACCTCTCATTTACTCCTTTTTAGCAAAAAAACTTCCTTTTCTCTTGCCTAATCCAGGGAGTTTTTAAGGTTTTTTTTTTTTTTTTTTTTAAGTTTCTGCAGACATTCCAAAATGTCAGAGGAAAAGAACTGCAGCAAGCAAGCTACCATTCCCATTCAAACAGCAGGAATTGGTTTTTGCATTTTTTTGTTTTTATTAAGAACTGTCTTCTCAGCTGGACTGAGATTCCTCTGGAAAGGTCAGCAAATAGCCCTGTGCAAGAGGAAAGAGGAACAATGACAAAAAAGCCCCTGAGGAATACTTCAGGACTGTCCTTGCTGGCTCCTTTCATCTGAGCAAGAGGGGAGGAAAATAATGGCACCTTCTCCAGAAAGCATTTCAGTGCATGATAGATTTCTTTCAAAGGACTCCCCTGCTTCTTTTATAGCACCCCTCATCCTTTGATGCTCTCTGCAGGTTTCTCCCCTTTCCTTTCTGTCTTCAAACTCCCGAGAGAATCACCACGTCAGAACAGTCGAGTGCCCATTCCAAGAGGCTCTTTAGATCTGTGGGGGGAGGCAGCTTTGCAGGGAGCATCTCCTCCCCCTCCTCCTGCTCCGTCTCCCCTTTTCTCAATGAGAACTGGGAGGGAGCTGGCAGGGCTGCGGTTGCTCCTCACCAAGGCTGTGGCTGCGGCTGCTTCCAGTGCCCGCCGGTCACATTCAGCAGGTGCAGTCACAACAGGATGAGGGGAGGAGGGAGAATGCCACGCTGCGGTACGAACCCCTTTCTTTTTCTTTTGACTTTCTGTTGACTTCCCAGCTCTTGTCTTGTGCAGCACTTTTACAGCTGGCTGGCTCAGCCCCTCCAGAAATCACAGGGCACCAAACCAACCCCCAGGGGGTAAACTTTTTGCCCCTTCAAACTTGCATTTATTCTCCTCTCATAAAAGTTTTACTTTTTTTCAAATGATTTGTAACTGAATTCATTTGTGAGCACTCATTTAACATGCATACCCTGAAAACATATTTATAC